>NC_084604.1:25943417-26264489 GCF_033807715.1 Cololabis saira
TAAATATTGTGTCGTTCAATTAATCTGGTCTAATGAGGTGTCAAAGCTGCCACTCATCCATCAAATACAATTAGGAATAAACACATATGCATGGAGATGGGTAATTAATAATTAGCAAAGCAAAGAAAACAGTATTGGTTTCGGCAGCCGCGCTCACAGAGCAATTTAGCACGGCTCTTTCTTCATCTGAATGTGACAATGCCACATCAAAAGGATTTAAATACATTTTTATTCATTGCTTTGTCTGGTGTTTTTATGTGTCAGTTTAGAAAATAGTTTTGAACTTTCAATTGAAGGGTCCTCGACAAACTAAACAAAATATTAATCTGATTAAAATGCAACTATTCCCAAAGTGTATCACGTTTACCCACTTTCTAGGTCCATTATCTTAAAAAAAAAAAAAAAAGCCATTTCATAGAGGCTGTTGATTATCTTTCAAAATAAATAAATAAATAAAATGATAAATCTAATCCATGGAAAACCTTAAAAAGTGCCTTCCATGGTTATTGCTTTCTAAGACAAAAGATTTTATGCTTGGCTGTGGTTGAAGAGTTGATATATCAATAACAGAAAGAACATGACCACACAACACTGTCCTGTTTAAAATCAAAGACGTCTTGGCTCTCAATTTTAATTCCTTGTCATATATCCCTGAATATGGCGGTTCCAGGAGACTGGTCCGTGTCGTGCTTTAGCTGTGCCTGGTCCAACCTGATCTCACAAAAATCCGTGAAATGCCCACGACCTCTCACCACTATTTTCCGTGGCACCAACACGGAAATGGTATAATTCCATGTGAGCACCACGGATATTGTACCTATGCGAAGTCAATGGGCTCCGTTGTCCTGATATATACACGGATTATTACATTATTATTATGTATATATTATTCTTTATTATAGTGGCTAAGTTATGAGTTTTTGACTTGCAAGTTACTGTTTGTTACTGTCAGTTTGTAAAAGCATATTTTTAACGCTTTTTTAACAGTGTTTTGATGGTGTTTTGATGATTTTTAACAGTATTTTGACGTCAAGTATTCAACCGTGTTTTCTAGTATTTAACGTAAATTTGAGTATTTAACCATGTTGTTTGCTGTTGCCATGACGACAGAGGTAGCGTAAGTGATGTGAAATTATTATTTTTAGCAAAAACCACAAGCGTTTCCTACTTCTAACCAATCATAATTGATGCCGCGTCAAAAACTCATAACTTAGCCACTATAATAAAGAATAATATATACATAATAATAATGTAATAATCCGTGTATATATCACGACAACGGATCCCATTGACTTTGCATGGGTACAATATCTGTGGTGCTCACACGGAATTATACCATTTCCGTGTTGGTGTCACGGAAAATAGTGGTGAGAGGTCGTGGGCATTTCGGTTTGGATTTAGATTGTGTTTGACTCTGTTGTGAACGCCAGTATATTTTCATTATTAGTCATCATATTTTCAATCCTTATTGACTTCTATCAGAAGTGAAAACACAGCAGGCTCTGTTCACAACTCTAGACTAGAGCGATCCCTCATTTCTGGTTGTTCTTTTTTTTTCTTTGTGGGCGACGTCACAGATTAGTGCTGCCCGCAGTTATGGGGACGTATTACATCTTGCGCACCAGTAGTTTTCTTTACCAACTCGGCGAGACGGGAACCAACTTTCCGTCCGACGGCTTTTCGACCGTATGTCGGCCGTCGGGTTGGTGTGTCAGGGTTTGACACTTCCCCCCAGTTTTTGAGTTTCAGTTCTGTCCCTCCTGTTTCCCATCTGCCCTGATTGTCTGCACCTGTGTCTTGTTATCCCCTGTGTATATCTGGTCTTGTCATTCCCCTTCTCCCTGTCGGTCCGTACTGTTTGTTCCCTCCATGTCTCTTCTGGTTTTTTGGATTCCTGTCTTTTTGTTCAGCCTTTGATCCTGCTCTGCAGCGCTTTTGGTTTTTGTTAATAAATCTTTGTTTTTTGAGAACTCCTGCCTCCGGCCTCCCACTCTCTCTCCTGCGTTTGGGTCCTCATCTAACCAACCGTGACATGGTGTGTCCTGGCCCTTAGAGGAAGCCTTTTAAAGCAGTGGTTCCCAACCTTTTTTCCATGGAGCCCCCCTTACTTGTGTCTAAGACCAGCCAGGCCCCCCGACCCGTACGTACTAGCAGCAAAAGAGTAAAGTTATTCGTTACAAACCTATAATTGGAAAAATGAACATTAATTATGTTTTTTTGATACATTTCTCTTTGGTTTATCCTGTATACATATGACTTTGTTTTTCTCACCTTCATTTTGTGTCACCAATGTATAAAATATGCACAAAAAATTATTGCAAGGACATAAAAATATTTCTGAAAAA
Source organism: Cololabis saira (assembly GCF_033807715.1). Taxonomy (NCBI): domain Eukaryota; kingdom Metazoa; phylum Chordata; class Actinopteri; order Beloniformes; family Belonidae; genus Cololabis; species Cololabis saira. Next base: position 25,945,763 of record NC_084604.1, read on the forward strand.
TGTCTCTTTTAATATGAGAGCAAATCTTTTTTACATTTTTCCTTTAACAACCTGTCGGAGTAGTAGTAGTAGTATGATTAAATGTTGAATAATGATATAATACGTTTTTCTCCTGATAAATAACTTAGTATTTTAAAATGACCAAAATATTTCTAAGTGGGTTTATACAGACTTGGATTACTGTATTCCATTAGGTGTGTTATTGTGATTTTTTTATTTATTTAACGTGCAAATATAATTTTTACAACTGCATATCCTCAAAGCAGACAAAGTTTCGCGCCCCCCCAGAGATCTCTGGCGCCCGCCAAGGGGGGGCCCGGACCCCAGGTTGGGAGACACTGTTTTAAAGGATAGGCTGTGTTCGTTGCAGAGGGCTCAAACATGTCAGCCTCTCTTGCATATCTTTGTCAAGGTGATGGAGATGAGAATCCAACCAATATTTTCAATTCAATTCAATTTTATTTATATAGCGTCTATTACAGCAGAAGTTGTCTCTAGGCGCTTTCCAGAGACCGAGAACATGACCCCCGAGCAACTATTACATAAACCTAACATGAACAATGGCAGGTAAAAATGTGTCCCTTTGATTCTGAAGAAATATGTTTTTGATCTGTTTGTTAAAGGAGCTTGAGGCTCCTTTTAAGAAATTAGACTCTCTAGCGCCACCCTTCACCACGACGGCCGTTGGGGGTACTGCAGCCAACAGCGAAGCCGGCACAGGAGAACGGGGAGAACGCACATGCAGCGTCATGTGACGTCACATCCGCAGCCCAGCGCGGGAAATTCGGGACCGAATTGCAGCACATTTTGCAGCACACAGCCTGTTCAAGGCAACGGAGAGATACACTAGAGGGCTCATTCTTTTGGGTTTGGAACGCTTCATCTGACATTATTACTAGAAAACTTAAAATGTATACAGATTTTTTTCATAAATCCTGCCACAATCCGGCCTCAAGCTCCTTTAAATGCTGGATCTTTTTTTTTCCATCATCACAAATATGGTGGGAGTTTCCTCAACGATACTGCTTGTATGTTGTTCACAAAAAGAAGACTTAGATTACTTGTTCCCCACGATGTCCTCTGAGTGCTGCTCTGGGAGGTTGGGGTATTTGTTAGGGACCTTTAAGTTCCTGTACAATTCAAGTGAAGGCGTCTTCGTCTTGCTGGCAGTAAATCAGACTCATTTCCGATGGGTGTTGGAGTGTCTCTGAGATAGATTTTCTAACGTTTATAGATGAAATTTCAAAGTTCAGCCAAGAGACGGATTCCAGCTGCCAGCGATGCAGCAGGGACTGGCATAGTCCGAGGCCAAGACCTCAGTTGGAAACGGGTATTTTTTTAAACGTCGTCTTGTCCTCTCTCAGGATGGAGGATTACACCAAAATGAAGCTTCACTGTGAACTGTTGGGTTCCCTAGGTAGGCTTTCTTTTTCTTTTTCAATTAAGTGGCATTACAGGAAATTTGAATGGCAGGACAACAGCTTGTTTCCTGGTTTGCTCGCGTGGGTTTTCTCCGGGAACTCCGGCTTCCTCCCAAACACCAACAACTATAAATGTCCAGCAGGAGCAAGTATGTGTGTAGATGTTTGTCTATGTGTGAACTGCCACACATAGACAAAGGGGTACAGGGTACACCCCTTGCCTTTTTTGTCCAAAGTGAGCTGTGATACGCTCCACCAGATCCCTGTAGCTCTAAAGATGAAAATGACTCTTCAATGCCTCACACATATACTCCTTTAGACGACGGCTCACTAACAATTACTATAATTCCACCCTGCAATCAATGTTTACTCTGGATATATGTTTTTACAAGCAATTTCTATCCCTTTTGCTAACTGGAAGTAAAGTTAATTTAAAGAAAAAAGTAATATGCTCTTCAATTGGTGTTCAAAAAAACTATGTAAAGCACACAGCATTTTGAAATAAGTAACAAACTTAACACATTACTAGATAGATAACATAAGTAGATAACATTCACTTGAGCAAAGGTATGATGGAAAACAAGAGCCAGTGCGTCTGCTGTTTTTTTGTTTTTTATTGACTCTTCCTTTGGAGACACTTCTCAGTGATTAATGTGTGTTCTCTTATGTAGGCAAGCTGATTTTGAGAAAAAAGGTGTCAGAGTGATGTTTCGGCAGCACTACAACTGCACATTTTTGTACTTCCACTGGATATTGTACAATTAGCGTTTTCTCTTTGGTCCAAACAATTAAAGCTAAATTAGTATAAGTATAAAACTGCTCGTAGCGTAGTGGAGTCAGTTTTGGAGAATCAGAGGAGACAGCCAGGCCGGTGTCGTCTGCTGGCAGGTGGAGATGTAGGCAAGGTAGATTTAGTTGAAAAAAAAAAGTGTGTCTATGCCATTTTAAAACTGTCTCAATATTATCATTATTTTCTTTATGGTCAAAAACTTCAAAGTTTAGAGTTGTCATAAACGCAGAAGAGATTTTAGAGAATATGAGTAATAGTTGGAGTGAGAAATTACAAGATATAACAACACCCTACAATCTCTCTGTATGTAACTTCTCTCAGTCTTATTCGTCCCCCAAAAAATAGTTAATTTGCAGTGCAAAAGCTGATTTTGGTGGAGACCCATAAAAACCACATAAAGTGAGTGAGGCTGTCATCTGGGAGTCTGCATAAGAGGCCAGAGACATTGAGACACCCCGACGATTCGGTTCAGCTGTAGCAGCAGCAAAGAGGCAATTACCCAGAGTCATCGGGGTGAAAGACAGGACAAAAATCAATACATAATTTCAGCATTTCAGAGCGTGTTTCCCTCAACTGAATCAATGTCTCAATTCACCAGTGTAAGTAAGTATTTTTTTTCTAGTTAATTTCTCTTTGTATTTCACATTATGAAATGAAAATACTAACAAAGAATGATTTACTTATAATTTGTGTTTAGTATTAGATAACAGCCTCTCGTGGCTGCATGCAAATGCAGTTTCAAATTGAATTTCCTGCATGTGAGGTTGAGCATTAATAAAAACTGACAGCGCCGCTGTGAATTTTGAGTTTAAAAAAGGTAATTGTAAATTCACGTGGGCAGAACAAAAAAGGGGGTTATTGCAGGCACTTGCGCAGGTCCTAGAAGTGGTAGATTTGAGAGAAATGCACCTTTTCTGACCCTCGGTTAAGTGTTTGAGGGGAACTTCATCAGGTCCTGTTGCTCGCGGAGTGTGATGTAGGTTCACTCAAAGTTTACAGCTTCCACACTATACCATTTTGTACACTGTTGCACTTTGCTACGCAGATAGGCAGGTGGGCACCCCCTGCCACAACACCACGACGCCATGGTAAAGTGACAGCAGGCAGACGCAAAAATGAGGCTAATCAATAGTGGCGTCTCCTACGAAGAATACCGAACCACAGCACAACATGATAATGACCACGAGCCCACTCAAGCGTTGAAGCTACCCCCAGAGAGGCGCTTGTTTAAAAGACCGTAGGCTGGCATGATTGACTAATCGCCTCCTAAATTAGAAAAGACAATATCATACAGCTTTCTGAGAGCTTTGTCTGGGCTGACTGAAAGGAGCACTCATGACCCGCATCGATTGCTCAACGCAACGGCACACCTCCTTCCGCGACCCGGCAGCAAAAACTTTATGCATTAGCACTTTATAAAATAGTAAAAGACCAATTTTTAGGATTACGTATCTTTTATGCGGTGGATTTGAATATAAAAGGAGAGTGGCAGAGAGTGTGGGGGAGCCCAAGGGACCCAAACACAGACTTCCTCTAAAATGTTAATCGTTTGGCTAATTGAAGGTATGTTCTTTGTCGGCTCTGCGTTTCGGAGGGGTCTCTTCTATGGACTGGATGAGCGCAAGGCAACAGGGCTGTTAGATGTTATTGTATTTGACTGCTGCTGCACTGCAGCGCCAGAGGATTTAGGTGCTTTCAAGGTAAGTTATGGGGAAACACGCTCAAACTCACAGATGTGCATGAAGACATACACCAACCTGTATGCAAACCCACCCAACCACACACCCTCACACACACACACACACACACATATGCTCTCACATGTACATGCAACCATTTGCATTCCAAAAGAGCATAATTGCCCAGGGCGGCGGCAGGGGGAGCGTGGCCTCAGGATTCCCCTAGAGCGCCTGTGAAGTTAACGAATCATGAGTGGAGACTTAACCGAAGCTCCTCTTTCATACCAGCACATTCACACAGCATCCTCCGGAGTAATAGGCAGGTAGAGTGGTCACACGCTGTTACACAGACAACCCATTTGTGGCACTTTGCAATTCAGCTAAAAAAGAAAAAAAAAAAATTTAAAGATAAAAAAGTAAGCTTATTGCTTTCACACTGTTAAAAGATAATTTGATCATTTTAACAGTCTAAAAGGCTGAGCTCACTTGTGAGTTTGGAGATAGTTTAGCTCTTCTTTTTTTTGCACGTGCATGGAGGAAGTATATCTGCTTTAAATGTACTGCTGTTAAAGAGTTGCTTTTTAAGGCTCGTTCATGTGCAGTTTATTTCCTCTCATCAGTTAAAACAAAGCAGCTAATATCGTAAACATTGCTTACACTTTCTGGATTACCGGACATGACACGTTTGCAGTCGGTAATCTGGATGCAGATGTTTGATGCTCTGGATGCATCCTGAGAAGTTCTCTGGGGTTTATCCACATTTTTACTGTCGCCTCAACTCATTTTATTAAACGTTTCATAGTTATGCACTTTCAAAAGTTTTGCACTAATCTTCAGCCACCTCTAGCATACAGGTGTTCAAATCCCACAGAAATGCAGCAATGTGACACCATCAATGCAAAGTTTTTTTTTACAAATAACTAAAAGAAAAACAATGAGATTTCTCAGTTTTCAAACCAGAAAGCAGTAAAGTAAACTATTCAAGAGGCAATATGAACATGATGATGTATATCTGTCTGACCTTAGCTTGCAAAATCAGCCTCGTCTCACTCCATCAAACTCTTCTACACATCACTTTAGGGCTGGGCGATTTTGGACAAAAATAAAATCCCGATTTATTTCTCTGAAAACCCGATTTTCGATTTCGATTTTTTTGGTAAAACTACAAAAGACAATGGACAAAAGACAAAAGACAATTGTTTCAAATATTTTATCTTTATTTTTAAAGAAAAATTGCAAACCAATTTCCCTATTGTGAATGAAGTGCAATTGAAAGATACTGTAAATCCTCCTTGAGTTTAGTAAAGTGACAACATTTACAATTTTCTTGACCAAACAAAGATGATTAGACGGGCTCTGTCTGTAATGCAGCCAGCTGCAAAAAAGGAAAATTGATTTTCCGATTTTCCTTTTTTTAACATCGATTGTGATTAATAAATCCGATTTAGATTTAAAATCGATTAATCGCACAGCCCTTTGCACCTAATGGGGTAGAGTTATATAAAGCAACAAATGTATCTATAACGGAACGTGTTTTTTTTTTATTGACAGATGGCAAATGACTACATGTCATTGCTTTTGCTACTTCATGCTAACTTCTGAGCTGTTTGAGTTTTCCTGGAAGGGCCCGGAGACGAACCCTACCTAACCTGTATGCAATTTGAGCCTATAGTTTCTGATGCCACCACTGAATTGACATCTGAAACAAGAGTTCCTACTTCAACCGTTAACCACGAGCTCTCCAAGTGTGGCTTGGCTTCCAAGTGGAAGGATGCAGTTGACTGATGTTATTTGGCAGGGCTCTCAAGTTTTGAAGTTGGCTTCAATTCCAAGTTTTTGAAGGGGGTTTACAGGGCATGAAGTGCTCGAAGACATCAGACCTTACCCGGCAACAAAAATATGTATTTTCTGATTGGCCGATAGGTTGAGAACTCAAGATAGCTGCTCTGACCTATACGAGCGCTCAGCGCACAGTAGCGTAGTCTGTCTTTGACTCGACTTGAAGATCGGCTGTTGGAATTACTGTGTGGTAAAGTTAATAATTTCTCAGCACGAGAAATGCTGTATGTGGCGCGTGTAACTTGTTGAAATGTGTGTGTCTCACGTGAGACTTGAAAGCCCTGTTATTTTGCCTGTGCAACAGGTCTAACTCTGGAAACAGATGTTCCTTGTTTCACCACTGGCAGCGACACTTAAAAAGAGGAGGTTTGGACAGATTTGATTTGAATAATTATAAAGTAATGTTGATTAGTATCATAGGTTAGCATACGCTAAGCCAGTCAAGCTTAAATAGCCAAATGTGACCGAAACACAGTGGGTGTATTCTAGCCAGTGCTCGTTCCAGCTTTTTGCAACATGGCACCACCTAGTACGAGGAAAACTCAGCTTCAAAAGACCTCTCCAGAAAGTCTAAAGATAGGGTTTGTCCTGTTTGTCTTATACAGGTTATGTTCTTCACAAGCAATGAATGCAGATAACTCTTATTTGTTACATTGTTATTGATGAAGAACATAATGTAGAGCATGATGTCTGATCCTGCGTTGAAAATCTCACAGAGGGTTGTCATAGTTTTAGTATCTGCTGAAGACAGAATTAACAGTATAGGTAGGGTTGCCACCCGTCCCTTGAAATACGGAATTGTTCCGTAATTGGGAATTAAAAGTTGCGTTCCGTATTGAACCGATACGGACATGTATTATAATCATGATATACAGGTGAAAGTCGGAAAATTTGAATATATTGCAAAACTTCATTTGTAGTAAAATCCACTTACAAATATATTATTTCCCACTACATGCAAAGTGAGATATTTCAAGCCTTTATTTGTTATAATTTTGGTGATTATGGCTCACAGTTTATGAAAACCCCAAATAAAAAATCTCAAAAAATTAGAATATATTATGAAATCAATAAACAATTCAATCATCAAAATTATAACAAATAAAGGTTTAACATATCTTGCTTTTCCTGTAATGAGACTATGTAATATACATGTATTAGTTTCACCTTTTAAGTTGAATTTATTGAAATAAATGAACTTTTACACCATATTCTTCACCTGTAGGCTATATTCTACATCTGGGCTGATGTGGACATACAGAGCATAGGAGGTTATTTCAGTTGCTAGTATGTTTGGCTGTCTGTACAGTCATGCAAGTTCAATGCTATTAAAGCACTTTAAATCAAAGCGTTTTGTTTTTTCATATCAAATAAATACATTGCTATGCATTTTGGAAGTTTTGGGGATGTCCCTTTTTTTGGCGCCTGCGCTGCTGAAATCGGGGTGTCCCTTATTTCTATTTCTGAAAGGTGGCAACCCTAAGTATAGGGCCTTAAAGTAAAATAAGACATTTCACTGCAAATATCTCTATATCTTTACATCTGCACTGCTAGAAATGATGGCGTGTTATCAGATGGCCATGTACATTCTAGGAAGACTCCCAGCAGTACTCTTTTGCAGTCCCAGCAAAATGAGTTGGGGAATGGTGGAGGAAGCAGGGATGATGCTGAGTCCGATACAATACCGGCTACAGTCAAGTGAAAGGAAAGCTGCCTAGTTGCTGGAAAGAGTGATGGCCTGGCAGAAGTGTTATTTGTCTTGTATTGCTGGGTGAGCCCTCACGTCCACTCAGGAAGAGATGAAAAAGGGACGGACGGTCTGTCTGGGAGAAGTGCTAGCAGTGTGGTGGAGGACAATCCGTCATCAGCAGTCATCACTTAACTGAGCCCAGAGCTGCACCACTCACTCAAGGAGAACCTCAGCAGACCTAAATGGGAACTCCGGGCAGAGCCAGAAAGAGATATGATTAAAAATGTGCATGAAATGAAATGCAAATCCTTTTACTTTAGTGTTGGCCTCACACACACACACACACATACACACACACACACATTTAGACAAAAATATGACAAAAATTACAACAAGAACAACAAGGAACACTTAATTTGACCCGCCACCGCCGTCTCATCTCACTCTCAAAACCCCAAGTTTGTCATTCAGTGTTGGCACCTGCATGTTTCAGAAAATTACACACAAACACAATTTAGTGTCTTAATAGGAGGTGGCATTGGCACGTGGAGGCGAAGGACGCGCAGAGGGGCCGCCCTGTCTCATGATACAATAAATGACCGTGATCCAGGTTCCAGCAAAAACAAGGACTGCTTTTCAATTTCGCCTCTTTTACCCAGATGAATGATGAACCCGGGGTTTGAGGTGTAGTGCCGTGTTATTAATATACATCAGGGGCCAGAGCGCCACACTAAATCAGGAGACCCGGGGCATTTGTTAGTCTAATGACAAGCCATAGGCATGTTTGAGCTGGTCGGAGATTTGAAGTTGCAGAAAGACGGAAGTAAAAAGGATAAAAGAGCGTTCTGTTAAAGGACCGACGCGGAGGTTGACATATCGCAAGTTTGTCAACAGATAAAGGTTCACATAACAATCTGTGGCGTGCGCTTCTCTTCTAGACACAAAAGTAATCTCTCGGAGTGGTGAAATTAAAAAAACCCACATACAGTGAAGCCATATTTCAAACAAGGCAAGCCACTTTTTAAAATCGCATTAAAGAGTCTTTACTTCATATTGCTTTTACTCGTCTCCAGTGTGTTTTTACCAACAGCTGCTCATCTGACCAGCGGATCATAAATCAGCTCTCAGAAGAGGATCGAGTGAAAAGGAGAAGAGAAGAGAAGACTGATTATTCTGGTGAACTCTCCGGATTGAATAATCAATACTGACAAAAATTAATGGTTCAACTATTTGTCAAAGCCTTCGGTACGCAGTACAGCAAAATTCCTGTAATGTATATTTCATATGCTTTTAGACTCGTTGATTACCTGCCCCTGTAGTTTGTAAATTATGTGGATATTGATCTGAACATCACACAGTTGTGGTTTTTATTGTTGCCCATTAGTGCCGCTGATAAAAGATCAAAACTGAGCTGTGCAGTAAAAGTATTTAAGCTTCTCTCTCAGGTAACAGGGTTTTTTATGCCGTTTCACTCTCGCAAGTACGGTGATGATTTGAGGAGTTTGCCGAATAGTAAACTACAGGTGAGACAAAAATTGCAGCTCTGCAGATAATAAGATCTCTGAAACGTCGCTGGGATGTGTATCTGTAGTCAAAAATATTGATCAAAGGCAATAAATCACTCAACAAGCAGTCAGAAGTGCTATTTATTCCCATTATTTCAGCTTATGAGAACGTCCCATAGGGAGACGGGAGTCCAAATATGTCCCCACGAATCCAAACAGGTTACAGAAATAGAGAGCAGCCGGGTGGGAAGGAAAGAGGTTCGGATCAATGGCGCCAGATCAATGATCAATAGGCCGCTCACACCAATACACTTCCTGCTGACGCCCAAAGCTCTGGTTACAGAGATGAAAATGGGTGGGCCGGGCCACAGTGCGATGATGATTTATGTTGGTGGGGCAGATGTGTCAATTTGAAGAGACTCTGTCGGGTAGAGTTACCTGAATGTCACCGGCTGGACCCGAGAGACGGAGTGAGTATTTAAATGCTCACATCAACGGATTGAGACCGGCCTTCTACACCAGTTTGTAAAAATTCAGAAACTCCTAAAAATGGAGCAGACTAACAATGGCATTAAAGAGCAATGCTTTGTAGGGAAAATCAAAAAAATACATTTTATATTGAAATCATCCAAATTAATTTTTTAAATGAGAGATCAAATAAAAAGGGAAAAAAAGAAGAGGAAAAAGTACCAAAAGTTGTTTTCAAAATTCAAAGTAGTATCGAAGCAGCACAAATTATGTTTTTTTGCATTAAAATATTAGCTTTAACTTATTTTCAGGGAAGTGTTGTCTCACTCCCATGGTATCCTGTCCCTGGTACCAGCCAAAGGTACTTTAGACTCCCGTCCTGGTTGTCTGCAGCAATTGTGCATCATTTTTCTCCACCATGTCACACATCACCAATGATGAAGCTCACAGAGCGACAGTTGATGTGTCAGAGGCAACTAAGAGACTTAATAAAGCAATAATTGTGGAGAAATTGAGAAAACAACCAAATAAAAGACTAATGGTAAATCTTGGAAAGTGTTGTATAAGCACACTTATTCACTTATGTGGAACAGGTCAGAAAATCCTTTTAAAGAAAATACTCTATGGCTGAATAACAGTTTATACTGTACAGTATGTTATTTAAAGAAGGAGAAATATGATTAACTGACTCAACAATACGCCCAAAATTCTGAAATAGACCTAAATATATTTATTTTATTTAAAAACATCAACTATTTTCAAATAGTCTAAAGGAAAACATTTTTGTCTTCTTTATAAGTTTCATTTGAACAAACACAACGTATAAATAAAGCTATATATATATATATATATATATATATATATATATACTTATATATATAGCCATATAAACATGATTCTTTTTCTTTTTAAAACATCAATGCAAAATTCAGCAACTTCAGTTGCACGAACGTAATCACTTTATGCATTAGCAAGATGAACACTGTAGAGTCACTGCTGGCTAAAGCGGCATCAAATGGCTGCTTTATTTCATCTGCATTTTAAAACATGTCTTTAATTATTTTATATAATTTAGTAAATTCACATCTCACCTCATTTCACGTCTTAGAATTTGTAAATTATAAACACTGGTATGAGGACTTAACTTTTATTTACACAGCATATTCTTTATTTTCTCTATGATAACAATAATGTAATTTCAGTTGCAATAAAGAAATTTAAAAACTAATCTAACTTTCCTTTATCTTTCATGCCAACTTCATCCTACAGTTGCTTCAACACACTGAACCCGGAGATTGTAGTGTTGCCGCTCTCATCCAGCACTACCAAAATTAGCCACTTACTGGTTTTTATATAAATGTACCGGTATTCTTTGTGTCCTCAAGATTACAGGTTTTTGATGAGAAGCATTACTTTGAATGAAATGTGAACATATTTTTTTCCCATACTTTAAGGCATGCAGGTGAGCAAGTCACACATGTGCACACACAGATATTCCAGTGAGAGCCCTGTTTCGACCTGTCAGTCACCCATGCCACTCACAGCCAAGGCCTAGTGACAACTGTTAAATCAGAGCATGCTTTAATCCATGCCGTGGCTAATGCTGTTAACTATGACGCAGCATCTCTGTTAGCACATCCTGGGTAACTCTAATTACCCCCAGATGAGTCCCGCTCGTCCTTCCACCCACATGCTGCCTAACTTGCAATCAAGCTGGGGTGAATAGGCCGTAAGAGACGGCGCAGCGTTGCTAAACAGTCTCTGTTTCTCCAGCTAAACTCTCCTCCTTTGCTATGGTCAGAGTCACTGACCCTTGAGCTTCGTTAACAGGGAAGTACAGCTCGATAAAGCCCTCTCCTCCCACCTTAAGTTACCCCTTTGCAACTGTGTCCACCCAGCTCTCATCCGTGGTAAATTGGGTTAACGTGCACTAAGTGTCCCATCGTTAGCGCTGTTAATTGACTACTGCGTGTGATAATTAACAGGGAGCGGACTGCCTACCTCGCTAATCTTATTTAGGTCATTTGCATTTAAAATGGTTTTAGTCTCTCTGGCAAGTTGAAAATATAATTCTTAATGGGCGAGCTGGACTGCAGAGTGAAGCCTGTGAAGTGAAGTGGCCGACCGGTAGTCCAAAACTCTGCTTTTTAGATTCACACTGAAAAGAAGAAAATGAAAGGGGACAGAACCTTGGCAAGAGTTGACTAAAATAAATTAGATTTCCAAAATATAGGCTGTTTATCAAGGTGTAAAGTCCCATAAACACCCCCCCCCCATACCCAACTTCTCTTGCTAGCTGGAGTTGGGCCCTCTTAAAGCCCATTTTCGTTGCCATGTTGTGATACCTCCAGATGAATGTTTCCTTTGTTGAAGCACCGTCTGTCCTATTTTGGCAATGACATGAGCTCTCGGTAGCTACAGGGGAGACATGCGACGGAGTGCTCCTCCTGATTCACACAAGCATTAACACAGCACATTAGCTTAGCGGAGTTGTGGGAATGAAAGATGGGCTAATACCGCTGCCCCAGGCAAAGTGAAGACGTACACTAAAGCCAGCTGCCATCTATTATGGATAGCCGGTGCCGACCCCCGCTGTTAGTGTTACAGGGGACGGTGCTGTCCTTGCCGAGTCGATGACCTTCGTTGGCGGGGAGAGGGCGCTGGGCAGATTAAAAGTGGACTGGCTCACCGTGCAGTCCAGCCATACCGCTGATGTTCTGCCCAGATGGTAACCACACACACACAAACACGGACACACACAAACCCATGCACATTCTGCCGCATCCTGGGTGGGCAGATGTGGGGTACAGCCGCTCCTCGGGGCTCTCAGCCTTCAGAGTCTTTACCATATACATCTACGTTCTTTCTCAACCCACACACATTCACTTACTCCCACAGCACATATAGTCCTCAGAGGTCTAACCAACCCTCACCTCCTCCTCTCTCCTTCTGAGTGTTTCTCCATCACTTAATTCTGGCTGTATGTATGGGAATCATCCATCACTCACTCAATCAGTCCATTGAATTTCATTTAGTGCTGTGTTACACAGGGCATGTGATTGATTCACTGGTACCTTTTCACTGAAGCTTGAATGACACACAATGCTGGTTTGTAGACACATACACACACTTATCACTTGCTTAAACACTGCTGCACTGGGTCTCCTTTGCCAGGGGGGGAGAGTTGGTGCCCATGCTGCCAAACAGAACCCCTTTGAGATTTCCTCAAGGTCGCCTTGTCCAGCTGGCTGTGCCAACATCTGTTCAGAATCGCCTCAAGACTGGCATGAGAGAGGCCTGTCTATGTTGCTTGACCTTGGATCAAAAGCCATGTTTGAAAAAAAAAAATATTGCTGTTTCTGAAATTGAGAGCTGCATTCGTACACAAATACCAAATTAATAACTGCAAGAGTTGAAGTTTGATGATTTATTTTATAAAACTGGTCGTTTTTAAAACTTTATTTGTGTCATTTCACATGACCTTCTGGCTGATGACGGATCCTGCCCCAATCAGACCCAAACACAGTCTAGCTTTGACAAAACACTGATGTACATTACTTTACAAGAGTTGTTGGATAGATCACAAAAATAATGCACAATTTTAACATATAAAATTATTACATTGTGCGTTTACTTCACAAGTTTCAATGAGTGAAAGATGTATTAAGATTGAAACAAGCTATTGTTAGATTGCCTTTGATTAACTAAGACCATACCTTTTAACCGCTTTTTTAAAAATGTTCTTGAAGCAGACATTCACTTTCCATGTGCCATTTTCTGCCACTGCAAGAAGCTCATTTCAGTGAAAGGTGAACGTGTGCACCACCTGCTCTGAACCAAATGGCAGCTATACACACTTTGTAGCAACTGGCTGGTGAACACTGCACCACTTAGCAACAAATACCCTCAAATTTCCCTCAGGACTTGGTGGAAACCAAAATAAGAGCTAAAAGAGAGAGAGGCACTGGACTTATATTCATCAGCTAGCCAGAGGCTCAACTTCAGAGGACCAAATATGCAGCTCAGTGGTGGATGCATGAAATGTGTTATTGCAGGTTTAAAGAATAAAGCATTAACTGGGATGTCAAGATAGGAAAATTGATTTTGCTCAGACCACTGGCTATGGTGTAGGTGATGAACAAAACCCTTGGAATCAATTTTGAACACCATCCAAAGGTGGTGTGCTGCAGTTAAAATTAGAGTCATCTGACCTTCACACTCTCTTAAAGTTTGAAGGCAAGAATTTGATTTTGGCAACTGGACAAAATGTTGTGGTTCGCTGATCTGCTTGTTTATAGAAAACTTGAAAGTCTGAATGAATTAAACTGCCAGGTCCCTCTCTGCTGTGCTTCAGTTGTGTCTACGTCCTCCTTGCAGAAGAAGCTGTCATGAACGTACTGACTAATTTTCTCTCTCAGTCGCTGTACACAGGCATGATGGGGTATTGCAAGTAACTGAAAGTTATTTTAGTCAATTTAGCAAGATGTAATTTAAAGTTTAATTATGAGCGACAGCAACTGACAGACGTTTAACCCAATAACTTTGGACTTTTTTGTTTAATGTTGTCTCTTTTCCCCAAATACTATAAACAGCATGGCTCAGAAATTAAGATCATTCCACATCTTAGCCAACATGTGGGGTGCATGTGAGATATAAATAGGGCCCCATATAATATTCACGGGTTCCATATTAGCCCCTTGTGATTGACAAACCTCTGTTTTCTTATGAGGTTGACTCAAGTGGGACCCAAAAAAGACCACTTTTATCTCCAAAGTACCTGAGCAGAACCGGTGCAAACAGCTCACATGGACTTTTAACCAATCCCATATGGGGCTCAATTTTTCAGTCCATTTCAATCTCTGATGGGCTCCACCTACAAATGCTTTTTGGGATGTAGTTGTGAACATAAAGTAACCCCATGATTTTAGGAGAAACTGTGTATTACATGAAAATTCAGCTGCAACAAAGTTATTATAAAAAGTACTGATTCTGTTGTGAACGTCTGGTGTGAACAAATGATCTCATCTATTGTCAAATTCACAGTGACAGTAAGATGAACGATAGTTATTCATGGCTGCTTTAACTATTCCTTGTGGAAAGAAAAATGATTGACCACTTCCAACACTTTTCTTGTTTTAATTCTTTATGGGGGTTGTTCTCTGCCAGTAAGCCTATCGATTTTTCTATCAAATACAAAAACAGGCATAGTGGAGAGGCCACAGAGGTCAGTGTAAATTAGAGCAGAGGTGTGTGTATGTGTGTGTGTATTGGAGGGCGTCCCCTCCTCTTCTCCAACATCCCCATTGTCACTCCCCAAAGGCCTTTCTGTTAAATTGGCTGACAGATAATAAGATCATACAGGAGACGCTGAGATCTTTGTCCCACAAGTCAAGCGGTTTGGTTTTGGTGAAGCTCCTGGTGTGTAACACAAACACCACAAACTCAGAAAACCGTTCTAATGATGCAAAGTTTGTTAAAAAAAGCTTTCTATTAAGTTTTCATAAGTATATACTGTATTTCAGTCATATTTAATTCTAATGGTAGTGAAATTGATGTTTGCTTTATCGTTCAAACAGCTCTTTTGAGTCTCGGTCTCCTATCTTTACTCAAAAGACTAAACCGAAACTCATGCCACCTTTTCATTACACAGTTTTCGACTCTAGTGTGAGAGTTTTCCATTACAGTTCAGTCCCACCTCAATGTGGATGGGGCCTCGTTCCACATCGCTTAATGGAGTTCCTTCCAGATGTGGTCGACGGCCACGAGGCTCAGAAACGTGTGGACCTCCTCGTTGCACCACGTTTGCCCGCCAGTTTTTTAGTGCACCAATTTATCCAATTTACTTTGGTTGTAAAGTAAATGTTGCATACACTGTTGTTTTAAATATGGCGGGTGTGAGGGAGTTTCGAGATGTTAGTCTTTCGCCAGTCAGTGACCTGCAGCCTGGGGACGTTGCATTTTCCGCCTGACTCAGCTCGGTTAGTCAGGCTGACTAGGTAAAGTACGTAGGTGCGGAATAAGTAGGTACTAACTGGTACTATCACCAGGTGGAAACTGCACAACTGCAGTACTGTCCCAATTCAAACTCTGCATCTTCCAAAGTATTGTTGAAATCCCAGAATCTGCTCTTGCACCTCCTATTTCAACAAGGACGGATCAAGAGGAGGTTTGTGTAGGCTTCAGGAGGAGGAGGAGTTCATGGTCTGATGTTTACTGTATGTTCACATGGACAGAGGAACTGTTAGGGTTTGTCTCTGACCCCAAGTGCACGACACCAGACAGAGTTCGAGTTCAGCCAAAAAACACGGCGTAGTTTATTGTACAACCAAGGGAGCGGAAAAATCAGAATAACAAAAACTGCCTCCTTAAATGGCAGGGAACAAACAACGAAAAACCTCTCAACAGGTAATCCACAAAAAAGGAAAACAATGCAAAAACTCTCAACAGGTAATCTACTATAATAATCTCAAAACTCCAGGAAACATTAACCATAACCAGGACGAACTCGCGACGAGCTGTTGGCAGTCCCTCTATTTAACTAAAAAACAAATGACCTAACGAGCTGCAGCTGAGTGTTCAGAGGGCCGGAGCGCGCTCGGCTTCGGAGACGGGCCGACGCCGAGCGTGCAGCTCTCTGGCCACGCGCTGCGCTGTTCTCCTGGTCTCAGCACGATTGGGCTGCGGATGAAGCCCGACGAGCTGAGTCCCAACAGAACTCCCCCTTCCACAGGAGCCTCCTGGCGACTTGCCAGGCTTTTCGGCGTGGGCCCAGTCAGCAGACTCGGGTCCCTGATGAGCTGGCGGGATACCCAGCACCGCTCCTCCGGACCATAACCCACCCAGTCCACCAGAAACTGGTACCCCAGCGGACCTCCCATTCAGGGTATCCGTCCACGATCGTGGGTGGAGGTGGGTCCGGAGCAGGAGGCCTCAGCGGGCCCTGGGAGACGGGCTTAATCCTGGAGACGTGAAACACAGGATGGATGGTCATGGAAGCCGGGAGTCTCAGCCTCACAGCTGCAGGACTGAGCACCCTTGTGATCTCGAAGGGTCCCACAAACCGCGGCCCCAGCTTCTTGTCGGTCGACTGTAGGGGGAGATCCTTGGCGGAAAGCCACACCTTCTGCCCCAGGTATCTTGGCGCTGGGTTCCGGCGACGGTTAGCTCCCCGACTGCTGCGTTCCGCAGCTTGGAGTAGGGCCGCTCTGGTGACCCCCCCAGACGCGACGACATCTGTCCAGATGCGCCTGCACGGACGGAACAGCCACCTGTGCTGAAAACAGTGGTGGCTGGTACCCCAGCAACACCTCAAAGGGAGAGAGACCGGTGGCCGAGCTGACAAGGGAGTTGATGGAGTACTTGACCCATGGGAGGAACCAAGTCCAGGAGGCTGGGTTCCTGGCAGCCACGCAGCGGAGTGCTACTTCCACGCTCTGGTTCATTCTCTCTGTCTGCCCGTTAGTCTGAGGGTGATAGCCAGAAGAGAGACTGATCGAGGCACCCAACTCCCTGAGGAAAGCCCGCCATACCTGGGATGTGAACTGGGGTCCTCGGCCCAAGACCATATCCTGGGGAAGACCATGGAGCCGGAACACTTGGCTCCTTAGGAGGTCCGCCGTCTCTGCCACTGAAGGGAGTTTGAGGAGGGCCACCAGGTGCACCCCCTTACTGAAACGGTCAACAATGGTTAAGATCACCATCATCCCCTGGGAGACCGGTAGTCCAGACACGAAGTCCACGGCAATGTGGGACCAGGGACGGCTTGGGACAGGAAGGGGCTGAAGTAGGCCGGCAGGCACCTGGTGAGAAGCCTTGCTGCAGGCACAAACGGGACAGGCCAACATAAAGTCCCTCACCTCCCCCCTCATTCTAGGCCACCAGAATCATTGAGCCAGAAAGGTGAAGGTGCGGTGGACTCCGGAGTGACAGGCAAACTGGTTAGTGTGACCCCAGTCTAGTACTCGGGACCTAACTGCTTCAGGAACGAACAGCCTCCGTGGTGGCACACACTAGGGGCCGGATTAGAGCGCAGCGCCCTCCTCACCACAGTCTCGATCCCCCTGTGCTTATCACTCGTGCCCCGGGAATGATGCCGACTCCTCGGTGGCCAGTCTCTCCCCTTGATGCAGCCAGGACAAGGCATCCGCTTTGCAGTTACGGGAACTGGGACGATGGTGAGGGAGAAGTCGAACCGACTAAATGGCTGCCCCGCCCCCTCAAGCCAATGGCGCCATTCCTCCAAAGCAGCCACCACTGCCAGCAGCTCACGATTCCCGATGTCGTAGTTCTTCTCCGCAGGGAGAAAGTGCCGAGAAAAGAATGCACAGGGGTGCACCTTTTGATCCCTCACCGACTGTTGGGAGAGGACCGCTCCTAGCCCGGTGTCCGAAGCGTCCACCTCCACAATGAACTGCCTTTCAGGGTCGGGATGAAGTAGAACAGGGGAGCTAGTGAACCTTGCCTTGAGCGGCGTCAGCAGCCGAAGACCAGATGAACGGTTGGGAGGGAGAGGTCAACCTGGTGAAGGGTTCCGCCACAACACTATAGTTCCTTATGAACCTCCGGTAGAAGTTTGCAAACCCGAGGAAGCGCTGTAATTCCTTCTGTGACCTGGGGACCGGCCAGTCGACCACCGCTTGAATCTTGCAGGGGTTGGCTCGAGTCTGACCTCTCTCCACGATTAACCCCAGGTAGTTGACCAAGGCGGAGTGGAACTGGCACTTATCTGCCTTGACATAGAGTCGTTCAGGAGGAGACGCTTGAGTACCCGGCGGATGTGCTGGACATGCTCCCCGAGGGTCTTGGAGAAGACCAATATATCATCGAGGTACACCACCACGAATTCATCCAGCATGTCGCGGAGCACGTCGTTGATCAGCGCCTGAAATACCCCTGGGGCATTAGTGAGACCGAATGGCATTACCCGGTACTCGTGGTGACACCGGGGCGTTTTGAAGGCGGCCATCCACTCGTCCCTGTCTCTGACCCGCACCAGGTAGTGGGCACTCCGAAAATCCAGAAGACGGTCGCCTGGGTCAGCGGCTCAAGGGTGGAACTCATGAGGTGGAGGGGGTACTTGTTCTTGACGGTGATGTCGTTGAGTTGGCGATAGTCGATGCAGGTACGGAGACCTCCATCCTTCTTCTTCACAAAGAAGAACCCCGTTGCCACCGGGGAGGACGAAGGCCGGATGAGCCCTGCCGCCAATGACTCCGAGATATACTCCTCCATGGCAGCCTTCTCTGGGATGGACAAACTGTACAGCCGGCTACTGGGAAGTGAGGACCCAGGACGGAGATTGATCGCACAATCGTAAGGCCTATGCAGGGGAAGAGTCTGGGCCTGGGACTTACTAAAAACCTTCCCTAGATCCCAGTACTCCTGAGGGACAGAGGTAAGGTCCGGGAGAGAGACACTGGGACTCGACCGGGGTAACGAGCTGGAAGCCGCCTGGAGACAGTGGGCGTGACAGGAGGCACTCCACTCCAGGATGGTTCCCGAAGACCAGGCAACGTGGGGCTCATGTTGCACGAGCCACGGGTGTCCGAGAATCACCGGAGCCGACGGAGACGGGATGAGGTAAAACTGACGTGTCTCCACGTGGTTACCCTCCACCATGAGGGAGATGGGGCGGTTGCACTGGGTGATCCGGGCCAGACGACGGTCGTCCAGTGCAAAGGCCTCCAAGAGTTCCCCCAGAGCTAGGATCTTGCAGGGTCCTGGTGAGCCTAATCTTTTGGCCGGATGGGACAGCTGCTGATGTGATGGCCCTTCTGGCCGCAATAGAGGCACAGCCCTGCCCTAAATCTGGCCTCCCGTTTGGCTGGACTAACACGCGTGCGTCCCAGCTGCATGGGGTCCTCTCCGGTTGCAGCCTGTGACGTGGAAGACCAGGCGGAATCAGGAGAAATGGAGCATGGGAAGGCAGAGTTCCTCTCCCTTGTGCTGGAGATCTGAGGACCTTGAAGGTATCGCCAGGAAACTCGCTCCCGCCTTCTCTCCCTGAGGCCTCTGTCAACACGGATGGCGAGACTTATGAGCCCATCGAGGCAAGAGGGCTCCTCCCGTGTAGCCAGCTGCTCTCTCACCGCCTCGCTCAGTCCTCTTCGGAAGGTAGCCCGGAGAGCTGAGTCGTTCCACCCGCTCTCCGTAGTAGCCAACCGGAACTACACAGAGTAGTCCGCCACTGTGCCACCACCCTGTTGAACACAGGCCAACCAGACACCGGGATCCTGACCCCTGGCTGGATGGTGGAACACCTTACGGAGTTCGGCCACGAACTCCCTGTAGGAGTGGCGAAAACTGGCCCCCATGAACCAGGAAGCGGCAGCCCACTGGGCTGCTCAGCCGGTGAGCAGGTTAGTAACATAAGCTACTCGAGCAGCGTCGGAGGTGAACTGGCTGGGTTGGTGAGTAAACACCAACTCGCACTGCATAATGTAATTGGAGCAAGTCTCAAAATCACCCTCGAATGGTTGTGGGCTGGCAAGGCAGGGTTCCCGGGATAACCGGTTGGGTATTGCAGGGACCACAGGGAATGGAATCCCTGGAGGTGGGCTATCGGCCCTCGCAGGTGCAGGCTGGTTCAGCGGCTGGAAGGGGACAGCCGCCCTCAACGCCTGCAGCTGCTACAGAATGTCCGCCTGCAGAACTGCCAACGCCGCCTGCTGCTGGGTCAGGCTGTCCACCGAAGCCTGCAAATACTGCACCTGGGCCTGGAGGATTTGCACGGCCCCCGGCGGCTGCCTCCAACAAACAACAAAAAACCTCTCAACCGGTAATCCACTATAATAATCTCAAAACTCCAGGAAACAGTAACCATACTCTTTAAACATAACCAGGACGAAGTCGCGACGAGCTGTTGGCAGTCCCTCTATTTAACTCCTCAATAACAAATTACCCAACGAGCTGCAGCTGAGTGTTCAGAGCGCTGGAGCGCTGGAGCGCGCCCGGCTCGTCCCCGGCTCGTCCCCGACACCGAGCGTGCAGCTCTCTGGCCACGCGCTGCGCTGTTCTCCTGGTCTCAGCGCGATCGGGCTGCGGATGAAGCCTGACGGGAACATCACCTTCAGCTGAATCTCTCCAAGACTGATCTGTTTGTGATCCCAGCCAACCAGTCTATCCAGAACAATATCAATGTCTAACCTGCCTCTTCATCTCTCTGTCTTTCCAAGGTTGTGAGCAGGGGTTAAACTGGGCCGAACCCTGGCACATAAGCACACAAAAACTCTATTGGCGCTGCTTAAAAAGCTTGAATCAATAATCTAGAATGATGATTTTTCTTTTTCCGTCAGAGATGTAACCACTCAGTTTCAGTCAGTTACGGTGAAGATAAGAAGCTGATGGAAAGGTATGCAACGTTGTTGAAAAGGGGTGCTAAAACAAATAACACCCTCAGACTTATATTTAATATCTTTGAGTCTTTTGGTGAGTTTAACTTTGCCGCTAGAGCAAGAGAGATCTCAGTTCGCAGGTAAACAAGACGCTGAAATGAGTTTCTGATTCAGACTGACGGACCATTCCACTGCATATTAGAGTAATGAGGCCTTAGACTAGGTTCAGTTTAAAAACCTCAATAATTAAACTGCTCAAACTTAGATTAAGTTAACTTTTAGACAGTAAAGAATATCTAAAACACAGCTTGTGTTTGTGAAAATGCAAAAAAGGGTAATTTCTCAGCTCTTTCACTGGTCCTGAAATTAAACATATTTTGTACAACCAGAATTTTTATTAGAAATAATCAGTCAACTTTTTTGGATTTGCATAACCTTTGTTTTGTTAGTAACTTCATTTTTAATTTTTATTTCTATATTATATATATATATTGAGGGAGAGTTGTTGGTTGGTGGTGCTGAAGTGATCTTTATAATACACACATAAAAAAATAATGAGTATCAACTTTTGATTATTAAGAAATTCTGGTTGGAATGAGGAGTATTTCTGATATAGATCAAATGTTTCAAAAACCTTCTTAATAAACTGTATATCTGAGTGAAAGTTTGGTTCTCAAAGGGGAACCCAACACTTGTGTTCAGCGTAGTTGTAGTACTTGTCTCAGTTGTAATGTCAGTTTGAATAGTTCATAAAGACATGTAGTAGAGCGCTGCATGGTGTTATTAATGTTACAGCATACCTGTACCCAGGCTGTCAAGTGAGGGAAAAGTATAATCCGGACTGTCCTCATCAGTTGCTCCACACTGGTGTGGAGAGCTACCTGTAACTATCATAGCAGCAACGTCCCTCACTACTTAAAAAAAACTTCAAAATGCATCTTTTCTAGGAACACTTCCTTTTCTAACTCCTCTGATATCCAGCTCACATCTAACTTTTCTGCATACACTTTCTCTATAGGTCCACCTTGCCCCTTGACATTTTATCGCCTGACACGTCTCTCTCTGCATTTTTATGATTAAAAACATCTGCTAAATGACAAACTGGTGAAGTAACTGTGAGTGTGCCTTACAAAGCAATCTAAGCAGCATCCTTGTTGCTGTTGCGTTGCCGCTGCTGCGTATGACCCTGAGTGATGCACTGGAACACCGGCAGAATCAGACCCAGAGAAAATGAACCAAGACTCTCCACTGCAGAAAAGCTACACCAGTAAAAACTCTGATGCTCTTTGTGTTTTCCTGGAAGTCTTTTAACCAAAGAACGTGATTGATTCAGTTGAAGAAAACCTATAAAGCCGCTTCTAGCTGAAAGCTGGAGACCGCACAGGAGAAACATTCATACATCTGATGCCTATGACGTTCGGTAGAACAGAGAAGCTGTTTTACAGAACAACAGAACAATACACATGAAAAACATAGAGTGTGTGGTTTGCCATTATTATATTAATCCAAATATTTCCATGGGAGTAAAACATCTAATATGAAAACTACATTTTTAAACTAAACAACGCAAGCAAAATTATTCTCCCCACATGCTTATTTGTGGTGTTTATATTGCAGCAGCGGCTCCTGCTTTGTCACTTCATCTCCAAATTACTTTGCCACAATCCCAAATGGCCCAGTCCTATTCAACTACTGTCTGCTTTACATTTATCTATAGTTTTTCTTTGTGAGAAGTCTAGCTCTCTTATTCCACACACACAAACCTCCCCCGCCCCCCGTCAATACATCCCCCCAGCGTGTCCTCGGGCCTTCTGCCCTAGGGCTCCTGGGATATGAAAACTCCCTGGGGCTGGTGTTTTCACAGCCTGTGAGAGAAGCACTCGGGAGGGAGAGAACAGGAGACAGGCGGCAGTAGTGTTTCTCTGTTTGCTTGATGTCACTATAATGGAAATATGCATAAGTGAAAAAAAATATATAAAAAATGGCATAGTGGGCCTTTGGGGCCCAAAAAGTACAAATATTTTAATAACAAACACGTTCAGTGTTTGCCTCCTGTGACGGCACCTGGGTATTATTTCATACAGAAGGCAGTTGGGATTTTCTATGCAAAAATAAATTATATTATTATATTTATTTATATACATAGATGTTTTCTTCTTTTACTGGAAAGTTTTCCCGGTGATATGTCCTTTGGAGAACTGTCATTAATCAAAAGTCAAAGTCACCTCAGATCTCACATTAGAAAAGACCAGTTTAGCTATGGCTGAAATTGCAGCTGACCCCTCTTGCCCTGAGCACTTATTCAAAATCAGCAACACGGCCATTGGGGGCTAAAACAACTAAATTGAGTGAGGTTGCAAGAAGCTAGTAAGAGTACTGGGGGAAAGTGCCCAATAAAGCACTGCCAACTGGAAGTCTCAAGGGTTTCTTTGAGTTTTCTAATGTCCTGATGAGTGACTTACAGCTTTGTGTGTGTTATGAATTTAAATGACAAGGGGTTGCTTTGCTCAGAACAAAGAAACATATTTGCAAAAAAGCTAGTGTCAGTTCTGATGCAAAATGGCCCCACGTGAAGCTGATAGATGAAATGACAATGAGTCATTTTCTTCCTTATATGTTCAGCTAAAATGTCATTGTGTTAGTGAACGCGTGAAAATGTTAACGCTTATTTCAGAAACCTCGACTCATACATATATAATATTCAGCATTTACTGATGAATTTGTTTTTCTCAATTTCAGAAGCTTAAAAAAAGTACACTGTTTGAATAATGGCCTCAATTTTAGTGCACGTTTGTGTGCATTCTCATTTGACTTTAGATTAAGGAAAGAAAAGAAAATACAGGGAAGGGCGTGGCTGAACAAGTCCGGGCTCCGTTCTTGGATGTTGATAATGAGCTGTCACTCATTTCTCACTGCCCAACAACTTTCATCTGCCCTGATTCCTCCCAACCTCCCCCATTTATCACTCCCTTCTCTCTTCTGCGACGGACTCCGCCGATGCCTCGTCTCGTTTATCACGTCCGGTGGAATAGAGTTTCTCCAGCTGTCAATTTAGGAAATGGAGTGACGAGTGAGACCCCGGGGACCCCGCACTAATCTCAGACTGCAGTGTTAGAGAAAATGATGCACATCTGCAGAAGCCGGCTGCACTCACGAGCGCGGGACCTCACGTGGCCTGCTATTATTTCTGCTTCCCTCAAAAATATATCTGTTCAGTAAACAAATGCCTCATCAAACAGTGCGACGGGGTGGGGGGGTGTCGTTTACCCTCCGCACTGCCGTGTCAGGGGGCTCAAATATTGTACAGAACTGTTCAATTTTCCCTGAAACAACAGTCAGAAACTGCAAGAACCACGCATTGCTTTACTCCGCTTCACTTTCACCTTAATGGCATTTGATAAACCGCAACATGCCCGGGGGGTGGGTTAATGGTCAGTGTGGCTGTGACTGTCAAAGCCAGCGGTGAGGAATGCCAGTGTCATGTACTTATACCGTCTCACGGGGAACAGATATCATAGTCTGTTACATGACAGGCGTGGCGGATGAGCAGTGGATGAGACCTCCGCTCATCACTCTGCTGACCTGCGGAGTTGGCAGCAGGGGCTGTGAGATGCTACTTCTGGGCCTCTGGATGCAGCTCAGACCCCCTCATATCAGAAACGGTGTCTGGTTATGTTTGTGGTTCAAGTTAGTCTTTTTATATGAAAAACCATACGATTATTTTCTGTTCTCATACATATTGTTAGGGTGGAAAAAATTACCTTTCCATGCCATCTTCTAACTTTTCATGTCATCCATTTTCTTTGGTTTATTTTATTATTGATCAGTAGTTTCATATCTCATGTTGAATCCAATATTCATGTCTGAATAATAATTCCTCATCTTTTAAATGCATTTAGTGTACTTGCCATCTTCATTTTGTATCATAAATGTGGTGAATACGTTTTTCTCTATTTGCACTGGGTGGACCACGTGTTCGGAACAAAGGACATGTGACAGTCCAAGACAAAAGGCTGGGGGTTGTAGTTTCTTTTCCTCAGGTGCCACCGGATGTAGTTTTTTACCTACAGAGACTTTGGCAAAGAGTGGCAAAGTCTAAACCATGCCCTCTCCACCTTTAGTATAAATCTTTACGTTAGCCATGCGGTAGGGATCTTTTTTATTTCGAATTTCATCTGATGATCAGTCAGTGTTAGACCCTTGATTTCAAGTATTCTTTACAATAAACACTTCTGGTGAATTTTGATCAAATCAATTCCTCCTTCCAATTTTTGAACACGCGATGAGGTTTTCTCTAAATAGAATTCTGACAATATGAAATAATACAGAAAATATTCTCCTACTTACGGACTTTAACTTGTCAACATTTATACATAGAAACAAAGACGTCCTCAAGTCCAAGTTAGAATATTAAGGGTGATTCACATTTCCACCGAGTGATGCAGGAGGTTTGGGAAGCTGTGAACAATAGCACTCTCGTACCCATTCCGACTCATTCAACACCATTTCTTTCCACAAAAAAAGAAAATGTTTCTAGGATTATTTTTTTTTAACCCGCTCTGCATTCCAACTCTGCGTCGCAAGTTGAATGCAAAGACAACTTCTCTAATTGCTGATGCCCCATCCCATCCTGTTTCAGACGCAGCGCAGTCATCAACCACGTCACTGCCGCTGGTTCTTGGTCCGACTCCCAGCTGGGGTCTTTGTGTTCAATTTGCATGTTGCTCCTGTGCTTCCATGGTTTCCTCCGGATACTCGGGTTTCCCTCCACAGTCCAAAAATGTGCGTTAGGTTGATCCCGTAGGAGTGAATAGGAGTGTGTGTGGTTGTGTGTCCATGTAGTGACCTGTCAAGGATGAACCCCTGGAGAACTGGAATAGGCTCCAGCAGATCCCTGTGACCCGGAACAGGAATAAGAGGATATAATAAATAGATAAAGACGGATGGATAGACAATACTGAAAGGTTGCTCAAAGCTTATGGAAAAAAAACATCAACAAGCCTTTCTTACATATCCAAATCTGGAGATGTCTGAAAATAAAACATTTGTCTACATGAACAAATCTAGTTCAGGGGACCGATGTACGTTGTAAAAATAAATAATATGAGTCAGAAACTTGTAAAACCACCTTTAACTGCAATAAATCAGAGTTATTGTACACTGTGTGACGCTATGAATGTCTCATATCGTTGAGTGATTTTGATCGACTCTTTTTTACAATTTGACTTCCGTTTATTGAAGTTTATGGGAAGTAATGTATACACAGTCCTCTTAAGGTTCTGTTTCAGCAATGCAATCAGACTGATGTCTTGAATTTGATTAAGCCATTTCAACACATGGATTCTTCTCTTTTTCAGCTGTTCGGTTTTAGATTTATTAATGTGCTTGGGATCAATTCTGTGGACCAGTTTTGGGCTAACTTTGGGCCTTGAACAGATACAAATTTGATTAGAGAATACCCCTCCACCACCGTGCTTGATAGTTTGTTTTTTAAACTTGGTACTGTTCATAAAAGCCAAATATCTCCAATTTGGTTTAATCTTTCCATCAGTGTGTTTGCATACAAAAAATAGTAGCTTAGTGTAATATCTCGATGAACATGAACGTTCATCTGAAATGGCATTTACCTCTTTTTAACTACTTGTAACGACCACATCATTTTATGCAGTGCCTTGAAATGTAAAAACCTTAGAATTGAAAGATTATGTTCTTTTTTCAAATGAGTGCACGATTACCCAACCGTTATTGTACACCAGTGTGTTATTTATATATGAATAAAGATGTTAACGTCTGCAAGTCAAAAACATTTGGTAATCCTCAGCTGCACCACTGCGAGAGGTTGTGTGAAACAGTTTCCTAATGGCTATAGTATAACAGTTATTCCACTGGCTGGCCACTTGTAATCACCCTTGTGGTTTAAAGGGTCGGTGGGTCAGGGGTTGTGGGAGAAAAGGACCTTAGGGACTGTCATAAAACACTGCTACACTCCTGCCCTCGTTTGTCATGCCAGAGCTCGATACCACTCGTTCATCTTGGTTAGGAAAGTCTTTTCCTTCTACAGACATCTTACATCATAATCCTGCATAGTGACCACTGTCCACATCCTCCAACGCCACTTTTCACTATTTTATTTTTAGTCATATTTGACCTGGGATATCATAGTATATGATGGCATTCTATAAAAATCTAAACATTTATTTTTAATCCACAGAGATGAAAGTAAAACAATAAATGTCAGAATAGATGGCAAGACTTGGCGTCTATCCTCACCCACATCTGTATTGTGTATTTTGTTTTTGAATTTTTTCCAGTGCAGAAAGGTGCTATCAAATGGCCAACAAAACAAATTAGATTTACTTACATTAGGCAACCTACGTAATCACATTCCCATGTTGTTGCTATTCCTATATCCCGCATCCTGTTGAAACCGAAGCCAGAAAGTAGCCGCTGCATCGGGAGGGTCACAGTTCACCCCCGTGCAGGCCTCCCTCCATTTGCTCTGCATACAGAGACGTTCGCTCCCGCTGAGACGTCTCATTTAGTGCATCTGCAAACAACATTACAGGTGGAAACGCTTTAGAAGATGTCTCGCAAACATTAATCCAATTTGTGTCCGAGCCCATTTCAAATGTGTGTCCTGCTGCACTCATGAAATGAGGGGGACGCTGCGGTGACTAAAGAAGTGCAACACAAACATTTCCAAGGACTTTGGTGGACTCTCAGAGGATTTCTCTCTGCTAACTGGATCTACATTCAGTGGAAGGAAATACATTGATTTTTAAACCGTTCAAATAATAAATGTTGACTATAATTCAAAACGGTGCAGCGATATTTTGTCACGGAAAGATAAGAAACGGCAAAGAGAAGTGAAGTTTAATAAACTAAAAACAGAACTGATTAAAAGAAGAAAGAGTAACCATGTAATCCTCAGAAATTCAACATTTCTACACTTAATTAGAGACAGAGAAAAAACAAACAAACATAGCCATTCATTTAAAATGGTTATTTAACTGAATTACACTGTGCTTTTCAGTTTTTACCTTTTATAATAGCAAATTATTAAGAAAGTTAATTATTTTGGTGTGATTTTATTAAATATATACAGGGTATGGGGGAAAAAATGGATTCCACCTTGTTCAGAAGAGGTGACTTGATGAAAACCACTTTCGAAAAACTCTACACTCCTGTGACTTACAATGACTTTCTAAATTCAGGTGTGAACGCTTTAAGTGACTTCAAGGGACTGAAATTAAAATAAGGAGACAGGAACAGACGTTTCTGGAGTTGAGGCAGTACAGACAGCAGAAATCATTTATATACTGGAGACTGAACGCTGCATGTAGTGAAATACTACCCTCTAGTGGGCTGGGCAGCGCTGCTGGACGGAGATGCCCACCTGACGGGAGGCTAACAGACACAATTCCTGCAATTATATTATCTGTGACAATTCAGAACAAAAAAAAAATTAAATGTGATCATTGCAAATGTTTTTTTTTTATAGTGAGTCCATAATTTGAACATAGGAATACATACAGGAGAGTACACAGAGAATACACAAGAGGTTACACAGATATGTGAAGTGAATTAGCCATCCATCCATCCATCCATCCATCCATCCATCCATCCATGGAGCCAGAGACACACCTGAAGCTAATGTTGTTATGGTATTTTTTTAACGCATTGCTGATTTGAGTATTTTGTCCTGATAGGTGCAACAAAAACATAAAAGGTGAGCTGTTCATTTTAAAGCTAAAGTAGGTGGATTAAACATAGAAATATTCCTAAATCCTTAGTAAAACTTTGCATCACAAGCTCCCAAACAAACACATTTCTCTGGTTCAATCCACTGTGTTATCTTCACTGTGAGCTTTAACTGCCATCGGCCAAATGAGTACGCCACTCAGTCCCCGTCTCCGCCCGCTCTCGGCGTTCTCCTCCTTGGTCACATTCAATTAGCCATCCTCTAAACACTCTCTCTCATTAGGCTACCCATAATCCACTCATCGTGTCTTGATTTGGCAAATAAATCACACTCTTAGTTTTTTCAGACTCTTCCTGTCCCGCTGTCCGTCTCCCCCTCAGCCTCGTTAACCATGTCCAGAGTTTCTACGGTGACAGTCTCTGCCAGGCCTCCTCATTGGACATGGCAGCCTGCAATTTGCATGCCAGACTATTTCTCTTCATCATTGGGCCTCTTTCTTGCGCACTCTCATTCTCCCTGGCTCTCTCTTTCCCCGTGCAGGAAGAATAGAGAATAACTCAGCAACTGACGGCAGACGGCATGCACGTCCTTGTCCTACAAGGTTACGAATCCATTTCATCTGTTCGAGAGGGGAGTGAATTAAAATAAATGATGGCCGGACATTTATTGCATTCTGGGGGTGAAGGAGGGATTGGGGAGGAGAGCCGCAAGTTGCGGAGTGAGACTTGTGTCTCATACCGAGCCAGACTGGCAGACAGGTTGATATCGCGTGTCACACAATGTTGGCACGAAGAATGAAAACAACACGAGGACAATGAGAGTATTCGTCACAGAGCCGAGTTTGAGCAGACTGTGACTCAGACGGGAGTTCGGCCAGAGCTTCACGGCCATTAATGCTGCCCATCACCTATCCAGAACGTGGTTTTACCCGTGCACCATAGAAAACCAGCGGAGAAACTTTACATACAACCTCAATTTGACTTTAGCTTCTTAGTGAACAAACGGAAATGATTTGATGTTGTTGTTTAGTGCAAAATAAAAAGCATCCTTCAACATACCCAAAGATAGTAACTTAAAAGATCTTCTGTTACTTATATTTTTGCAAGAAAAGCTCATCTCTGGTGTATAAGTGATAATTCAATAATTATATTAATCATACTGAATATATTAAATCGACAGTAATGGCCTTATCAATCAATCAAGACCGAAAATGTACTGAAAAACGAATCAGTTGATTCATGTCTAAAGACACAGCTTCTTCTTTTTGAACACAGTTCCACACAAGTAAAATATTAAACAGAAACAGTCCTGCAGCATATTGTGGTGTGGTGTTGGATTTACCTCCATTACTGCCACCCTGAGTTTGGTCTATACATTTCACTTTTTTTTCTTTATTGGTTTAAACTCCACATTTGATTTCAGTAACTACTACTACTACTACTACTACTAATGTCATTTAGCAGACGCTTTTGTCCAAAGCGAATTACATCTGAGAGAATAACACAAGCAAGAAACCACATAGGAGGGTGCAGCTGGATAAGTGCTGGTCAGACTGCTGTGAGTCCAGTTGGACACAGGTGCTGCCATGCTAGAGCTAAGTTGTTTTTTTTTGTTCCTTTCCCACTCAACACAACAATCCTCTTTATACAAGAAAACTACGTCTAAAAAGACACCATCATAGGATCATCTTGTCATAAGTGCATGCAGCTTACTCAGTGCAGAGTCCTGCAAAGAGCTGGGCAAATCTAACTAATTCTGATGAGCAGAGATGTTTATTTGATGCAGAAGTGCTCCTTAAAGAGATGAGTCTTTAGCTTGCTCTTAAACTGTTCACTTCTCCTTGAGGTTAGGTTTTGGCATTTAAAACTACTTTGTTAGGTTGAAATTCATCCCTGTCCTGCATTGTCGAATCCATATTCATACATACACTGTT
The DNA here is from genome assembly GCF_033807715.1 of Cololabis saira. Classification (NCBI taxonomy): domain Eukaryota; kingdom Metazoa; phylum Chordata; class Actinopteri; order Beloniformes; family Belonidae; genus Cololabis; species Cololabis saira. Next base: position 25,976,123 of record NC_084604.1, read on the forward strand.
GTACACACACACACACGCACGCACGCACGCACGCACGCACGCACGCACGCACGCACGCACGCACGCACGCACGCACGCACGCACGCACGCACGCACGCACGCACGCACGCACGCACACACACACACACCACACACACACACCTCTCACCCTGTAGTTCATCGACACCACTGTCTGTGTCCTCAGGGTAACGTTTGGAACCATGTCGTTGCAGTGAGGTTTATGCATTTAAAACTGCTTTGTTGGGTTGAAATTAGTTGTTTTACATGAACTAACTCTGTAAGTGGAAGTGCCCGGTCTTCGCTATGTTCAACGTAATGTAGATCGGTGTCCACTCCTGGTGTTTTATTCTGAAAACTGACCGGAGCCTCTACGCCACTCGTGGGTCTGACTTTGTGCCAGCTTGACCTGCTTTGTGTACATTGATTTGATTTAGCTTCAGTTGAACACCAAAATAGACTCAGAGTGCAGAGTAGATGGTTGCTTCTGGGACGTCTGGTGGAACCACTCTCGTTGATATTGACTAGAATGGCCGCAACTCACGCCCTTTACGGCGCAGCCATTGCACACCGCTCCTGCATGCAGTGGGACCCCGAGGTTAGGCCGTACAAAAATCAGTCCTGCATATCAGTTTATTAATAGATTGTTTGAACTTAGCTTTTATGGCGATTACTTGAGTGTCTACATTTGGTCATGGTTTGGTTTTTTACATCACTTGCGATTTTGAAACCAGATTGAATTTAGCACTGTGACGTTGTACAAGACCAAAATAGTGTCTACAGATGTCCCTGAAGAAGCACTTTCTCTAAACTGCTGTTGACATTTTCCATAAATAAGCTTCTTCAGACCCAGAGGATCCCTTGCAAAGTGACTTTTTTTTGCTTGTTGGCCACAAAGCTATCAATATGTCTGCCTCTTGACACCGGCCGATCTCTCTGCGGACATGGAGGCTGAATGCTGACTACTGCTCGCTGCACAGCTCTCCTGGAGCTCTTCCAGGACACTCCATTGTAATCCAGTTATTTTTAGAGAAGCCGACGCAAATAAATATTTATAGTTGTTTGCAGGTCAGAGGTCGCGATGAACTGCAGGGGTGGGGGGGTGAATAAACTACAATATATGACTATGTAAGCATGAATATGGGTTCAATAAAGCAGGGCAGGAATGAACTGGTGGGTATTGACCTGCGATATTTCAGGCCGGGCAGTCGCTCGTGGTTTAAAGCAGAAACACACACACGTGAATTATAATATATGGGGGGGAAAAATTAAGCTTGATCTAATTTTTTATCAATATTGATTATCTCCTGGTGCCACATGGGATTATTCATAACAATAAAATGACAGATTTTTGTCACATTTTCCCTAAATGCATCTGGACGCCTGATAATAAACCTGGTGCTGATCACTTTTACCGTACTCTCCGTTCTGAATGGAGATAGGTGTCCGTGGAAATGATCGTACTTGTCATCTCACTTCCGATCTAAATGCATCTGCGAGAGCGGATGTTTCAACGCAAAGACCCAGACAAAGCGCTGGGTTGGATGATGAATGAGAAGCACAGGAGAGGAGAGGACATTTTGAGGTTCAAGGAAATGAGGAAACAGTGAAGTAGCCAAAAACGCTGATTGAATGGCTGTATTTTCTTGTGGTTTCCCCTCTGACCAGAATTTGGAAAGAAAATGGGGGGAATATTGTATTTCTGTCATTTTTCATTCGCTTAACTCAGAGTCTAAATATAGGTTATATAATAAATGCCTGGACTACACAAGCACAGAAACACAGAAGCAACAGCTCACACACACTTAGAAAATAAAAAATGCTAATCACTGTGGGCTTTTACTTTGGAATGACGTCTCCCCTTTCAAATGAAATGAACTCATCTACATTTGAAAATAATTAAGATACAGAAAAGGCACGTTTGTTTGTGTTTTGTTCATTTGAAAGTCAAATGCAGGTTAGACGACAACGTTGCAGAAAAAACCTACCCGTGGACTTAAAACAAAAAAATGTCCAAAATCTGAGTCTGCTGTGTTTCAGTCACAGTTATTCATCATACGAGAGACTCGCCGTCAGCGTCTGCGAGCAGTCAGACAGAGAATACTAAGGAGTCAATTTTAATTCCTGAAAGTAATGGCGTACACCTCTGTGTCTACGACTACAAGCGCCCTTAATGGATCAAGTTCTGCCAGAACATTTTGTCCTTTACCTTTCTCAATTTTCTGCCCATCTCAATAAAGAGAGAACATAATACGGCGGACGGCCCAATCAGCTTGTCCGAACCGCGTCTGTAGCGGTCGCTGCTCTAAACTGCCTCGCAACAGTTACTCGCCTGTAGTTTTAGTACGAAGCGGGGCACTTTTTGACCTCCCCGTCCCTCTCCTCTTTCAGTCAAGGCTGCACAAATAACCGAACTGCTCAAAGTCTTGTCACCATCGCTCATCAGCATCTTGGTTGTTGAGTAGGACAAATCGGGGGTGGGAATGTCCACATACATCCAGTAGCCTCTGATGTGACAGCAAGGGTTTATGGGACAGCTACCTGAGAGCCCTGCCCGCTTCACCTTGACCTCGCCACCCCTCTCTCTACCACTGCCACTCTCCTCGTCCCGCGCTCTCTAATCTGACCTCGTCATCCCGGGGCTTCTGGCCTCGCCTCTCACGGCTGAGTTATTACCATAATTACCCAGGAAGCATTGCAGGGAGCGGCCACATGGCAGAGGCCACCCATGTTTAACAGAATATTTGGGTGTTTTATCGGCTTTAACTCAGCGTCTGGAGCAGGTGAGAGGGCTCCTGGATGATAAGAAAACCACTCATGTGGGAAATGAAGGGGATCATTTTACAGACAGAACCAAGAGCAGGATGAAATATGCTGTTAATGCCGCGCTGGCCAGCGCACATGTGTCGTATATTCTATAAGACAAGGTGTAAATATGCTCATATATTCAGTGTAGAAGAGGTAAACTAAAGCGAGAAGGTCTCCCATCTAAAAATAGTGCTCAATCCTCCTTTAAAAAAATGTTTGAGTAGTGCTGGATCAGCATCAGTGCTGAGTATATACCATGCATCGTCGAGGAACTGGTTTCCTAGGAACTTTTGTCCAAACCATTTTGTCCAAAATGTATTAGTGACCCAATCTATGGTCAGAAAATGTGAGACGGTAATATATTCTATTCTATTCTTTTGTGGAGGGCAGCATCCATGTTGCGTGATGGGAAATGAATGAATAACAAAATTACAATCTACAAAATCCCCCGACCATGTCTGGATTTATGATCCGAACCACATATGTTTAAATTCCAACCCAAAGCTTAGTAGAGATGGTGGAGTAATAAAGAGAGGAATCAGGAGGAGGGTTGAGACAGAAAACTAGAAAGATGCCAGAGGATATGATGCGAGACACGTCTCAGACTACACAGACCGATTGAAATACTACGCCAGGCGAGTGCTATCAGACTTCAGGACTGGTATCTACTGCAGCCAAAACATTAATACTTATTTTTAGCAACATAAAGGAGCTTTTGCAGGCTTTACCTCAGAGGTCTGGGCGTTAAGTTCCTTTTACAACGCCGTCCATGATTACTTTGAGTTTTTAGTCACCTCTCCTATGATGTGAACTGTAACTAGTTTCATCGTTGTTGCTGTGTGACGTGGTGCCATAAACTGATGCTTGTCACAATGGGAGCCCCAAATTACTCTCATTTTTTTCTGATAATAGGCACAGAAGGCTGTGGGTGGGAGGCAACAGCTCTTTCAAGTGAATTTTAAACTGATATTCTAATGTGAAAAAACTCCTTAGTGTCACTTTAAGCCCTCACCAGAAATCCTGTTCATTTTTTTCGAATTTTCTGCCACCAGCAAAACAAAAGAAGTATCTGTAGTTTTTGTGTGAGCATGAAGTCCTATTAAATATATATAGTTTAACTGTGGCTAAACTGTTTAAATTGTGCATGAATTGGTACCGACTGCACAAACTGCTGATATTCAAAAGTTAGGAAAGCATTTTTTTGGGTACATATTCTTTTCTTTTTTCCTGAGAGGAGGATGAATCATCAACATATTTCATTTGGAAAACAAGAAAATTGCCAAAATGACTGTTGAACTCAATTTTGAAGCAGGTACTGGTGCATATGGGATGCTGAGAAGAAGATATAATACAGTAATAACACATAAATGTTGACTTTCAATTGATATAAGTCGGTGGAAGACAATAAGCAAACTTAAAGTATTTTTTTAGTCAGACAGTGACACGCCAACATTCATGACAGCGATACAGAAAGCTGAAATCAGGCAAAATGTAAGTTGAAATAAATAAAAAGACAATCCAAAGTGAATTACTTCATTAAGAGCAAAGATTTGATTTATTTTTCTTTGAGAGTGATACATTGAATATCATGTCTTCTTGGTGTTTTCGTTACACTAAAAGTTGACATTTCAAGTCCTGTTTTCAGGAAATCTCTTAAAAATGGTGGCTAAGCTGGAGTTTGTTCTGAGCCAGGAGGTGATGCATATTCATACAGTTACAGTGAGGAGCTCAGCTCATCCGGCTGGACGCTGGTCACAGAGGTCACTGGCCTCAGGCCAGCAATGCACAGACAAACACATACAGTAAGTACACTTCTATCAGCATCCGCATTGGTGCTTAAAAGCTTAGTCAAACCAGTGCTGTGAAATAAAGAACCCCCCCACCAGACACACACACACACACACACACACACACTCTTACGTGAGCCATCACCTGCTCAGAGAGGTCAGCACATTAGCATTCCAACATAAGTATTTAAACTTTTCAAGTCTGCTATAGCTACCCATCAAACATGTCCAAGATGGCACTTAGCCGTGCGGGCCCGTGTCTTATTATGCAGACCCATCTGTGTGGGGTCAAAGGTCGCGGGCCAGGTCTGGCAGGGGCTACAGGTGAGCAGATGAGAACAGTGGGGGCTCGGTTTAATTTAGCTAAGCACAACAGGACGCAGGGCGCCGCCGTACCCGGGAAGGACGAGTTGAACTTTTCACACTGCGCCTCAGACTCATCATTTCAATGAGTGGAAAGTCGGGAGGGGAAAAAAAAAAAAAAAAAGGCTCTTTGACGTAGGAATCCGCTGCTCTCTGCGGCAGAGTTGTGTTATGTTTTGTGGTTGTTCGTAAACAGAAACCAGCGTAAGCGCGGGGGCCTCGTCACCGAGCTCCGGCTCCCACCTCCCGCTCTGACCCACATTCAGACGCTTCAATAAATGCAGACACGCTGAGAGAAGACGGATGTCGGCATCTGTGTGTGTGTGTGTGTGTGTGTGTGTGTGTGTGTGTGTGTGTGTGTGTGTGTGTGTGTGTGTGTGTGTGTGTGTGTGTGTGTGTGTGTGTGTGTGTGATGGTGTGAGGGAGAAAATCCTTAATCTGGCATGGACCAGCTTCCTGTCTAGACTCTGCATGAGAAGGCCAGCGAGAACCTGGCCAGTGCTGCGAGTGTGTGTGTATGTGTGAGAGTGTGTGTGTGTGTGTGTGTGTGTTTGAACGCAGGCACCAGCATGTGTGTGAGTGGTGAAGAAACTCACAATACGTCTGTGTCTTCGAGGCAGTATTTGTTTCCAAAGCAGAGAACAGGCATCAGCCTTCTCCGTCTACTGTACATCTCCCTTCTGCTGCGTAATTTCCATCAAATATCCCTTTTTTTTTGTGTATATTATGACATTTTTTCTGCATATGTGGCAACGCGGCTGTTTCCAAAAGCCATTTTCTTCACTCGCAGGACTTACGGGAGTGCAAAAATTGGGGGACGGAGGGTTAAAAGTCAGAGAGAGGTGGAAAAAAAAAAGAAAAAAGACCTGATGTGGTTTTTCTCTCACATTCTGCGAGAATAGCGAGAATAACTTACTCCAGGACACAAGATCTGCTTTTCCTACTTTCCCTTTTTTTTGGCGGAATCTGATTGGTTTCAAGGTAAATGTGGTATTCATAACCGAACACTTGGGTTCACACAGCATTAAAACAATGCTGAAACCGAAGAAAGTTAAGTCACTGAAAAAGAATCCCTCATGGTTTGGTAACGAGATTAAACTGAGCTGAATCATAACTGGGATCACTGACAGGCCTGTGCCATCAATCATCCGCAGAAGCCCTGCCATTATTAATCACAACCAACACCACCGAGCGCAGCAGCTTTCCGTCACCGTCCCGGAGCACTAATCCACAAATACTAAGTGCGTTTATCCGCAGCTCTGACGGGATTGGCCCGGAGCGGGATTCAACGCGCTGTTTTATATTCATGCAGAGGCCCAATGACGCCGTGTCCTTTGTTTTCCAAAAGGCCTCGACTCAGCAGATCGCCTTCAGACCCAGATGTAAAGTGACCGGTCTTCACCTCTGTGACATCAGACCCGCTCGGCGTGGCGTCTCGTGGAAGCGGGCCGTCACCAAATCCCGCCAAAAATGTGGCTGCAAGAAGACAGGAATGACACAGCAAAGGTGAGTCAGATGAAAGAAACTGAATAAATAACAGAATTAAAGTTTTAGGTGAAAGATGTTTTCAGCATTATGACTTTAAACTTAGTCATTGTTATGTTTTGGAAAAATATATTTTGCAGCTGTACGTGAGTTGTTTTTTTAAATAAAAGTTGGGACGGAGGAAAGTTTTTCCAGAATGATCACATGTCCTGTCTGTGTCCATAATTGATCCAGCATCATAGTTGGACGTTCCCACTCCACCAAAATAGCTCGACCAGTTAAAGTGACCAGTCCAACAACACAAGGGAGTCCTGGGGGGGCTGGAGTCCTCTTGGACCGAGCTTTATTCTCAGAGATGATGTCAGAGTCCATCAGATTGATATCTTCCAGACCTGGCACCAAACATGTTCAAGGTAAGTTGCAGCTGTCACGATGACGTTCACATAAATGTCTGGGTGAATGTTTTCGCAGCAAAACATTGGGATTGTTGCTGGTTAAATTGTTTTTTTTTCAGTTCAACTCCTTGTTCTCCAGTTTGATCTTTGTCTTCAACCTCAGCGTCGACTTTCCGTCTGACTTTTGGATATCTTGCTTACTTTCCTGCGGTGCCTTTTTGCTGTTGTGTCAGTTTAGATTTCCTGAAATTGCTGCCTGAGTGCCAGCTGCTTCTCCAGACTCGGGTTTCCCACGATCACACAGACTTTAGGAGACGTTTCCGTCCCCAGACCGATCAACTCCAGTGGCCTAATCAATCACTGCCCATCATTCAGCAACATCTCGGCTGAAATGCAATAATCAAGAGAGAACTTATTATTTTGGACAGTATAACAGTTTAATCACTAATCAATGCACAGTAAAATTTTGATAAAGTTATGGAAAATTTAACAAATGTTTCTTGGATTCAAACTGCTTTTGAAATAAATCTTTGTGCACATAAACCTCTAATAATAGTTAACCAGGAAATACTCGGGCTAATGCTTATTACAATTATCTCAATACAAAGAATTAATCAAATGTTAAAAGATTCAAATTTTACTGCTTTTAAATTTACATTTTCAACAAAGTTAAGAAAAGGGCATGTTTAGACTTCACCTTTTCTGTTAAATGACTTTGCAACCATTCGGGAACTGCTGAGACTCATCACGTTCGCCATGATTGATTGATTTTTGATCAGAATTGATCCTGAGCTCATGCACGGCAGATGTGTGCCTGATTTTAGTGCAGAGAGCCCAAAGATCAGGGTAATCCAGGACCAGAAAAATACATCAAAAAAGAACAAAGGTAGGAAAGGTTTGTCGAGAAAAAAGATAAAGGAGAAAATGTAAAGGTGAAACAATGAGGAAAGAAATGGAATCATAAATAAAACACTTTTAATGAAAGCAAGTAAAAGTAAAAAAAAAAAACAAAGAATCTAAACTTAATACACAGATTTATGGAAATACAAATGAAAATAACTGACAAATGTATATGGGAACATAGTTTCAATATATAATGAAATAATACATTTTTAAATCAATAAATTAAACCGAACAGAAACTGACAGTCGATTGCAAAAAGTTAAATAAACTCACTCAGTCTAAAGACCACCAAATCAGTATGATATAATTTATAGTCTAAGTATTCTCTCAATTACTCTAATATTTTGTATCATTTACTGTCTTATTGATTGATATAGTGAGATATTTATACTATTTTTCTTTGTTTGTATTCGTGTGTTTTGGTCGTTTCAACATTTCCCAGCTCTTCTCTCGGCTGAACTGAAGGTCTTCTGCCCTCTAGTGGACAAAAAGTAGGCTCGCAATCAATCTGTCTCCTGGTCAAAGCTGGGAAAGACATTAATGTTGACTGATTGTAAAATACTTCATTTCATTTAACAAATACCTTTGTTAAAAATGATTAAAAATAAATGCACTCAACTTATTTGGTTTCTTAAGCACAATTTCTGAAAGTGAGAAAAAACTTTGGACGATCTTTTGTAAAAGCTAAACAAGAGAACAACAAGAAGAGGGTCGTTTGAATTTACTCTGTAATGTGTCCTGAGATTACTTCTGTGGTGAATGGGGGCTTCATAAAGCTGCATTATTTCTATATGAAGGGAAATCTAAAATAAAACTTTGCTAACATTGACTATAAAAACAAACAACTGACTGATCTTATAGAATGAATGCAGAGTGAAATAAAATGAATTCAGTATGAATTAATTTATCAAAAGAAGAAATATGTTATTTGTATTTATTTTTTTACCATTTCATGCTGAAAAACAGCAGCAGATCACAACCTACGACTAATAAGAAGGAGATACGTCTTTAACTAAGAGATGTATTGACTTTTATTCATAAAAGGAGGTCAGAGCATTTAGAAAAGCTAAAACAGTAAAGAGCAAAATCTGGAATATCAATGTACAACACACTCATCTAATCTGTCTCCCAAGAGGGTTTAAAAATGGTTAAAGGTATTAAGATATCAAATATTAAAAGTATAAGTAAATCAATCCTCTAATAAAAAGCAAAGAAGTTAAAAGCCGATTCCTCCGTCTGTATTCTGGCACCGTGACTCCGAATGGTGATTTAATTTACTTCAGTTTTATACGAATTCCCAAATGCTGAGTGAGTTTGTTGTTAAGTCGAAATGTGACATCACCGTGCAGCTTTACAGCTTGAAATGCAATAAGATTGTTTTCTTAATGCCAATAATTTACAGCTACAAAACCCTGAAAACAGTGCTCACAAAGGCCTCAGAGCGTCTGAACCATGAGCAGAGACAGAAGGATACAGGATTTGTGTTTTATACGACAAAGATGACTTCCTAAGGCTGAACCTGTCTCGTTGTCCGTCCGATCAAGACGGCCGATGCTCTCTCTGACGGACGTCTGGAAACTTTCATCATTTTCTTTTCTATAAAGGACCTTCATCCCAGTTAAGATAAAGACCTCAGACACAACACGGACACACTTTTGCTGACTCCACATGATCTCACTTTCAGTCATCGTCTAGCCGGCGGGGTATTTCTTTCCTATATTCATGTAGTAAGAAAGCTGATGACCAGCACAGATGGTGGACGAATCAAATGATTCATTTGAGTTGTGTGGCCGTGACATATACGCATCGTTGCCTCCTCTGGAGGGGGTTTTAGGGGTCTCCTGTTAGCATTCCTGCCCGACTGCGTCCCCATGTGTGACTCATAGTCTTTACTGACTTAACTGTTCTGGCTTGTCAGTGCGCTGTAGTAGGGAAATCTGGCAGGAGGAGGCCTAATATTTGGGGTTTGGCTGACTCTGTCTAGCCAGTCTTAAGCTGTGTGTGCTTGTGTGCGTGCTTGCGTGTGTGTTTGCGTGTGCTTGTGTGTTTTCAACCCCTCAGTCACCTGCACTTCTAGGAGAGGTCAAACAGCAGCTACGAGCGCAACAATCAGCAGTTATCTCCCCCACATCACCGGGAGAAGCGGACGCATTCCTCCATCCGGCTACCAGCATGTGTTTTTGTTTTCATCCTCCGGACGGCCTGCAGCTGCATTCCTTTTCCGTGTGTTGTGCGAGACGGAGAGATTGCCGGAGAGTGACTCACTAAATCCTGACCCAGCAGTGAGGTAATCAGCAGAGGAAGCTTGGAGTAAAAGTGAACTTCCACGGCGATGTCTGGGATCACGTCTAGGATTCCCCAGACGGTCGGGAGTACTACGACGCGCGTGTGTGTAGTTTGTGGCAGATCATGGAAGACATTACGATGATGTTTGGCAGCTCCTTGACAAAGACTTTTTCCGTCACTCTTTCATTCAGTTGGAGGCAATCCTTTGGATGACGTGTGCGCGGCCTTCTGATGCCACCTCAGAACCGTACTGCAGGATCTGTCGCCTGATCACACCAGAGAGGACGGAAAGAGACAGGTACTGCTAGAAACACGGCAACTACAAGTAGATGTCACGGTTCTTCTTGAGCTGTATGAAGTGCAGCGTTGAGCTTCTCACATGCCGACAGCAGATATTGATTGTTATGCAGCATCACCTGCTGGCCTGATGGAGAACTGCCAAAAATAGAAAGAATTTTAAAAAAGCATCACAAGATGAGACTAACAAAGCAGCATCCGAACACATGGCCACTTCAGTGCCATGGAAACAGCTGAAGGTTCAATTCAGGGATGAAAATAAAACTCAGACACCACAGCTCACTGATGTTTCCAGTAGTTGAGATGCAACAATCACAAGTGACTTTGGACTGAGTCACACGCGTCCCTGTCAGATAAAGCGGGGCAGCAGCGTGCGTGTGGAAGGCTTGTGGGAAAGTCGCTGACAGAAACCAGATATGCCGGTGCTCGTCCTGAAATAGCTTCACGATGGCCGAGATGGAGGCATCACATCCAGCCTCTTGGAGCAGCAAGCCTCCATTTTCGTCCATTCTAGGTTTGGACGGCTCACGCACCACGAACCAAATCAAGTTATAGAGCTTTGGAGTGACGCCGCTGGGAAACGATTTCCAAACAATAACCAGATAAGCTGAAAATAAGAACGGGATGGCTGCGGCGGCCCTGTGTCACCCCTTTAATTATGCTGCTGAAGGCCCACGCTGCTGGCGGGGAGGATGTCCCATGATGCAGTCCTGCTCACTCCGCTCACTTTTACTCCATAAACATGCACGCTGTAAAAATGAAAACCTTAAGTTGCTCAGAAATTGCAGTTACCCACAACTGAGTAAACACTTAAGCTGTTGTTAAATGTTGGTCTCGATACTTATTCCTTTCTGGCAAAATCCAACAACTGTAACTGAACCTTTGAAAAAGCTGCACGCTATCTTCAGTTCAAGGAGCTTTCTTCATATTTTGTTTCCCACCTGGCTGTTATAGCATCATCTCAAATCAAATTTTTGTTGTTATATCATATCAAACCATATTAATTTTCTTTTTTGTCTATTTTACAGGTGATAAGAGACACACTGCCCCTCAGAAACACCTCGCAGCCAGAAGGTTCCTGGTTTGACTCTTTTTTCGGTGGAGTTTAGATGTCCTTAGGTGCTCCGGCTTCCCTCCACTGCCCTAAAAACACGTATCTGAGGTGAATTGATGAGTCTAAATTGGAAGTAGAGATGCGTGTGTGGTTGTCTGCTTACATGTGGTTGTGCAGCTGACTGGCGGCCGACATTTTTCTGCTCCCTCACGCACAGCAGATATCATCGTCTCAATGTTTTTCTGCTTATTTGATACAGTCCTGTCTTTGCTCATGTCTCCGTCTCGTCCTCCCTCCCCCCCAAACCATCATGGCAGATCGCCACCCTTCCTCGAGTTCTGTTGGAGTTCTTCTCTTGTTAAAGGTGAGTCTGAGCAGATCAGAGCACCCATCAGGAAGGTAGGACAGATTCAGATATAACCAAGTGTTGGATCTGTTGGTTTCCATCACTTTGACTGACCTGAATCATGCAGAATTATTTTTATTAAAGCAGAGATGTTAATTATTGAAGAAAACTTGACACTCGTGAAACTCAGACCTATTACAGGTGAGACATACATGACGATGACACACACACTAGCAAGATAAGTTACTGCAGTTCTTTAGGTTAATCTATGCATCGAGGTTTATGACTGATAGCCAGATATTTGCCAAGTTTGGACATGGAAGGAAATCATTCCTGGCATGCAAAGGAGTAGGCAAAAGAAACAAAGTGAAATACCAGGAACCATGTTTGGGTTCGGGGCCTCCAGCGGCCGAGGGAGCGCTCACTTAAAATAGGTCTGAGAAATGTGCATATGTTCTATGAATAGAGATGAAACACATGATAGAGGAAAAGATAAATTAACTCACGAGACTCCAAATAAACCTTCAGACATCCGTAAAATTGAAAAATGAAATATGTGTGGATGGCGGTTGCAGAGGGCATGGGAAAAATCTGCACCGGCAGTGAGGAAACCTTAGTTCTTTTGAACAGAAACATAATCGTGTAGGCAGAATGGGAATTTTGAAAGGATGCTTGTAAAGTGAGAAGTCCCTCAGACAAGAGGATTTGTCCCGCGTTGTGTGGCTCTTTGTAATAAGAATCTGGCACCAAAGGAACACACCATAGACGCGACCTTGGATTGTTACAAAATCATCTTTATACAGCTTGATGTGCGAACTCTGCGAACCCATTTACTGGCACTGTTCACGCTGCTACAAAAGGGACCAATTCATAGAAACAAAATAAAAGATTTTTGTTTCAGAAGAGAATAACAATTAATAACAACATCGTGTCACGTTTTAGTAAGTTGCCTTAACCATTTGTGTCCACTAGAGGGCGCACCACCCAGCAGATTGAAGCGTCTTCCAAGTCCCATCAGTAGACCTTTTGTGGGGTTAATAGTGATGTTATGGTTATAGTTTTCTTTTTTTAATTAGCAAAATTATTATAATATCTTAACTTAATTCAAGTAAAAGAGAAAATGTTGCGTTAAAGAGGAAGGTGTTCAACTCTACAAAGATGGCAGAGATGCTCATGCCTTCAGCCTGTGATTGATGTGCTAAGAGAATTAAGGAGTATTTTTTTATTATTATCATTGTTTCTTTCGTTGGTTTGTTTATGTTACATATATATTATCAGTGGTGGACAGTAACGGAGTAAATTTACTTGAGTACTGTACTTAAGTACATATCCAGAGGATTTGTACTTTACTTGAGTATTAGATTTCTTTGGTACTTATTACTCTTACTTGAATACATTTCCAAGACAAATATTTTTACTTTTACTCGAGTAAATTTCTACGAAGGCTGAAAAGTACTCGTTACTTTCAGGTCTGCTCTTTTTTCTTCTTCCCTAAAGCTGGTTTCAAAGAGTTAATTCTCAGAGTTAAAAGATCCTTAAATTAATTTAGAAAAAATATAGTAATTTACTAATGTGGAAAATAAGAAATTTACTCTTACTCTTACTTTTACTTAAAGTAAATTTAAAAGCATTCACTTTTGGATACTTAAGTACCTTTAAAAGCAAGTACTTTTCTACTCTTACTCGAGTAATATTTTGACTGAGCTACTTTTACTTGTAACAGAGTAAATTTTGACCAGTAGTATTTGTACTCTTACTCAAGTACTGGGGTCGAGTACTCTGTCCACCTCTGTATATTATGCCCAGACTGGCCAGGGTATCTACGGGTCCGGTTATATTGCGCTCTGGGCGCTGCGCGGCTGCGGTCCCGCCTCCATGGGACGTCAGAAAGCAGTGGGAGCCTATAAAACTCACACGAGGCCACATCGGCTGCGCAAAAGCTCCACAGTCGGTACGGTGACAGCCTGCGGTCCGCCTGTCCAGGGACAATAAAGCGGATGTAGAGTTTAACGAGTCAGACAACAGGGAGAGTGTGGCAAGCAGTGGGACGGACGTCTGAAATCGAACGGCTTTGAAAGAATGCAGGAGAAAAGTTTGTTTCTTTCTGCAGGCAGAGATACTTGTTCCAGATGAAGTTTATAAAAAGGTGGAGGTTGTCTGTTCCAGACTTTGAGTGATGCCTGATGGGCCAACACCAATTCGGATGCCTGCTGATGACAAAAGAGGACTGCTACAAGAAAAATAAGCCCGAAGTTAGTCAGTAGTTGCATGCAAGGTGGTCAGAAGAAACATCAGCTTGATCTGAAAGGCTGGGTAAAGACTGGACCTGGGCTGTCCTCGCTGTGAATCTTCACATTTCATCTCCAGGACGAACCAGATGCAGACGCAGAGATGCATTTGGGTAAGGCGTTACTGTTCGTTCTCCTCCTCAACTGCGCGACGCTGAGCTCGGCCCTGTCGACCTGCGCCACCGTGGATCTGGACCATGTGAGGAAGAAGAGGGTCGAGGCGATCCGAGGTCAGATCCTGAGCAAACTGCGACTGACGAGTCCGCCGCACTCTGTTGCACCGAGTGAAATCCCCTTTCAGACCCAAGCATTGTATAACAGCACCAAGGAGCTGCTGGAGCAGCTGTGGAGGGACCGGAATCAGAAATGCGGCGTGGACAACACAGAGACAGAGTACTATGCCAAAGAGATTTACAAATTCAGCATGATCCACGGGCCACAAGAAAACAGTAAGTAACGCGGTGTTTTCCAGCGGCAGGTTTCAAGTTTCTCCTCCTTTTCAACTTATCCAAGTGCGTAATTACGCACCGACCCGAGAGCGCACGCCTGAAGACAGACGCACCTCTGAAAAGAATAAATGATTAACCAAACTATAACTATGATATATCATTACACATATTTGATTGTAACATCCCCACGTGTTATCACCGAGAAATCCAACACTGACATTTTTTTAAGGATTAAAAAGAGCAATAATTACATTTAGAAGGACTTGGAACTGAAAAGTAGCGCTTGTGATTTTTAAGATTATATTTGGAGGGTCATTCTAGCACAATATCACCTAAGATCATAAAGTCATGTTTAATTTACTGCAAATATTATGTATAACGTCTCAAAATGAGCTTACAGAGCCATAGTTCTGAATGAGGAGGAGACTCTCTCATGAGCTAGGAGTTGTGTGTTTAGTATGTCTTTTGTCCCTGCTGAAACCGAAAGGTAAACTTGCAAATGGTTGTAGGATGTACTTTATTTCAGTGGCTTTTGCCTGTCTGCTTAAAGTCTGAACCTGTGTTCCAGGAAAGTCAGTCCCCTCCTACTCCTGACTTCATTCTTCTCCCTCTTGTTTTTTTTTTCCCTCCATGGATCATGTCCCTCTTCCCAGATGTTCCAATTTCCTTTCCAGTCAGGCCCAAATGAGAGGGACATCTGCCCAGGCGGATGGGAATGCCTTTAGGGGAAGGAGTAGGAAAAGTTAACCGAGGTGGGCAGGAAAAGTTGGATAATAGTAGGACTTTCCCATTAGATCTGAAAGAGGGATCCCTCTGTCCCGCGGAGTTGTTGCTGGAGCACTGAGGCCCTCACATTCAGGGGACTGCCGGGGTGAAGCTGGAGCTGCAAGCCTCTGCCAGATAATTACGCGTGCAGGTGGTCTGTGAGCGTGAGATCACTCCGGTGTTAATGTTTAATTTTGCTCAACCAAGTGTGAAACTGAGCCTTAAACCAGAATGACTCCATTACGCCTTCAGTTCACTGCCAATACAACACCAAGTAAACGTTTCTAATGCAACGTTAACGAGCGTTCCTTTGGACTTGAGATATTCATTAAATTAATCAGTAAAGGCTGTCGAGCCTCAGTGTTCAAGTGTTTTTGAGCTAAATCCATACATGACCCGTATACTATAGCTGTAGTCTTAAAAAAAATAAAACAATAAAAAAGGAGGATTGGAAGATCTATGCATAGAGGGACATGTGTGTCAGCACTTGAACGAAATTCAAACGGGATGTGGTCCCACTGAGAGAGCAGAAAAAGGATAAATGAGCGTGTGTGAGAACCGGAGAAGGCCTCATGGTTCAGAGCAAAGCCAAGACCATTGCATCACAGCGCCTTTGAAATGAACAGGTGTTCTGAAAAACCCTGTCTCCCTCAGCAATGCTCTGCTTTCAGTCTCCCAGAGCTGCTTTGACAAACAGGCAGTAGATGCCTCAAGTTTTACACGTGTACTTTAAAAAAAAAAAAAAAGTTGGGTGAAGTCCATCGTCTCTTTTAGAGTACTATCCGGGAAGTACACACTCTTGTGTACCTCTGTTGTGTACGCACTTAAAATATCCTCCAACTGTTACACGGGGTTGGCAGAGTGTTTTCCAACAAGTCCAACGTGAGCTCATACTTACAAATATGCATTTTGTCAGTTCCTCGTGCTGCGTATTCACATGCACACGCTGAGCCTCCTCACCGAGACGGATTTAATGTCATTTTCATCTGTTGGAGCAACAACATGATCAGCTTCCACTTTGGTTGAGATGAGCTTTTATTCTGGTGGCGACAACTACAACAGTTTTTTTCCCCTTCTTTTTTTCAGGTAAATTAAAATACTTAACAGTGCTTTTGTCATTACACTTTTAGCAATCAAAGGTCAAAACGTGGGTGGGC
The DNA here is from genome assembly GCF_033807715.1 of Cololabis saira. NCBI lineage: Eukaryota > Metazoa > Chordata > Actinopteri > Beloniformes > Belonidae > Cololabis > Cololabis saira. The sequence goes on from NC_084604.1 coordinate 25,992,503, forward strand.
AGCTCACCTTTGTTGTTAAAAAACCAAAGAAATAAGAAAAATCTTGTTGCATTTGTCATGTACAAATGTTTTCTAATGCTACTTTTAGCTTTTTATATAAGCAGCTCAAACAAAGCAAATGTTTAAAAAGGTCCTTCTTGACCCCAGTTCGTAAAGTTCATCCAGTGGTTGAACTAAGTATTTTTACTTAACTGCAAATGTAAGATACATCTGTTGTATGTTAACAATTGTTTTCAGGCTTCTTTCTACTTTTATCAGGTATTAAATCAGAATCTTGCATTTTTTTGCCTCTTTGCTGTAGTTGTTTTAAAACTTTGGGATTTCTTGCACAGATTACTCATAAGATATAATGCTTCATTAGGACTTCCTGCTCTGGCTCCCTCACAGGATCAGCTTAGCAGAGGGCGATTACAGCTCTGTGAAGGTGTTGCCATGTCTGACAGTGTTGTGAACCACAGCAAGATCAATTCTACAAATATTGTTCTTTTTTATAGGTCATTTTACAGTGTTGGGGACATTTTAAACGTTATCAATAGGCCATGAAGTTTTCAAGCTTCTATTCACCCGTTGGTCTATGCCACTTGGTCAATGCGCCTTTGTATTAACTGTACACTTTATAGCCCTTTTTTGTAACTTTTCAGTGGCGGGAAACTGCTTTAAAAAGCTGCATATTGCTAGTCAGTTTTCTGGAGCGGTAATCGATACAAGAAGGCCTCATTATTTAGTGCTGGCTAATCAAAGACGACAGCGGCTGCGTTAGGAGGTTGCAGAGGAAGAAGGTTATAGTTATCCACTATACTCGTGTCTGAAACCTTCCTTGACACTTTGGCTTCCTTCTTTTAATTCCTTTGGCCTTTACTTTGACTCCCTCTGCTCCACTACTGTATCACTTTGTTGCAGTAAAACACTTAGTTAAGCTTAGACGTTCAAAGTACTTTGTTAGGTTTAGGAAACGATAATGGTAAGGTGTTACGATACACTATAAAATGCTGAAATTGCTAACGTTAGGCACCGGTTCAGCTCTGAATCTGAGCAGATCTGTTCACAACTCTGGTAAAATACATGTATCATCTACAACAGTCAGCTGTCTCACATCACCATACCCTTATTTACTCTTTGAGATACTTTATTATGTTCATTAATGAGGCTTCTACATTTCATCTGACTACTAATAATCAGATTAACCGGATCATTGCTGCTTTTCTTTTTTTCCTACAGCTGTTTCTTAAGTCGTGTCATATTTATTGTAGATCCACAAGAGCATATCAGATTTGACTTTTTTTTTTAAGGGAAACTCAGACAGTTGTGTAAACCAGGTGCAAATAAGCAGAAAGCTGCTGGTGGGATTGCAAATGTCTGTATGTAGAAGCTGTTCATCAGACATAGGAAAGATCTCCTTCTACGGCGTGGTGTGCACAACGACTCTGGCCAATGCCAGCGAGGGAGTTTGGGCACCGTAGTAATCATTGTGGTAAAAAAAGGGTCTGGGTCCAAAAGGTTGTCAGCAGGACTGAGAGGCATATGTTTTTTTTTTTTTTTTTAAAGATACCACAGAAGTTAAGTCATACTACCATTAATAATATTGCTGTTTTAATTACAACATTGTCTTCCAAATATAGAGAAAATGTGTCGGAGAAACATCGGAGGAATTTTGATAAGGCTGGCATCAATTAATCATTCACCGTAGGGTTGATAAACACAGTGCTGTAGCGTCTCAACGGCACTCAAGGCCCAGATCGGATCTGAGTTGTGAATGAGTTCATGAATTCATTTGTGAATACAGACAGATTAAAGAGAAACTAATATAGAGTTTAGGGGTGGGTATTGGGAAGGACCTCACGATACGATACGCATCACGATACTTGAGCCACGATACGATACACATTGCGATATCCCGATTATGCGATATCCCGATTATTATATTCTACATAGTTCACCGAAAAATTTAAAAATGCATTACACATCTTAAAATCCAAGTTGTATATATGTACATCAGATGATAGTGATGGATCTTAAAATCCGAGTTGCACGTTCATCAGATTATAGTGACAATTCATGGGACAAACTGAGTCAAAACAATGTTTTATTATAACTATACAAGCTAAAGTTACAACTTATTTGTATATATTTTTCATATTATTTACATCATATGAAATTAACATTACATTTAGTATGAGGTTGCTTTAATTATGTGGCAAATGATAATAAACACAAAAAAGATGGTACTAAAACCAAGGACAGGCACAGTGATCAGTCAGTATAGATATAAATCCATAAATAAATAAACCTCTGTCCATTATTTTTCATTTTTTAAGGACAGGCAATTGTGTTATATAAAAAATAAATTATAAAATGAAATAAAACGTGAAATAAAACCTGAGCTCAGTGCAGGGCCCTCCCAGGGTTGGTAGAGAGTGGCAATGCCCAGGACTGTCACTTAGGTAGGAGCACTGGCTGATATAATGGGAAAAAAATCGGGGATAAAAAATAAATAAATAAAAAAATAAAATAAAATAAAAAAATCGATATTCAAATTTTTTATATCGATATTGAATCGGCTGGAAAAGTATCGCGATATATTGCCATATCGATATTTTTGCCCACCCCTAATAGAGTGTCTAGTAAGGGTTTGGCTACCATGTGCAGCCAGGACATCGTCATTGCGACACCATACCAGTAACGTCCATCATTTTTCCTGCTGTTTTGATGGTGTTATTGAAGAAAACCTCAGTCTACAATCTCAGGTTAGCACTGAATACCATCAGGACTGGAGAGTTACATCAGGGAGTAAGGTTCATCACTCCAGACATCGATCATGGAGGAGTTGCCTGTGGCTCACTCTTAAGTCATGTTTAGTGGGACACTAAGACTCTGCAACACCTGAATGTTTGCTGTGACAAAAGTGTCCAACTGAGAGCTTTCCATGAAGAAATTTACAACACTAGGACCTGAGATTATTTTGTCTAGACACTGTTGGAATTTTTAAGTCTTTCCCCTCACAAAAGCTTTATTTTATTTTCTTTACTCCAGATGATCTGCTCCTCTGCCCAAAAGGAATCACCTCCAAGATTTTCCGTTTCAACGTGTCTGCCATGGAAAGGAACTCGACCAACCTTTTCAGGGCCGAGTTTCGAGCGCTGCGGTTCCCAAACCGAAATGCCAAGAGGGCTGAACAGCGGATCGAACTCTACCAGGTGAGTAAAAGGTACCGTTTCCTCGTCCTTTTACCCTCGTAGAAGGCAACGCTCGAAGTAAAGGATGTCATCTTTATGTTGTACCATTACAATATAATAACTGCTACTCCAGTCAGGCAGGAACATATCTATGTAAACCCTTGAAGCCGTCACTTTTTTTTTCTGAACTCTTTCCCTTAATTTCAATTAGAAGCATTTCTACAACTGAGTCTAAAATGAACAACCTCTTCCTCTTTGGTTGAGAGTGTACACAGGCAAATGGGCAAATCAGTTCAAGCCAAAGAAACTGGGAATGTGTGAACATCACATTGGGTTTACACCACATTAGACTGGGTTTAGCATCCAGGGATACGAAGCAGCGAAACGCAGGACATCCAGAGACGTGAGTGGCAAGAAAGTCCTACATTATCAACCAAAAGTGCTGCTAAAGCAGGAAATCCAGAATCAAAAATATAAACCAATAGGTAAAGAACTACGGATGGACAGCTCAAACCGAACCAACCAAGACAAGACAAGGTGATACCTATCATGATTCATGATTATCATGAGCAATTCAAACTCACAGGCACAGAATACCAGTTTTTAAAATAAAAAAGAAAGAGGAGCTAGAAACAACAGAACAGAATTGAATGGAGGGCAGGAAACATGTCTAAATCCAAACCAAAGAGGAGGAAAAAGAAGACTGGTATTAAAACCACTCAGCAACAACAGGTGTCATACTGGGGAAAGTTGGCTGCCTTCCGGCCTGAAGGTTACCACATCGGCCACAAAATCTAACCTCTGAAGGAACACAGGCGAGTGTTTTCATAGTGGTCCTGCATGAATGGGAAGGGTTGTGACTTGAAGGGCATCCCACGTAATGCTCAATAAGTGCAAACACAAACAGACCAGAGTTTGTTTGTAGCATTTTTGGTTTGACTTTCATTAAAGTGGATTTAGGGAAGTCTGAAAAGTTGCAGTTTCCTCACTGACCACTAGGAATGGGCGATATTTTACCGTTCACGATATACCGTCAAAAAAATTCCCCACGGTAACAATTTGTCACCTCGCGGTAAAAAACGATAAATTCCCGTTGATGATGTTTTTGTGTAAAGCTGATTTATGGTTCTGTGTTAAATCCACGCACAACGTACGTGAAGGAAGGAAGGAAGGAAGGAAGGAAGGAAGGAAGGAAGGAAGGAAGGAAGGAAGGAAGGAAGGAAGGAAGGAAGGAGCCAGAAAGAAAGAAAGAAACAAAGAAACAAAGAAAGAAAGAAAGAAAGAAAGAAGAAATGAGCCAGAAAGAAAGAAAGAAAGAAAGAAAGAAAGAAAGAAATGAGCCAGAAATAAATAAATAAATAAATAAATAAATGAGCCAGAAAGAAAGAAAGAAAGAAATGAGCCAGAAAGAAAGAAAGAAAGAAAGAAAGAAAGAAATGAGCCAGAAAGAAAGAAAGAAAGAAAGTAAGAAAGAAAGAAAGAAAAAAATTAGCCAGAAATAAATAAATAAATAAATAAATGAGCCAGAAAGAAAGAAAGAAAGAAAGAAAGAAAGAAAGAAAGAAAGAAAGAAAGAAAGAAAGAAATGAGCCAGAAAGAAAGAAAGAAAGAAAGAAAGAAAGAAAGAAAGAAAGAAAGAAAGAAAGAAAGAAAGAAAGAAAGAAAGAAAGAAAGAAAGAAAGAAAGAAAGAAAGAAAGAAAAATTAATTAATTATTTAATTAATTTGGGGGCTCCAAAGACTAAATGTGGTGATAGATTTATAGTTAAAAAGGTCGAGTTGAATTGGTATTTTTTTTATCGTCATTTTTATCGTTATCGGGATAAATGCCAGAAATTATCGTGATACATATTTTAGTCCATGACGCCCATCCCTACTGACCACTAGGGGCAGGTACCAAAAATTGAGTTAATCTCCGTTGACCCCTATGTTAAAATGTCTAACTTTGACGCAGAAATTAACATATTTACAGACTGGTTCAAAAATACGACAGCTGTAGGGATGGTGAAAGGTTTTTCTGTACCACATCATCTAAAATTATATAAGGCAATAGTGGTGTGGTCTTTGGACTGATGACAGATATAACCAGTGCCTAGCTGTCATCCCTTTTGCTATTTTGACCTTTGAGCTGTGAATAAAGACCTAACAGAGCCCGGTCATTCTCAGTTCAAAGATAATATGTTTTAGCGTGGTGTAATTGCACAAATACGTCACTGGCTGTGGCTTGGCCTGGAAAGCTTAGAGCAGTGGTTCCCAACCTTTTTTCCTTGCAGCCCCCCCTACTTGTGTCTAAGACCAGCCAGGCCCCCCCGACCCGTACGTACTAGCACCAAAATAGTCTTTAATTGAAAAAATGAACATTAATTATGTTTTTTTTTTCACATTTCTCTTTGGTTTACTCTGTATACATATGACTTTGTTTTTCTCAAATGTCACAAATGTATAAAATACGCACAAAAGGACATAAAAGGACATAAAAATATTTCTGAAAAATTTCTTTTTTAATATGAGACCAACATTTTTTAACATTTTTACTTTAACAACCTTTTGGAGTAGATTAGATGTTGAATAATGATATAATAATAAGGAATGAAATCATTTCCTGTGTTTGTCACCAGTGTATAAAAAACACAAAAAATATTCAAGACATTGATAAATTATTCCTAACAATGTCTTATGAATGATTCATTCACAAATATAATTTTTTACAACTGCATAATTTCAAAGCAGACAAAGTTTCGCGCCCCCCCAGGGGGGGCCCGGACCCCGGGTTTGGAGACACTGGCTTAGAGGACGAAGCTCAGCTAAGCAGCAGGCAGCGTGGGCTATCTGTGCCGCCACTGAAATGACATTAAGAGATCCCACGGACAACTATTGATCGGCTGATGTAGCTGGAAGACGCATCGGGTCACATCAGGAACCTTTCAGTCAATCAGCCCGACTACAACAGCTAGGGTTGCCACCCGTCCCGTAAAATACGGAATTGTCCTTTATTTGAGAAAAAATGTTGCGTCCCGTATTGAACTAATACGGGACACGATTTGTACCGTATTTTCATTAACTTTTACACCATATTCTAGTTGAATTATTGAAATAAATGAACCTTTACACCATATTCTAGTGGAATTATTGAAATAAATTAACTTTTACACCATATTCTAGTTGAATTATTGAAATAAATTAACTTTTACACCATATTCTAGTTGAATTATTGAAATAAATTAACTTTTACACCATATTCTAGTTGAATTATTGAAATAAATTAACTTTTACACCATATTCTAGTGGAATTATTGAAATAAATTAACTTTTACACCATATTCTAGTTGAATTATTGAAATAAATTAACTTTTACACCATATTCTTCACCTGTAGGCTATATTATACATCTGGGCTGATTTGGACATACGTAGCAAAGGAGGATATTTCAGTTGCTAGTATGGTTGTCTGTCTGTACAGTCAAGTTCAATGCTATTAAAGCACTTTAAACTTTAAATCAAAGCATTTAGTTTTTTTATATAAAATAAACACATTTTTATTCAGTTTAGAAGTTTTGGGGCTTTTTTTTGGCTCCTGCGCTGCTGAAATCAGGGCGTCCCTTATTTCTATTTCTGAAAGGTGGCAACCCTAGGTGCAGCACTAACCTCACAAGTGTCACGCTGCAGAGCTCTGCTAGTCCTCATTTCAGCTCTAGCGACACTTGAAACAAGGATGTTTGAACAGATTTGATTTGACTGAATATTGAATTACAATAATTACTGACACAGCATAAGCTAAACATACCAAGCTAACATAGGAAGCTGTGGTTGTGTTCCTGTCAGTTCCCAGGCCCGTATGTAACATGGTGCCACGCTGTATGAGGGGGGAAAGAAGCTTCAAAGGCATTCTTCAGAACATCTATGGGTGATGTCACAGGGGGGCTTCCAGTTCTTCTTATACAGATCGACCGTATTTGGACCATAACAGATCGGGTTTGGGACATGTCACAAAAGGGTTTTGAAGATTTTTATTGAGTTATTGAGTTCAGATTGGCTTCAAAGCATAGTAGAGTGGATTTAGGCCACATCAGATGGTGTTTTGAACAGATTAGTCCGGATTTGGGAATTAGAAAGTAAACATGAGTCAGTAGGTTGGTTGGTTGTATAATTGACTTCAGAGTTTGCATGTCTGGCCATTGTCATGTGGGCCGGCAGTAGGCCTAAGGGTTATGTCCTCCACTCAAGGGAGCACTTTGAGTCCCCAGCAACAAATAAAGACTCTAACCGTGGTTTGTATCCGCGGTATCATGGTTTAGATGGATAGCCAAACTCCAGCCTTTCTGGTGTGCTGAACATGGGACTAACTTGGCACCGGTCGGAGATTATTGCTAACATGGGAGGATGTTACTACTCACACCGGTCGTCTCGGTTCATTTCAGAGAAAACATCTGTTCTCAGGAACTCACTGAAAAGTAAAACAGCGTAAACATTTTTATACGCAGAGCAGATTTGAGGCAGAGCTTGGACGCTGAGGATTCTCGATGCTGCAAGCTTTTCTGCTGAGTCGGGCTCCGTGACAAAACATATCAAAGGGCAAGAAGCAGGACACATCCTGGACAGGCTGCCGGTCCCCCACGTGGTTAACGCAGATGCGAGCTCCTCAAATATCCATGTACACGCCTCAGTCAACAAAATGTACCTGCGGTCCACACTGGCGAAGGGGAAGACATGCAAGCCCACACAGAAAAACCCACAGACAGTCAAAACAGAAAAGCTTTTGATGTGAATGTTGTCTGATTACCTCACAATAACCTCATCACGATATAAGTAGGATGATTAGGCGTGTTTAGACAGTGTTCAACATGAGGGTTGTTTTGGTTGATTATCACAGTTCACTTGCAAATAGCTTCAAAAAAAAGCACCACAAATCTGACTAAACTCGATACCGTCAAAAGCTGAGACTTCAAGACATCGTAGTGTTACCAGAGAACCTCACACACTCGTGCCTAATTCTGCGGGCGTTCGCTGAATTACTCAGAGAAGCATATCTAGGCATAACTCATATCTGATTTGTAGATGTAGGAGCTTTTTGAATCAGTAATGATTAAAAAAACAAACTCAAAAGTGTAAGTATTTTATTCACACATGCCAAACTCAAAGCCTGCAAAAGTATTCAAAGACAGTTAAATGTGTATAAGACGTATACATGGATTAACAACTACATGTCCCACAACGCGTCACAGTTTTGCTACATGTCCCATGATGCTGTCAACTCACTAGATGTCAGTATCTCAAAATAAGCCATTTACACTGCAAAAAACAGCCCGTCCAGAAGGAAGTATCTATTAATCCTTCCCTGACTAGAATTCTTAAAACTAGAAAAATATAAAATAGTTTTCTACTTTACTTCACACAAATAAACCTTTTCTCACTTTGAAATTAGTAACAACAACAACAACTGCAACAACAGCTTTGCGCTTGAGTGATGGATTTAAAATGTTCAAGAAAAGAAAAGAGGGAGAGTTGGGAAGCAAAAGCATGTTTGTGTTTAACAGAGAGCAGCGAGGAAGCTTTCTTTGCAGCAGAACAAGTGTGAGTGTTCAAATAATGCAGTCTCACATTGGCGTGTCAATGTCAGCGAAGTCCGCTAACGTCAGCCAACAAGACAAGAGTCAAAAGATGCAAGAATGAAAAAGCAGCCTGCAGCAGTGAGGGCAGCTTTATTTTATTTTAATTACTTCACAACTTCCAAAAAGCTACATAAATAGATCCTATAGCCTTTGAGCTTTTATACAGAATAAACTTGACCGAATGTTACGCACCTCCCACTGCTTGCCAAGGATGCAAACAGAAGAATCTGAGAGGAAACTGTAGAAGCTGAGCCAGTTTCATGAGGACTGCTGTTAGTTTGATTGACATTTCCCTGAACTAAAAATAGCACCCGGACGCAGGTTCCAGGGGATCCAGCTCCAACAACTCCAGCGCCAGACTTGGAATAAACCAGACGTTTAGAGTGGATATTTCTCACCTTTTTTTTTAATTCTCGGTGGCTCTAAAATCTGTCTGTGCTTTTTTGTCCTGTGTGCAGGCGCTTGCAAACTTTCATTAAAAAAGCTGCTTAATGTGTGAGAGTTGCCATCCAGAGCTGCTCGTTTCAGCATACACTCGTCTGGGTTCAACATTATACTCACTATTCCCTACTGCATCAATATCTTAAAGAACCTTCTTCCTCCACGTTCATCACCCTCAAAAACAGCCAAATAAAAACTCTTCCCAGATGTGGAAGCGCCTGTCCTACTCTGCTTAACTGAGGCGAGAAAAGCTTTTAGAGCAACGGATTTCTTTTGTTTTCCAGATCGTGAGGCCTAATGATCACATTAGGAAGCAGCGCTACATCGGAGCCAAAACTGTGCCAACCAAAAGCGCTGAAGAGTGGATCTCCTTCGATGTGACTGAAACTGTAAGAGAATGGCTGATGAACAGAGGTGAGACTGAGACAACGTCACTGCGCTGTGGCCGTTGGGTCAAAAGTTGTCATCATGGCGTCTGAACGAAGATGTTTCTTGTCTCCTTTCCTTGACTGTTCCCATTTAGAGTCCAACTTTGGCTTGGAAATCAGCGTGCATTGTCCCTGCCACACCTTCAGCTCAAATGGTGACATCATTCACGATGAAAGCGAGGCGCTGGAGGTGAAGTTTAAAGGTGGGTTTCAACATATTTATTAGTCTGATATTGTCTTAAATCACAGTGAACTGAATGTAAACTGCAGAGCGTGTTGCTTATTTTGCACTTCAATCCTGTTTCTTATGAAGGAGTTGATGTAGAAGAGGAGGAGAATCGCTCAGACCTGGATAGACTGAAGTGGAAAAAGGAGCAAGAGCTTCCTCACCTCATCCTCATGATGATCCCGCCCCACCGCCTGGATACTCAGACCACCCGCCGACGCAAAAGAGCCCTGGACACTAACTACTGCTTCTCGTAAGGCTTTGTTGATTAGGAGTTGTTGGTACCTGTGAGCATCAGCTTCACAACACGAGTGACGACAAAAATGCACTTTGTATCCGACTCACAGGAACGCGGAGGAGAGCTGCTGTGTCCGCCGACTCCACATTGATTTCCGGCGTGATCTGGACTGGAAGTGGATCCACGAGCCCAGTGGTTACGATGCCAACTACTGCTCTGGACCGTGCCCTTACCTGAGGAGCTCGGACACGACGCACAGCTCGGTAAGAAGGTGACGCAGAGAGAACTTGTGAGAAGATAGTTTAGATTACATCCTACAATCCTACTTCGTCGTTTAGACTCAGTAGATGACAACAGGAACATTTGCAAGAACAAAATGAAATGCAGTATTCATATTAGGGATGAGCGGTATGGATTAAAAAATGTATCACGATAATTTCTGGCATTTATCCCGATAACGATAAAAATGACGATAAAAAAAATACCAATTCAACTCCATCTTTTTAACTATAAATCTATCACCACATTCAGTCTTTGGAGCCCCCAAATCACTGCTCTAAAAGAATACTTAATGCTACTAAACTACACCAATTAAATCGAATTAATAAAATACAATTAAATTAGTACACCTGTACTGCAAAACTGTAAATCCGCCTTCCGCCATGTTACACAAAATCGTCATTTTACCGCGAGATGACAAATTCTTACCGTGGGGAATTTTTTTGACGGTATATCGTGAACGGTAAAATATCGCCCATTCCTAATTCATATATTTTGCGGCTCAAATGGCCTTAAATGATGGCGATGCAAAATCAGAGCAAGAGGATGAAGGCATGCAGCAAAAAATCTGAAACAAAGCTCTGGTTTAAGACAATGAAGACAATAAAACAACAAAAAAGATTAGCGGTTGAATGCTAAGACTCCATAGATTGCAACGACGGAAGGATCTCCACTCACTGAGCCAACAAACAACAGCAGAAAGACTCTGAATTTGGACCTTGTTTGTGTTTCACCATCATTGATCATATTCCAGTGCAAAACCTCACTGGATCCATGTCGTCCGAGTCAAACTAACTTTCTCACGGATTTGATTGCGGTTCCTAATATGTCCTACAAACTTCTGCCGCCTCACTTCTCGATATCTATGTAGATAGTTAAAGGAGCTTGAGGCCGGATTGTGGCAAGATTTATGAAAAAAATCCGTATACATTTTAAGTTTTCTAGTAATAATGTCAGATGAAGCGTTCCAAACCAAAAAGAATGAGCCCTCTAGTGTATCTCTCCGTTGCCTTGAACAGGCTGTGTGCTGCAAAATGTGCTGCAATTCGGTCCCGAATTTCCCGCGCTGGGCTGCAGATGTGACGTCACATGACGCTGCATGTGCGTTCTCCCCGTTCTCCCATGCCGGCTTCACTGTTGGCTGCAGTACCCCAACGGCCGTGGTGGTGAAGGGTGGCGCTAGAGAGTCTCATTTCTTAAAAGGAGCCTCAAGCTCCTTTAAAAGGGACCTATTATGGCATCTAATATCTATTTTAAACAGGCCTTGAATGTCTTAAAAACAAGCTTTTGATTGTTTTCGCTAAATAAATTAGAAATTCAGCCTCTGAGCCATGTCTTTATCTTCCCAGTCTCTGGCGGGGAGGCGATGATAATGAGGCTCTGTGCTGATTGGCTGCCTGAATGACACAATACACCGTTACGAAAAAATGGCGGAAGCTCCGGCCGGCGGAGTTAGTTGTGGGCATGGTTTCACGCATCGAAGGCCAAACGATGCAAATCTCTCCCATCGTTACGTAATGACGGGAGCAGAATCTGAACGGCTCGTAGAAGCCACATCACACTGGACGGCTCATCCGGGCGGCTGTACAGACACTGCAGAATTTGGTTGCTTTCCTCCTTCTCTGAGTTGGCAGGCTGAGGGGAGACCACTTTATATATGTTAAAGCAAGAGAAAACGTGTTTTTCATAATAGGTTCCCTTTAACTGTTTATTTGACGACTGTAGCTGATGGCACTTTTTCATATTAATCTCACATTGTTTATTTGATTATTTATTATCCGAATGTAAAAACGTTTGTGCTGTTTGGGGGAACAGGACTGTATGTCAGGAATTCTTAAAGAACCTGGATAAAAATGTTGAGATTTCAACTCTCATCAAACTGAGTGAGTTTCTAACTGTCCTCTTTGCTTGTCACCAGCTGCTGAGCCTTTACAACACTCTGAATCCAGGGGCGTCCGCCTCCCCCTGCTGCGTCCCTCAAGACCTGGAGCCCCTTACTATACTCTACTACTCCGGACGGACCCCCAAAGTGGAGCAGCTTTCCAACATGATTGTCAAGTCTTGCAAGTGTAGCTGAAAGGACGCGAGGGGCAGTTTTTATGCAGGATCTCTCTAGGTACAGACCAAACCCACGTCCTACGACTTTTGGACTCCTGTGACAGGTCCTTGAATCGATCCTGTGGCCCTGCAGCCTCGATCTGATCTGAACACCACTCCTCCTTATTTTAACGGATGCAGATTTTCTCAAACACTTGAGATTCTATTTCTTTTTCCTTCTGTTTTTGTGCTTTTGTTCTGAGTTAGTCAGTTCTGGGAGGCAAGTAATTGTAACGTTTTTTTAAAGATTATTATTTCGAATCGAACGTAACCCAACAAGAATGTTAGAATACACCTTAAAATACCTCCATCTACATATATATATATATATATATATATATATATATATATATATATATATATATATATATATATATATATATATATATATATATATATATATATATATATATATATATATATATATATATATTAAACAAAACAATCTGGAGCTGCTTCATAGAAAACAACTGAAATAGACTCGTTTTGTGGTTTATTTTAAGGTCCATCGCTCAGTCAAATAGTCCAAAAGATAACAGCCTTTACATGTTCAGCAGTTCAACTTTCTTATTTCAAGCCTATCTGTTAAATAGTTACTAAAATAATGAAAAACTTCTAAAATAACTTCTTTCAGGCTCAATTTTTCCTTGAACTTGCCTCAAGTTTCCTTCACTTCAAACAGTGGGCATTATCTTCAAACACAAAAGCAGAAAGGACAGACCCGCTGCCGTGTCCAAAGCCATAGCTGTGGTCAGGGAAAAGGAGAGCCGACAGAGAATGCCTGTTGGATTTGCAATGGAAAGTCAATGAACAATGAAGTTGAGCCAAGCTTTTCTTTTTTTGGCCAGCCGGCAGCAATGGCCTTTTTTTTGTGTGTGTGTGTGTGTGTGGGGGGGGGTTATTTTATTTCAGTGCATCTATTAGAACAGATGGAAGAAGAAGACCTGTATGGCAGAGAAGAACTACCACACCGCAATTCACTGGATGTTTTCATCCCGAAGAGCTTCAAATTATTTTTGGGACTTCAAAGAATATACTGGAAGAGAGCGAGCGTTACGCAACAGGTTTTCATGAGATTTCTTTTATATTAATAGCAGATTCGGTCTGTTATGCAACTTGTCGTACAGTGATTGTTTCACAAACTGGGACGGGAGTTGACATGTATCGCCGTTATCCGTGATGGAAGCAATTACATATATTAGACTATGGGTACTGTTACTTTTCCTTTTCCTGGTCCTGGTTTATGTGATCCAGCATGTGCCCATCTCAAACGCTGTGGGCTCGACCCTGAGAAAGTAAAAATCACAGCACTTTTTTTTTTTCAGCAGCAACAGGAAATGTAATGTAATTTAAATTTTTTTGCTTCCTTTGTCTACTTTAGTTGTTTTTTTTCCCCCTCTTCAAACCCACTTTCTTATCTACTCATCTGTCAGACTTTATTCGCGTGCACGAGTCTCGTGTGCAGTCAAGACAGACTCCGGTGTTCCCAAAACACTGCAGTCTTTCATTCCCTGCGCTCCGTCTCTGTTTGTTTTGGTGCTCTTTTGCAGCACGAAGCACGAATGGAACAAAAATGGCAAGGTAGGGGAAAAAGTCATAACGTGACAGCGGCTGGATCTGCAGTTAGACCTCGTTCTCTCAGGCGGGAGCAGCGGTTCTGAATCCCTGCACTGTTTTGACGTTTGCCCGGTCACAGATACCTTTTCGTGAAGTTTTTCTTTCTGTGGGGAGGGGAGGGTAATATTGTTTGACGTGACTTGTTGATTGTTATTAAAAGACATCATGTAAAACTGTATGAGCCATGTTGGAAGACTTCAAATGAGATAATCAGACATAACAGAGGTGCGCAGGTGAGAAGAGGTGAATATGTGCACTCATGTCCTCTGTCGTGTTGAAATGCCATTTAAAATGTTATTTTCCCGTAATGTTTTTGGTTCCACGCAAACATCATTTTTCTTACTTGAATCTCAGCAGCCCCACCTGTTTCCTGCGAGCACATTCACAGACTTTTTTTCCTCAGTTTTTTTTTCTACCGGAGTAATAAATTTAAGAACTCCTTCTCAGAGATTGGTGCTTAACAGCTTTCCCAGGCTATTACTCTTATTTTCAGAGCATATTAAAGCGCAGACATCTCATTATTTTCCTATTTTTGAAAAATGGTGCGTATAAATCATGCGGAAACCTGTATTTCACATTTGGTAACACCTCCCAGCTGTTTATGCTCCTCCTGGGCGTCACTTACTTCGTCCTCGTAGGCCGTCAATTCATAAAAATGTTTCATTTCTGCTGAAAGTTTCATCGCTGATGTCTTGAACTGATTTTACTCTGATTAGGGTCCTACTTTGATGTGATTTACACTTTCATTCAACCTCAAATCCTTTTGTGGATATTGTACTTACTATACCGTTACTGCATAGATATTATAAAAGTGAACCTAATCAAGATTTCCTATCCAAGGGCTATAATTATAAAATCATTTTAGGGTGAATATATATATATATTTGAATATATTTGAATATATCTTTTTTCTTTATATGTCATTCTCTTTTATTTGGATGACATTTATGCTCTTTAATGACGTGTGGACTTATTTAACTGTCAGGTCAAATAATCATCTTTGAAATTGGAACATTTCACACATTAGGATGTGTGAATCAAAACACTCGATTTACTGTTCAGCCAATAAAAAGACATTATTTATACTTGATAAAGCATTAATTAAGGGTGCCATATTGGTGTCATCGTCGCTAATGGACTGCAATCAGTCAGGCAGATTTTTTTGGGGGGATGTTTGGTTGAACTAATGTGGACTGACAAGTAGCCAGAGAGAATTCCTCTCCCCTGTGCGCCCATTATCGTCCGCTGTCACGATCAATCAGAGATGAACCATGATGAGAACACAAGGACCAGAGGGCACAGCAGGGTCTGAGCAGGGGTTGAGGCTTTAATGGCTTTGCAGACAGTCCTGTACTAACAACTAACACATTACTGGTATCGAGCGGCCGTGCCGTATGCATGGTTGACTTTTAAACCTCCGGCGAAAGGCCGGCAGAAGTCATGCCACTGCCTCACATAAGGCTGCCGTTCGCACATGCTCAAAAAAAGTCAAGTTGTACAAACATCAGAGATCTCCCATTTCCCCTTTTTACTTTTTCAAATGATCAACCAAAACTAAACAGTTTTTAAGTGGGTATTCCCAGTAATAGTAAAGGATAGTATATCTGATTCTGAGCGTCTTTTCCCATGTCTGTGTGCTGTAAGGGAAGCAGGCTGAGGGGCTACCGATGGGGAGGTCTCCTCCAGCCTACTTGGCTTGGGTCTTTCTATTCATGCAAGGACTCATTTTGGCCCACGCGGCGGCGAGCCGCATTGTTTAGGGGAGTCATACAGTGGCACACTCACAGACGGGGGAGAGAGAGACGGGAAAACTTCTGCTGCGCTGGTGAGCTCATCAATTTTGAGATGGCATGTTTTGCTTTCATGTAAATTGTTTGTTGCCATCCACAATTCAGGAGGTTTCCCTGCCCGAACGGGTTCACGAGGAAGCTTGGTGTGTAACTGCGCCTCCCACGTTGTCTCAAGCAGAGCTTCATAAACTCACAGACTAAAAGAGAAAGAACCAAAAAAGGATGATGGAGTGGAAATGATTTCAATTCTGCTGAGCCAGGACTTAAATCATGACAGTTGGGGTTGTTTTTACCGATAAGGAACATTGTTTTCACCAGGCCGAAAACCTTAACCCCCAAAACTGCAATAAACCCATTCCCGTCTCGGGGCTACTGGTTGAGCAACCCGTAATCTGATTTGAGTTCAGGGTCCATTTCTGGGTTGAAGTCTGACTTTCTCAGAACTTGTGCTCATCCAAGACTCACCAGTGATGAATTGCATGACACGTAAATGCACAGAGATTTGGAAAACTCTGTCTGCTGCTATTCCCTGAGCAGATTAACAGATGTGGAGGGAGAAAAAAAATAGAGGGGGAAGTGAGAGACAAAGACACAGAGGAAAAGTGTGTGTGTCTGTGTGTGTGTGTGTGTCTGTGTGTGTATGTGTGCGCGTGTGCGTGTGTGTGTGTGAGAGAGAGAGAGAGAGAGAGAGAGAGAGAGAGAGAGAGAGAGAGAGAGAGAGAGAGAGAGAGAGACATAGTCCTCAAAAGGACTGTTGCTGCAATAAAATCATCAGGTCACATAAGACCAGTTCTCAGGCCCCAGGGTGGAAAGAGTTGTCTAATTCAGCAATGGGAAATACACACACACATGCATGCAGGAGTCAGGCCACCACCCGTAGTTAATGGAAAAGAGTGAAAGGGTGAACAAATATGTAAACACATATCAACTTCATAGACCTTATAGCTAAACAAACGAATGGGAGGTCTGGATCAAGCTACAACATTATATTACCGCAGAGTGTGTATTTCCATGACAGTATCCCGATAACAGAGGGATGGGTAGCGCAAGAGCGAGCGGAGGGAAAATAGAGACTGTGCAAAAAGACGGAGGCTGACACCGTGAGATTATAATTTGCACAAACTTTAAAGTAATTTGATTATGAATTACAACATACATGACTGGTTTAGAGAGAGACGGAGGAGGGACGACTACATCGTGCACCTTTTGCAGATTTCTACAAATGAATTAAAAAAAAAGAAAGAAAGAAAAATGATGAGGAATACAGTACAGACTTGCCCAATTCAAAACACGGAGGCTGTGATCAGATCAACAGCAGGCCTCCGTGAACCAAATCCAACCCGTTATTCTTCTTCCAGCAGCACGATCAAAGATAACACAGCCAGCATGACAACTTCCCAGAGTTGTAGAGCTGTTTGTGAATAGTACAAATCACTGTGCCGTGTTTTGTTTTGGTGCTTGATAAGCCTTAATCTGTTACTCAAGCTCAACTTCCTGGATCATATTTCAGAGTCTCACCCAGGGGATGAATGCCTTGTGCATTCAATTTTCTGTGAAAGGACACAGTTTAAAAAAAAGTTTAAGACGTGTTTTTTGGAGTCCTCATAAAAAAACCAAAGGATCCAGAAGAAGGAGATGAATCCTGAATTATCCTGTGCAGTGTAGGACCACCGTATCCATGTGAAGCATTTAGTACGATTATTGAAGAACAGAAAGCAAATGAAGACATTTTCTCCCTGACACTGGAAAGTTAGCTGACCAACACGTTTCAGAGCACTGGTTCTTTGCTGTGAAGCAACCGTGATCACCGCGGACAGGGACTGATGTATCCGTTCCCTCTTTTCAGGAGTTAAACCAAGAAAATAAAATAAGAAGCATGTTTGTCTGCAGCCCCCAAATACACAAAAACACATTAAATTAAAGTTGCAAGCAGCAATGAACGGGCCCTCGCACTCACGGCCACCGCCCCCCATAAGCATATCAGAAATGACACCACCCACGACTTCCTATGTCAAACCATTCAAAAGTTATAGTAGAAAAAAGGGACAACCAATCAGAAGAAGGGGGGGGGGGCTACTTTTCACCAATTATGGTCAAGGACTCAATATCGAGTCCCATGACACCACCCACGACTCTTTATGTCAAACCATTCAAAAGTTATGGCAGAGAATAGTATTCTAGGGGGCGCTGTTGAGCCATTAGGCCACGCCCATTAATGCAAACCATGAAATATCAAATTTATCGCCAAGCCTGGCTTACATGCAAAATTTGGTGACTATCAAATATGGAGAACTATCAAATATGGACCAATCAGATGAAGGGGGGGCGCGCCTTTTGGCGTCTAGCGCCGCTACGGTAACACTTTTGAAAGAGAAAAGTAATGCGTGTTGTCGCAGGATGGAGACGCACATTTTGATGTATAACACACCTGGGTGCACGTTACGGTTCGGGCCATATTAATTGCAGAAGGAATGGCATAAATTGCGCCAAAATTACACAATTAATTCAAAATGGCCGACTTCCTGTTCGGTTTTGGGCATGACGCAAAGAGACTTTTCTTTAAGTTGCGCCATGATACAGGTGTGTACCGATTTTCGTGCATGTATGTCAAACCGTATTGTGGGGCTTAAGGCACAAAGTTTTCCGGGGGGCGCTGTTGAGCCATTTTGCCACGCCCATTAATGCAAACCATGAAATATCAAATTTATCACCAGGCCTGGCTTGCATGCCAAATTTGGTGCCTTTTGGGGAACTATCAAATATGGACTAATCAGATGAAGGGGGGGCGCAGTAACACTTTTGAAAGAGAAAAGTAATGCGCGTAGTCGCAGGATGGAGACGGACCTTTTGATGTATAACACATCTGGGTTCACGATATGGTTCGGGCTGAATTCATTCTCAAAGGAATGGCATATATTGCTCCAAAATTATGCGATTAATTCAGAATGTTCAAAATGGCCGACTTCGTGTTCGGTTTCGGCCATGGCGCCAAGAGACTTTTCTTTAAGTTGCGACATGATACAGGTGTGTACCGATTTTCGTACATGTACGTCAAACCGTATTGTGGGGCTTGAGGCACAAAGTTTTTTCTGTCTGAACCAATCAGATGAAGGGTGGGCGCGCTTTTTGGCGTCTAGCGTCGCCACGGTAACACTTTTGAAAGAGAAAAGTAATGCGTGTTGTCGCAGGATGGAGACGCACATTTTGATGTATAACACACCTGGGTGCACGTTACGGTTCGGGCCGTATTAATTGCAGAAGGAATGGCATAAATTGCGCCAAAATTACACAATTAATTCAAAATAGCAGACTTCCTGTTCGGTTTCGGCCATGGCGCCAAGAGACTTTTCTTTAAGTTGTGCCATGATACAGGTGTGTACCGATTTTCGTGCATGTACGTCAAACCGTATTGTGGGGCTTAAGGCACAAAGTTTTCAAGGGGGCGCTGTTGAGCCATTTTGCCACGCCCATTAATGCAAACCATTAAATATCAAATTTTTCGCCAGGCCTGGCTTGCTGAAAAATTTGGTGACTTTTTGGGCACGTTTAGGGGGGCAAAAAGGCCCTCCTTTCGTCAGAAAAATAATAATACGAAGAATTCCTTCGCACTGTAAGCGCTCGGGCCCTAATAAACGACCTCCTGCTACCTCACTCGAGGCCCTGAAACCGAGGGAAGGGTAATCGACGGATCACTCGGCTCTCTTCGTCTTCTTTCGCTCCAAACATCGTGGAATTGGCCTTGTACTAAAGTAACCACTCTGGGCTGACTCCTCTCCGTCGCTGTTTGCTTGAGATAAGGGAACTACTTCCAGTGATTAAGAGCTACACTACGTAAAACATGGGTGATACCTCCATATGTGAGCCAGGTCACAACACAGAAATGATGTTTGGGCCTTTTTAATCTATCTCCCATTTCTCTGCAACTCCTGAAAAGGCTAAAATAAATGTATTCCTAACAATACCCAGCACATGAAATGAGTCGGTTGCATTTTGTTTGTAAATCAGTACAGTTTTCCCCCCGCTCCTATCTGTGCTATTTCTGATTGGTAAACACACACTCACTTTCCAAGGTTAGTAAATCTAACCCTCTAGTGTGTCTTTAAGCATACACTGAATTGCAAAACATAATGTCTATTATGTTTACCGGTATATCAAACAGTTTAAGTCTTTGTAGACATCCCAGATGATCTTTCTCACAGGCTGACGTGGGAAGTCCTCCAAAGAATCCTGACACAGTGATCTATGGAGCTAAAACAGTCTCATAATTCACAAATGCACAGGACAAGTTTTACAAATGCACGGACCGATTTGCAAATACACACACCGTTTCACACGTGCACAGGACAAGTTTTACAAATGCACAGACCGATTTGCAAATACACACACCGTTTCACACGTGCACAGAACAATTCACACGTGCGTAGGACAAGATACACAAATGTATTTTTGATGCACACACAAATATAACCTGATTTACACATGTTTTTTTGTCTGTGAGCTGCGCTGGATTTGTGTGTGAGTTTTGAGACTCTCCTGACGTGACAAGATCCACACGTAGGTTTTTTTTAACACGGAAGGATCTGCAACCAATCAGATTAAAGGGGCGGATACACCTGCTGTTTGAGCTGCGTTAGCGCTGGTTTGTCGGGCTGATCAACCAGAGCCGTCAGGAGACTGCACTCCAAGTCCTGCCGATGCAGCAACTGATGATGAAAAACAGCGGAGATACGTACTACGCACGTGTGAATTGTTCTGTGCACGTGTGAAACGGTGTGTGTATTTGCAAATCGGTCTGTGCATTTGTAAAACTTGTCCTGTGCACGTGTGAAACGGTGTGTGTATTTGCAAATCGGTCCGTGCATTTGTAAAACTTGTCCTGTGCATTTGTGAATTATGAGACTGTTCTAGCTCCATAGTGATCCAGTAATCAGACGGGTATTAAACCAGAATTTTCTATTTGCGATGTACATACACGTACACGTACATAAGGTCACACAGTAAGGTCTATGAGTTTCTCCCTGTAATTCATGGGCCTGTACACATAAATCCACAGCACACTGATTGTTCTCAGTGCTTCTACAGTTACATTTAGGCACGTAACTTTGTTTAAGGTTAGAAGAAAAAGCTGTGATCTTTATGAAGTGGCTGGTAAAGTCAGGACAGCGGACGCCTGAGACCGAATCTGTTTGTTTTCTCAGTTCAGCTCCCAACAAAAACATAATCTTGTGTATGAAGTGTTTTTGTGCCTCAAACCCAGCCACATGTGAGTTGTAGACTCCAGTCTCTGGTGGTCGAGTCTTGTATTTTTGTGGGAAGACATACATGTTATTACTGGGAGCAACAGTTGTATGACACTGTTGAGTAACAGTTGCATGACACTGTTGAGTAACACTTTCATCATATCACTTCAGATGCTCATTTATGATATACCAACATTTTAAGCAGCTTCCAATTTCAAATAATCTTGAAGAAACTCTGCAGAAAGAATGTCATTACCGTCAACAGCGTCACAAGGGATAGAAACAATCACACAAAAACAATCTAAATGTACAACATCCTGATAACAAAATGATAAAAATCACTTTTTTGTTAAAGCAAATTGTGAATCCCTGCCAGCAGCAGGGCTCAAGTTTCATTCAGATTATTTATTTTGTCTCTCTGAAGCTGTAAACACCTTCTCTCTTTACATCGAGTCATAGGTCCTGATACGTGACCCACTTCTTACTAAACTCTAAAAAATACAAGTAAACATCCTTTACTGCCAGTGTGCTTTATTATTATTACCACATTTTATTTTACTGCATGTTATTTTATCATCCAAATTTTCTCCTGCACACAAAAATGATGATTTAGGTAGTTTAATCATCTTCTGGGCAAACTATATGTTCACAAAGTTACTGAAAAGTGGTGAAAACAGCTTCTCTGCAGATTTGGCTGGAGTGTTTTTGATTGGTCGACTTCCTGGAGGCTTGTTGATGGTAGAGCTAATGGCTCATATCTGCAAACAATTCCTGTTGTCAGTCGGATGCACACGTTTCCAACACTTCGTGCATATGGCCTCAACGCCTCATGTCCTTCTGTGCATGTTTAAGTCAGAATTGGATTCAAAATATGGAAGTGGACAGCGCATCTAGGCACTACAACAAAGACCTATCCGACTGTCCATAGGCTATATGTCTAGAGTACGTGCTTCTGAATTCACATTTGTTAACAGGTGTGGATGTTAGGGGTGTGGTAAAACGCGGACACTCACAAGCGTCTAACTTTGAAATAGCACCAAATTTTCAGTGTTAGTCTTTATGTAAATCCAGGATCTACTGTGCAAAAATCGAATTAAAAAAACCAAACCATTCCCTCTTTCGCTGGTTGGATAAAACAAATTGTATCCACTGAGCCACAACCAAAAAGGGACTTTAGGAAAACAAAAACAGTAAAATATACAAGTAGATC
This sequence comes from Cololabis saira, assembly GCF_033807715.1. Classification (NCBI taxonomy): domain Eukaryota; kingdom Metazoa; phylum Chordata; class Actinopteri; order Beloniformes; family Belonidae; genus Cololabis; species Cololabis saira. Next base: position 26,014,849 of record NC_084604.1, read on the forward strand.
CACCACAACTGTAAACTTTTTCAGTCCTTGCTGTGCACGCAAATGTTTCCGCTTTTTAAATCATTGTTGAAGGTCTTGCTCTTGGGGATGTGTGCTGCATGGAAAAATATGACCATATAAGGGAATTTTGCCCTCTATGATGTCATAAGGCACGTTTCCACTAGCAGGAGTTCAGGGTAAACCCGCCAGACAGAAAACCTCTAACAGGGCCGACTGTCTCCATTACACTGTAGCGCCACACAGGAACCACTGACTGAACAAATAACACAGCTGACCACGAGGTGGTGGTAATGCACATTTTTGCTGTTTGCAAGCGGCCAGCTGCATAAAATGAGACGAAAAAGAAAAATGCAGCAATAAAGAAAATGAAGAAGAAACATACTTTACACTGCAGTGATAGTGATGGAGATTAAAAAAAAAAAAAAAACTAACTAAGCTGGACCGCTACATTGACAACAAGACCTGAACAGTGTCGCCGGTCCATCTATAGTTTTTTCTTGTAATCTCCATCTTCATCAAAGGCACTCACAGATAAATGTTTCTGGTCTAATAGGTTCAAAGTTGGGTTCACATGATTTATGTTCACATGAGAGTGCTGAACGTAATTTAGAAATCCCAGTTAGTGGAGACCCCCGCCAGGATCCTGTTGGCCAAACTACCTGAACATCCCGCCAGTAAAAACGCACCTATAGAGATCAAATGCTAGAAAAAACTCTCCAGAAGGAAACTCTTTCAGGACCCTGAAGTTGAGAAGTTTTTCTAAATACGTTTGGCTGGGATCGTATCACGATTCCACATCTAAGATGGGGGACTGGACGAGTGGAAGGAGCCTTTTCCAGCACAGACGTCGCTGCAGCATTTCCATTTAGTACAACAGATTTGTGGACTGTCCCTTAATAAAAGAAGCCACAACTGATGAACATCCCACACAGGATGTATTCATGGAAGAATAGTGAAGTCCTCGTTCCTGGTTTGAATCCCGACAGGGGCCTTTCTGTGTCTAGCTTGCTTGTTCTCCCCATGGTTGTGTGGGTTTTCTCCAGGTACTCCGGTGTTTCCCTGATTTTTACCCAGAGAGAGATGGGCTAGGCTCCAGCAGACCCCGGTGCCCTTACACAGAGCTAAGCTGGTACAGGTTAATGAGTTTGGCTGTCAAACACAATGTTGGACTGTTCAGGCATAAGATTTTCTGTCCAGTTGAACAACTAAAATGAAGTCAGAAACAGCACTTGGTCTTCCAGAGTATTTTTAAACAAACTTACAATGAATGTTTCCTCAAGAGAAATTAAATATTTCAGTTGAACAATAATTTAGCTGTTCCCCTGCTTTAAATTTCACACTATCATTAGTTACTAGTGGATACGGGAAATTGCACCGCTGGACTTTTATCCATTAAGTTGCACAACTTAACGCCAGCATTTCTCACAAAGATGGAAAGTAAAAATTGTACACATCTAATAGCGCTGCAATTACTCTTCTACCAGTAACAAGATATTTCAGCTTCTGTGTTGCCAAGTAACCAGCAGAAGTAAAAAAAAAACGTGCTGTTCCTTCGCAAAGTCAATGAAAAACATGTTTGGTTTGTGCCTCCTCATTAATCTGCAGGAGACCTCATGACTCCCTCAGCTGGCGGTGCTCCACAGGCGACTAACTGCTGGGTCTTGCAATGTGTGGGTGTGTGTTTGTCATAATGTACAGCAGGCCTAAAGCTCTCATGGAGATGTGTACTCGCATGTGTATAAGTATAGGATATATCAAGGTCTGGGCACCGATACATAAAGGTCCGGTTTCAGTTTAAGAGCCCATGGCCCGAGGCAAGGCGCACTGCTTCACTGCAGTAACAACCCAGCGTGAACTATTAAAAGTAGGTGACAGTGTGTACTACTCCGGCAAAAACAGTTTCTCTGATTTCATGTAGTTTGTATATTTTAGAAAACCTTTTTTACTTTGACCATTATTAGGAGAGAGGCTGATCTCAGTCAGGGGTTGACAACACAAATAAAGACGGTTGAATTAGTAAGGATAGACCCCTCAACAGACATGGACAGTATTTATTTGTATTAGTAAAAGGTATTCACTAATGTACATTAAACCTGTTATTCCTGTGATATTTTTACTTTTTAGTGAAAATACATATCAGCATCTTCGTATCTGGAATTGATCTCTAAATTCTGTAAACAGATTGCTTGTTTTTTAATTAAAGACATTAGAGAAAAAAAATAGATCTCTTAAATCTCTTAAAGGGGACATATGTTGGGAAAACATGCTTTTTCTGTGCTTGCGTCTGTTTATTTGGATGTTTGAAGTCACTACCAACCGACATAGACACAACTCTTTTTTCAGGGTACTGTGACATCACAGACTCAGGCCCCGTTTACACGGAGAAAAAACGGTGGCGTTTTCATGCGTTTGGGCCGTTCGTTTACACGAAAACGGAGCTCAAAGTCACCAAAAACGATCATTTCTGAAAACTCTGGCCAAAGTGGAGATTTTCAAAAACTCTGTTTTCACGTTTGCTTGTAAACGGAGGGAAACGGAGATTTAGGCTTCAGAACGTCACATTATGCAACAGAAACGTCACCAGCATCATTTGTGCGACCTGTGTTTACAATTTGTTTGGCCACCGTCAATATATTCTTTTATTTTACCTGTTTTAAATTCTAAAGTCACACTTAAAAGTAACTCCACTTCTCTGTCACTCCAAACGAAAGACTCTCGTTCCGTCTTGGAAGTAACTGGCAGTCAAGGCTGATTTATGGTTCCGCGTTACACCAACGCAGAGCCTACGGCGTAGGGTACGCGGCGACCCGCACCGTACGCAGGCTACGCCGTCGATTTAACGCGGATCCATATTATTCAGTCATGTGGTCATTTGTTGACGTTTTTTTCCAGGATTCCGATTGGCTAGCATGACTTTACGCTTCTCATTTCACCGCCCCCTGCAGGTTTGGATGCTCATAGCACCTTAACAGCGTAATTATGCGGGTTCGTGTAAACGAGGATATTTTTCAAAACGTAGAGGGGGAAATATCCGTTTTTGTAAATACCCGGCTATGTGTAAACGTGGCCTAAGATCAGAGTAAAACTATAATGTATCTCCACTTGTGTGCATCTGTCTGTGTGTGTGTGTGTGTGTGTGTGTGTGTGTGTGTGTGTGTGTGTCTCTTCTCAACTGCCCCTAATGCTGCATTTTCTTTTGTCCCTGAATTGTGTAACAAAAAGCTGTAACACCAATCTCAAAAGAAGCAAACCCTTTGGAAGAAAGAGGTGGAGTCTTGTGACTGACTTCACCTCCCCCAAGATTGGCAGCTATGAAAGAGATGTAAAGACACTGCAAAACAAGGATCTTTTGTACTTTATCCCCGTGTCATTTTGTCCAAAGCACGTCACATATATTCCATAAAAAGCCCAGAAAACAAAGTCATCTTTTGATAAAAAGACCTGAATGAGTCATAGCTGGACTGGTATATTGATTAAAGTCTTGTATGCTGCTAACTGGATCAGATTTGTGCATCAGGATCATAGATGGAATTGACAGATGTGCAACTCATTCAACTGCATTAGGGCCTAAGACTCTAGTCAAAAAGATCAACAACCTCATGATTCTGTTGAATAAATGCAGAACTCATCTGTTGCATAACAATTGTGCAACATTTTTGCATTGCAATGTTTTTAAAAAGAGAAACCGCAAAGTAATGTGACCCGGCATGTCCAAACACATCATTTATTAGCTGGACGAATGAGGATTAATGGATGATTTGAAGGCCAAAAATGACACCACGTGGAAGGCTGTATCATGGCAATCAGAGATGCGCACACAGCGGTGTAGCAGTAATCCCACAGCAGGCAGAAACACAGAAACTAAGAAATGGTAGCATCCAAAAACAAGAGAGCTTGCAAGAGAGCCTTTAAATGACTGCTAAAGATGCATTCATCTTTAGCAGCTTGATTATTGCAGCATCTTTACAGGTTTACCTCAACAGTCAGTTAGATAACTGCAGCTCATTCAGAACTTTGCTGCTGGAGTCTTCACTAAGACCAAAAAAGTGGACCACATACGTCCAGCTCTGAGGTCTTTACACTTGCTGCCTGTCTGTCAGAGGATAGACTTTAAAGTTCTGATGCTGGTCTACAAAGCTCCGAATGGTCGAGACCAAAACACATCAGTGACCTCCTGATCTAGTATGAACCTTCCAGACCCCTCGGGTCATCAGGATCCAGAGTCCCAGAGTCAGAACCAAACATGGAAAAGCTGCATTCAGCTTCTATACTTCACATGCCTGGAACAAACTCCCAGAAGACTCAGATCAGCTCAAACACTCAATTTACGTATTTTGTGGACCATTAGGTGCACTGCATTATAAGGGGCAATATCAGTGAACGGGTCTTTTTTCATACATAAGGTGCACCGGGTTATTACGGAAGAGTATTAGGGCCAAACTAAGGAAAAAAAATATAGGAAATTACGAGAATAAAGTTGTAATATTACGAGAATAAAGTCGTAACATTATGAGAATAAAGTGGTAATAGAATAAAGTCGTAATATTACGAGAATAAAGTCGTAACATTACGAGAATAAAGTCGTAATATTACCAGAATAAAGTCGTAATATTACGAGAATAAAGTGGTAATATTATGAGAATAAAGTCGTAAAATTACGAGAATAAAGTCATAATGTTGCGAGAATAAAGTGGTAATATTATGAGAATAAAGTCGTAAAATTACGAGAATAAAGTCGTAAAAATACGAGAATAAAGTGGTAATTTATGAGAACTAACAGGAACAGCTTCTTCTCCCTGTGTTAAAATGAGGAATAGTGAGCATCTTGTGAAGTTATATTTATATATATATATATATATATATATATATATATATATATATATATATATATATATATATATATATATATATATATATATATATATATATATATATATATATATATATATATATATAATATATTTAATATTACAACTTTATTCTCGTAATATTACGACTTTATTCTCGCAACATTATGACTTTATTCTGGTAATTTTACGACTTTATTCTGATATTATTATGACTTTATTTTCGTAATTGACTTTATTCTGGTAATTTTACGACTTTATTCTGATATTAATTATGACTTTATTTTCGTAATTTCCATTTTTTTTTGTCTTAGTTTGGCCCTAATACTCCGTCGTAGGTTATAAAGTGCATGATAAAACATAAATAAAGCGAAACAAAACAGTCTGGTAAGTCGAACTTTATTTAACTTATTCACAATAACCAAGAATATGGTTCAGTTGTAACAAATATAGACAACGTTGGCTTGACATCTAAATATGGTAAGTTAACATTATTTTCCTATGTTGTTTTTAAACTGTAACAAATTTGATATTTGAATATGTTGGGTGAGGTTTTCATATAAGCCCTCTTGGGTTTCATACCTCCCCTTTGCACATCCCAGTAATGTTGATTGTTCATGTTGTTTATTTATATGATACTGTTTGTGCTAAATAAAAAAAAAAAAAAAAAAAAAAAAACATTGACTAGATGTTGGATGATGGTTGCTTGTCAGCACTACATAATTAGTTATCTAACGTTGTCTGACCTTACAACCCGTATTCAACCAAGGACCGACTTTAATGTGTCAGCTCAATGGTCCGACAATCAATCAAGCGGAGCGGCTTCGTCGCTACCAAAGTCGCACTAAAACATTTTGACAGATTTTTGAGCACAGTGTACCACAAAACATTGGTTCGAGGTCAGTAAGCATAACAACATTCATACATAAGGCCACCAGATTATAGGGTGCACTGCTGATTTTTTAGAAAAATTAAGGATTTTAAGTTTGCCTTACCGTACCGAAAAGACGTTTTTAAATCTAAGTTGACAACACACATTTGAATAACTAACCAGATCTGCACTGTTACTTTTAAGCTTAGTTTCAAAACTTGATCATATTTGAACTACTGTTTTTATCAGTTATTCTTTTTACTTTCATTTTGTTTAAACTTTGAATAATGCTTTCTAATTTCTCTTAAGTGATGATGTTTTAATGTCTCTGTAAAGCACTTGGAATCACCTTTACAGATAAGCTCGCCTTGCCTGTACAGACAAAAACACGGGGCACAACGAGGGCCTGACACTGTGAAGTGCACCCACTGTATAATGTAAGTGGGGTTTTTGTTTTGGCCTCAGTGCCGACAGCTGTGCTTTCACCGACTGTGTTCTCATCTTTGTCATGCACTGCCACTGCATGTGTTTTTAATCTGCCGGTGCTCCAACACCTGACTTTGTCACGCACAGCTGCCGGTTTGCTTTCTTTGCAAGTTTTTCTTTGATCGCTTCTGATAGGTGTCTGATGTGCAGAGCATTTCGCTGTTGCTTCCTTTTTTTTTTTTTAGGTTAAACCTTTCATCCAACTTTGTGTTAGTGATATGTTTACTGTGAGATCAAGTCACATGGCACTGGGTTTATATAGCTTCATCGCCCTAAGAAATGCTAAGTAGCAGCTGGTAGGGACAGAGCCAAGAGGAAGGCAGGTTGCAGACTGAATAGTAAGCTTAAGATCTGGGTTCATTGTGAGTGGCAGGGCTCACTTTGATCATCTCCCATTGAAGCCATGAGGTGACTCGGAACGCCGTTGGTCCAGATGTTTGCGGCAAAACTGTAAAACATTACGTAGCTGCACAGATAACAGCTTTCCAAAATAGGCTGTCCTTGCACTTAGAGCGATCCCTGCAGACAAAGTGAAGTCATTTTAACTCTGTATTTGTACAGAAAGTTTATAAAAAGAACTGTTTCTTTCTACACACATCTCTTTCCAGTCGCTGTCAAGTCGATTACAGAATGTTGAGCAAACTCCTGTCAATAGATGCAAAAAGAGGAGAGCTCTTGGCCTCCTTTTGTTTGGTTTGGCAGCAGTTTTAATGGGACAAGACAGTGTAGCAGAAGATAATTTACTTAAGAAGAGACTTGTACTAATACAGCACATGTAATCTGTACATTACAAGCACTGAACTAACATCACATGTTTTTCAAGTCTAATTCTGCCGTCAGTGTCAATAAAAACGAACATGAGCAATACCCATGATAAGGCCCAAATTACCACCAAACAATGCACCCTTCACAAGCTTCTCTCTCAAAGGGGACCTTTTACGAAAAACACGTTTTCTCTTGCTTTAACATATATAAAGTGGTCTCCCCTCAGCCTGCCAACTCAGATAAGGAGGAAAGCAACCAAATTCTGCAGTGTCTGTACAGCCGCCCGGATGAGCCGTCCAGTGTGATGTGACTTCTACCAGCCGTTCAGATTCTGCTCCCGTCGTTACGTAACGACGGGAGCGATGCGTAAAACCACGCCCACAACTAACTCTAGCCGGAACAACAACAACAACTCTGCCGGCCGGAGCTTCCGCCATTTTTTCGTAGCGGTGTATCGTGATGGCGTCTGTTCGAGCTAGACATGCGAATTGCTCTGTTGTTGGTTGTAAAAACCAACACAAGCGATGCTTTGTGCCCTCCCCTGCTACGCGTCATTCAGGCAGCCAATCAGCACCGTGCCTCACTATCATAGCCTCCCCGCCTACTGAGAATCCCGCATAGATAATGAGGTTAGAGAACAGGATGCTAAAGACATGGCTCAGAGGCTGAATTTCAAATTTTTCATTCATTCATTCATTCATTCATCTTCTCCCGCTTATCCGTTACCGGGTCGCGGGGGCAGCAGCCTCAGCAGGGATGCCCAGACTTCCCTCACCCCAGACACCTCCTCCAGCTCTTCCGGGGGGAGTCCGAGGCGTTCCCAGGCCAGCCGAGAGACATAGTCTCTCCAGCGTGTCCTGGGTCTTCCCCGGGGTCTCCTCCCGGTGGGACATGCCTGGAACACCTCCCTAGGGAGGCGTCCAGGAGGCATCCGGTACAGATGCCCAAGCCACCTCAGCTGACTCCTCTCAATGTGGAGGAGTAGCGGCTCGACTCCGAGCTCCTCCCGGGTGACCGAACTCCTCACCCTATCTCTAAGGGAGCGTCCAGCCACCCTGCGGAGGAAACTCATCTCGGCCGCTTGTATCCGCGATCTTGTCCTTTCGGTCACTACCCAAAGTTCATGACCATAGGTGAGGGTAGGGGCGTAGATTGACCGGTAAATCGAGAGCTTCGCCTTTCGACTCAGCTCCCTCTTCACCACGACGGTCCAGTACATCGACCGCATTACTGCGGACGCTGCACCGATCCGCCTGTCAATCTCACGCTCCATTGTTCCCTCACTCGTGAACAAGATCCCGAGATACTTGAACTCCTCCACCTGAGGCAGGACTTCTCCACCCACCCGGAGAAGGCATGCCACCCTTTTCCGGTCGAGAACCATGGCCTCGGTCTTGGAGGTGCTGATTCTCATCCCTGCCGCGTCGCACTCGGCCGCAAACCGCCCCAGCACATGCTGGAGGTCCCGGTCTGATGAAGCCAACAGGACAACATCATCTGCAAAAAGCAGAGATGAAATCCTGAGGTTCCCAAACCGGATCCCCTCCGGCCCCTGGCTGCGCCTAGAAATCCTGTCCATAAAAATTATGAACAGGACCGGTGACAAAGGGCAGCCCTGCCGGAGTCCAACATGCACCGGGAACAAGTCTGACTTACTGCCGGCAATGCGAACCAGACTCCTGCTTCGATCATACAGAGACCGGACAGCCCTTAGTAGAGGGCCCCGGACTCCATACTCACTCAGCTCACTCACTCACTCACTCACAAATTTCAAATTTATTTAGCAAAAAAAATTAAAAGCTTGTTTTTAAGACATTCAAGGCCTTTTTTAAATAGGTATTAGATGCCATAATAGGTCCCCTTTAAATAAAATCACTATTGTCCTGATGGAAATTGCCCCACAAAGACTTAAACCGTACATGCTTTGAGGGTGCACTGAAATAAAATGACGCCACAAGCACAGTTGCTGGTACACTTTTTGGTTGTTCTTTAATGCCTGTTTAATTTAATTTGCCCGCGTGGCCAAAAACATTCTCTCTGAACTAAAATGACGCGTTTTTCCTTTATCACTGGTCCTTACCCTCCTATGTGGAGACATCGGCCTGATTTCTATTTATATTCCTTTCCAAATTAAACTCTCTGGCTTTGGTGCGGCCGTAAAAAGAGCCGATCAGCTGTGTTTTGTTAGGTTTACAAAACGCAAATGACAAACTTGTAGTCAAGCTGCGGCCCGACGAGTGGTTCACTTCTTCAGTCCAATGACTAACATGCTTCTTTTATTACACAGATTTAATTCTGTTTTATCTTTTCATGACCACAGACGTAATCAATGTAACGAGAAACAGAGACCTTTTCTGCATTTACTATCAGAGCTGTAATAGCTGCTAGTGGCTTCTCTCTTGAGGCTTTACAAACCGTTTCAGCCACTTCAGTGACTTTTTCAAGTCGGTAATTCCACTGTTATGGTGTTATGTTTTCACTTACTTTTTGTTACATTTAAATAAGGTTTATCAAACACATTGTTTATATTGATTGTGTGCTTATCTAAATGCATAAGTAAGTGAGATGAAGATCATTGATCATTTTAATACACCTCAGTGTTAATCTGGGAGGCTCTGGATCCTTATGGTGACCATGTGTACGTTACTTTTACTTACCCAGATGATGAAGACAAAGGAGACGGCTCAAACAACGATACTTCTCAATAGCACCAGCTTCCATTAGCGGGCCAATATAATATAATTACTGTCTTAAACTGAGGTGGGAATATCATGGATGCCAGCGGGTGCTGAAACAACAATGAAGGATAGGAGGTTTATTTTGACATGCAACAATGCAGCGACAGGCTCACACTTGTGTGTAGCTGCATCGCAGTTGTAGCTGAAGTGGAGGAAGTGCTGTAACCTGTCGAGGTGTTGTGTTACTGAACTGTCGCCAGAGCTCTTTTTGGACTTGCGTTGAAGTCAAAAATGTGTGAATATTTGTTTCTTTCCTTACAGCTCAGCCTGGAATTGATATGGATACTGATGAGGGATTAGATCGATAAGCAGAATCAGTAATCTTTTCAATTTCTCTCCCTATATGTGAGAAGAGCATCAAAAAGAAAATATATGGCGCAACAACTATCCAATTTTTGACAGCCTGTCTGAAACTGAGTCCTAGGATCAATAGCTCAGGCAGAGATCCCCGAGAGCTCTCAGTAGCCAGCTCCTCCCGCAGTTTCTGGGTGAATACCGTCGTGTTCCCAGCCAATTTAGAGATGATATCTTTTCACCAGGTCTTGGGTTTGCCCTCAGACTTCCCTCCAGAGGAACATGCCTGAACACCTCCCCAGGGAGACGTCTGGAAGGCATCCTGCCCAGATGCCTGAGCCCGACTTCACTGGCACATTTTGAGGAGAAGTGACTCTGATCTCATCCCAGGTGACTGAGCTGCTCTACACATCATTCAGGCTCACGATGGCGGCCCTTTCTGAGGAAGCTCGATCAAAGCCACTCTTGATCAGTCATGAGTGAGCTTACGACTGCATAGCTGCTTGAAGGACCTGGGGCCTCATCTATAAAGCTTGCTTGCGCAGAAAAAGCGCCTGAAAGTTGCGGAAGCCGCCATCTACGCGAAGCCTCGGATCTAAAAAGAAAAAACTAACCGAAAAATCTGCTTATCTTTACGGCAACTCGGACCCTCCCGTAAGAATTTACTTAAGACACGGGGAACTGGCGACGCAGGCTGTGAGGTGGTGAAATTAATCCAGATTCATGTCATACTCTTAATAATGTCATCACATATCACAACATATATCAGACTTAAAATAATAAAATAAAATAGCGCTGATCGTGTTCCTCTGTGTGAAGCTCAGTCAGTCAGGACTCTGCTGCTGCTGGAGCTGCAGCCGCGGTGACACGCGGGGAACCTCCTCACACCCACCGCTTTAGGACAGAACAAATGAGGGGCTGCGTTTAGGGAGCCCCACGGAGCCCCTAAAGGGACTCAGATTTTTTTTCCATATATATGAGTTTTACGCGCGCGTGAAACCTTTACGTGCAGGTGTATGGTGCCTAAATTAGGGTCCCGCGTTAAAGCGACGCAGAGCCTACGGCGTAGGGTACGCGGCGACGCGCACCTACGCCGTAGGCTCTGCGTTGGTGACGCAGAACCATAAACCTTCCCTGAGCAGCTCTGAGGGGAGACGGGAGAGGAGGAGGGGGAGCGGGGGTGAAGCGGGGCTGTGGGGCTGTTCTCGTATCGCTTTCATACAGTTTCTTGATAATTTGCAATTTAAGGATGAGCCTACCGTTAGTTTCTAAACTGTAAAAAGTAAGGGGAAAAAAAACATGATTTTGAAAAGACGGGGGGACTTGTGTGTCCCTGTTGCGCCGGGGAACTCACGGCATTTAGCGCAGCAACGGCGTGCTGCCACTCACTCGCTTTATTTTATTGTATACTATTTATATACTTATTCTAACTTTTACTGTGACCACCAAATAATGTGGTTTTCCTGTCCTCCACATCATCTACAACATCTCTGTCTCCGTGAAAGTCAGTGGCACGGTGGCTTGATACGTCTCATTCATTCTGACGCCAAACAGGCTGCAGGAAGCCACTGCGCATGCTCAGTAGGCTCATCCATATGCATTTATGGGTGTGTAGAGGGCGGGATATGAGGCGGATTCAGCTGCGCAGCCTTCCAGCTGGACTGTGATTTATAAAGGAACGCTGCATGCAAATCTGCGTGCACATGGGTTTATTGATCCGGATTTTTTTTTGCGCCCGGCATTTTCGGCTTTTGAGTGTACGTGCACTTTTAGTATGACTCCTACGCAGTCCATTTTAAATGAGGCCCCTGAGCTGCAGTGGGGGGGGACACCTTCTGCACTTGCCAGAGCTGCATTCAACTTGGCCTGCCAGTAACTGTCAGCTTCCCTCAGGTTCCCACAAATGAACCAAGACTCCTCATCTCACTCTTTCTGGAGCACAGTGGTTCATTTTCACTGAAACTCACCATGCCAACATTAACAATGGTTTACAAGACCAAGAGCCAGGTTAAGTTGTCTCCAGGCAGGGGCCGTACCACCACACCACTAAGGACAGATGTCAAATACTGGTGGTGTATGAGGTCTGTCTGGGCTGTAACCTCTGCGACTATTTAGAGGGGAACCCTCCAACAGACTACAATAATTAAACTTTCTAAGTGAGGCAGCTGTGTCATGCTTTGAAGCGCGTACTTCCTCTTACCTTCGGCCTCATGGCAGACGGAGAAGTTGCGAGCCGAATACGCTGCAGTTTCATTCTGTCGTCACAGGGACCCACCGGTAACGTTTCAGAAATGGGGTAACATGTCGTTTCACCACTTTCACTCCTCTGTTCTGCCTTGGAAGGTAGTAACAGAGACACAACAGGGGCAAAGAAAGTGTGTGAAATGGCGATCTGGAAAACGTGTTAACGGAGCCATGAGGCTGTTTGCAGTCAGTCTGATGTCAGAATGTCCAGCAAAAAGAAAATTAAAGAGCAGGGGACTCATTTATAAAAGAGTGCGCAGGATCCATACTAAAAATGCACGTGCGCCCAAAAGCCGAAAATGGCGTGCGCAAAAAAAAATCTGGATTTATAAAACCGTGTGCACGCAGACCTGCAGGCAATGTTCGCTTTATAAATCACATTCCAGCTGGAAGGTTGCGCACGTGAATTCGCCTCATATCCCGCGCACAGCAGCCCGTTGAGCGATAGCGCTGAAACGTCAGATTTTCAGATTATGAAGCTCAAGAATGAGATCAAATCATATTTAGGTAGAAACAACCTTTCATTAACTGTATTTGGCCTTCAATCAATTTTTGGCAGGTAAAAAGACCCATTTTTCGGGGGAGAAATCAGATTCTGGCAGGCAATCACTTTTCCCATATCTTCAAAATGTTTGTGCGCGATGGTCAGGGTTGGCGTAGAGATACACACATTTTTCGGTTAGTTTTTTTTTTTTAAATCCCAACCTTTGCGTAGAAGGTGGCGTGCACATCTTTCAAGCCCTGTTTTGTGCGCAAGCAAGCTTTATAAATGAAGCCCCAGGACAGCAAAAAAACGGGTAAAAAGTAGTCTGGGTTAGTATCTATCCAAAACTGTGATTTGTTTAAAACCAACTCAAAGTAACAACATGGACTTGTTTCTGGCTGTGGACTGCAAATACAAGCTGGTCTTCAGATTACAGAAAACCCCAATATTTAGTGAAAGCCCACCCTCCTGACTCTATTTTGAACCTGGATTTAATAACTATAATTAAGTTTAGAGGCTGTAACAAACCCAGGTGGTGTTATCAGATAACAGATCGGTCATAATTCAATCATATTAAGCAGACATTCTGGTAAGGTGCAAAGTCTGCAAACCACATATGGATCATATAAGGAGAGCTGAACTCAGCAGGTTTTTCATTTGTTTACTTGTTTTTTGGGGGTAAATTATTACAAATGAATTCAAGAATTCAAATATACATTTCTTTTCTGTATTGTGCTGTCTTATAAGGGTTGTTTATAAAGAAAATGTACAATTCTCGGTATGCATTCTGAGGAGTCAGCACTGTAATCTCCATGACAGAGTCTAACCTGCCATTACCAGCCGCCGTTTCTCATAGCCTCTGTTTTTGTTGATTTACAGGACCATGTCCCATTATATATTATAGACTGTACACTTGCAATTAACTCTACCCAAATCTCCATCTTTTATGTGTTTTTGGACTATGTTAATTGGTATGACGGCCCCCAGAAAACATTCTTATGAATGCATTGTTCTTAAAGACATACTGTATATACTTATAATTTCCCAGCGACATTCCAGTAGAGTAACGTTACTCGGGCTTGAGCAGGATTCGAATCCCTTCTCAGCCTCGACAGTTTCACCTTGTCCCAGTTGATTTCGTCAGTCTGATCAGAAGGGCTCCGGTCTTTCATCTGCGCGGAAACTGCAAGCAAGAAACCCCAGAGTCTTGCTATTGCAAAGTCCCTTGACAGACATAATCTCATCTTTTGGATAAAATTTCACTCCATTTATTACAATCTGATAAGGATTTAGGGCTACTAAACAAAAAGACCTTCTTTTCAGGGAATAAAAGAGTCCAGAGACACTAAGTTTGTAGTTTATGGTGTGGTGTAACAGGGAATTTCCAGATGAGAATCCCCCTTTTAACTTATCCTATAATCATTTGGTGTTTGCCAAGAACTGTTGAGATAAGCTATTGACTTCATTTCATTGTGCAAAACATCAAAACATCAATAAAGGACATTGAATTAAAACACCTTGACACTTGAGTGTGTCACTGCACTCCTGTAAGTTTATATCAAGTAAATGTTTGTAAGTCTGAACAAGTTCACCAGCCTAAATTACTCTCAGACATGAGGTCTCAGGGGATTGCAACATCTGTTATCATTTTTTACTCATAATGACATAATGTATCAGTATTTGGTGTATTGTGTATTTGGAGTTCGGGCTTCGCCCACTCAGGAGGAGCTGATGCACTCTGAACTGATTTACTCGGATTTACTCGAATTTTTTAATGAACAAATTAGCCGGCAGGTCGACAATCAAACACCAAGAAAATTACAAGCTAACTCTTGTAAAGATGGAGAAATGGTCACGTGAACTCGTAAGCGATCTTCACCCCCAAAATCCCTCTTAAAGGAAAGCAGTTATGATTTATTTCAACTCAACGAACCAGTGCAGTGAAATCCATCTCTGTTCATGACGACAAGCCACACACGTCGTAAAGCAGGAGTCAGAAAGTAACCAGTGTCTGTTATAAATCTTCCAGCTTCTGGGTAACTGTGACAGCCAGGCGTCTACTCGTTCACCGATAGTTTGCTATAAAACCACATTTATCAGATTCATTTGATAGATTAATCCCCAGAGCTAACTCTTTTCCAAAATGTAGGCCTTGCGCAAAAATAAAAAATAAAATAATAATCTTGTGTGCTTGGAGGCAATCAAAAGCACATATGCTGCGGTTTCACTGATATAGGCGAGTCAAAAATGTGTCACTGTGCAAACACGGGTAAAAATATCAAAGAAATTAAAACAAGTCTAACAAAAGCGAAGCTTCTCATCGGATATCAGTTATAGTTATATAAATGCAAGCGAGTGGGAGTGGATCCCACAGTAAGATTTTCAGTTTCACACCGAAATGCTGTCAATTACAGCACCCGGTGCCAGAGCTGCTGTTAAGAAGAAGAAGGAAAAAAAATGCGAGTAAAGAATACAATCTGGCAAAATATTATCCCGGCTATTCTGAGAAATAGTGAATCTGGCAGACGAGGTTTATCACTGCTCTGAATAAAGTTCCCCTGAGGCCGTCTGGCTGTGTCACTGAGCTCTCATTAGCATGAAGCCGCTCACTGAGCGGAGTTGTCTTACCTCAGGGGATCAGGGGTGCACAGCTTGCATCTGGTTCTGATTTTCAAAAATGTAGGTGGGAAAGAGTTCCCTCTTTCCTTCTCATTTTTAAAAGAGAACTAAAAAAAAATAATTCTCTTTTCATTTTTGCACTTGCAATTTCAGCGTCTTTAGTTATCTTTCTTGGATTGACGGTCTTCTGGATTCTTTTCCGGCTCTGCATGATTTCATCCCCTGCAGTTGTCAATTTACTCGCAGCTTAACGCCAAGAATTTATAACAGAGGAAAGTAAGAAAGGAATTCCATTTCAGGTCCAGCTTTCATATTCAGGGAAAAGATCTAAGTCAAGTGTGTCTGTGACATGTATGATTAATGTATGGCTTTGAGAAACTGGGAATAACCTGTGAGAAATTACCCATTTTTATCCCTACCATGAACCTTACTTCCACTAAGTGATGTTTTCTTTGTGCATTGCTTCTTTCCTTTGTATCATTTCTCGGTAGTTTTGCTCGGTAAAAAGACCCTGGAAGTATTTTACACCAGGTACAGGCAGAATTTCCTTTGAACCGTATATTTTAAAAACCGGTTTGCTGATCTCAGTTCTAAATTGTGCCACATGTTCCACGAAATGACCTTTTGCAAAAGCACATCCAACAAAGCCTGGAGTTAAAAATAGACACGAGGGAAATTTGGAGGTTTTTCAGGTATGTTGCTGGTTAGCTTCATATGGTAGAGCTATTGGAGCCTCTCTATTATGATCAAGTGCATCCACAGATGTGGTTGGAGAACAGACTCGCACCTGACTTCTGTTAAGATTCTTTGGCTGAAATCAGATCAGATGTTAGTCTTTAACCCATTACCATTAAAAAGGACTGAAAAGTAGGGTGCTTTAAAGATATCAATGTGAAAAAGAAAAAATAAGTATTAGTGTCATGAATCCTGGACTGAAACTATAACTCAGATTCCAACCAGTGATGTAAAGTTTTATAAGCACAATCAGACTTGTAGAGCAAAAAGGACCAAAATATAATTTCCCTTTCGCCTTTTTCATATTACACTGACAGGTGCGAAATGTGGTCTATGCAGTTGGCATCTATCACTTGTTACATTTAAATTTAATCCTTTATCTTAAATTTAATAAATATGAGGCTTCCGGCTTAGCTGTACATGGGGTGAGACGTGATTACCCAGGTAAAAAAGTAATATACTTTAATGTACTAAAAATGTACTTAATTTTCTGAAAGTACATTTCCAGCACATTTGGACTTAATGTGTTAAAATAAAGTAAACCAAAAATATATTATAAATGTATTAATTACAAATGTATTATTCCCTCAGTAGTACTTAAGTTTACTTAGATAAAGTACACTACTTTGTACTAATACTTAAATTCATATTAAGTATATTCATATAAAATATACTAACATTGAAATATATATAAGTGTTTTATTAGTATATTAATTTATTATGTACTTTGAATGCTTTAAATATAAGTTTAATTTTAGTATATTTGCATCTACTTTTATTAAGTGCACTTTTAGCAACCTTTTTATAAGTTTACTTTTATAACATTTTTTTCATATCATTGTTAGCATAGTAGTGTTAAAGTGCACTTAAAATAAGTGTATTAATAATTAAAAACTACTTCAGTGGTAAATTAGTGTATTCTTCATAAGTACACTATAAACCTGAACAAATTCATCAGTATTTAGCCATTTCTTTTAGTGTGCTTAGATCAGTTTAAAAGCATGTAGAATAACAGTTAATTTCTTTCTCTTCAACCTTTTAAAATATTGTATTTTACTAGCAAAATGCAACATTGCTGTTATGTAATAATACCTTTTCTAATTGAAAAAATATCCTTACATTCTATTTCAATTTTAAAATGTTAGCAATTAGTGATACAAAGTACATTTGGATTACTTCAACACCACCGTTGTTTTTATGCAATACTTAAAAATCCATCCATCTATTCTTCAAACGTAATGGTGAATTATGAATAAACATGAACAGCAACAACATAGAGCACCTTTCAATTGACCATATGCTTTTATATAATGCAGTAGTCACCAGTATTTCTAATTAAAATAAACAGTACAACCTTGTGTATTTCTTATCATCACATGGAAAGTACATATTCCAAAACTTGGATTGTTTCACTTACATTTTACAGCAATCAAAAAACACATAACATAACTGAAAAATTAAGTCTTTGATTTTGCATGAAAACAGTTTGTTAAAGTTCAACATTTTGAGGCCAGGTACAGTGCCTTGAAAAAGTATTCACCCCTATGATTTTGTTTGTATTTTTTTTTTTATACCACAACTGTTAGACTATTACTATTACCATTTTTGTTTTAAGGCACACCAAGAATACACACTGATATGTAATCCCTATTTCTTACAATTTGGCAGTGAAAATTTGCATGTGGTGCATTTTCCACATTTTTCAAATTGACCCTGAAGTACTCGTGGCTGCGCAGCCGCTGATTGGTTTCCCCCGAATGCAGCCTGCTTGAATGAAGCTGAAGGAAACGTCGTCATAGTCGACTTACAATGGCGCAATTCAAATTCGGGATGTTTTATTTTAGGGACAACACAATTCACGTCGAAAGTACTGACATTGTGACACCTCAGTACAGACAGCTGCTTGTTCAGGTATTAAAACGGCCGGACCTGTCGAGTGAAGATGGATGGATACAAGTGTGCTGGCCGAGCAGGAAAGCACCTAAAAACAAGGTGGCCCGCCGCAAAACCGCTCCTACTCGGAGGTTTGTACTGCCCGTGCATGGTGTCAAGTATTTTATGAATGAATATTATTTCTACAATGACTAAACAAGTTAATAGGCAAAGTTATCATTCACATGCTGCATTAGCTAATAACTAGCTAGCTAGCTGTTGGCGACAGCTAATGCGTCAATTAGTGTGAACATTTGTGAGCATGCTGTGTGGAGCATGTTTAGCAAAGGTTTTGTGTGGTGCTAACCATAAATGGACAATTGCCACAATGTAAAGAAAACAACAAGAACAAAATTGTTTGTACAAATTTGTTCTGCTAGCACTTGCCAGCCAGCAAGTGTTAGTGATTATTTGATAAAGAATTTGCCAGTGGCTCATGCTAATGATTGTTAATGTTAACCTTGTAAGTAATTTCAATTTTTATGTAACTGTGTTTATAAAAAGACTTAAAGTGACTTGTTGTGTATAATATTAGATTGACCGTGGTGCATTTCACGAGACATACAAAATATCTAAAATATTGAGCAAAAGAGGGAAAAAAACCTGGTTTTGACAGTTTGTCTGATGTATGGTTGTGGTTACAGACAACTACAAGGAGTTGATGGAAAGAAAAGAAGCCTTCCTCAAGGATGAAGACATCTGGCACATGGCAGTTGCAAGGATAAGGACCTCACCTTGTACCACAACATATGACAGAAGCAAACCAAAGGTTATTTTTGTTGCTTGTGTTGGTAGTTTATTTAGAAAATATACTTAGATTAAAACACCTGTAGGTTCAAAATGCTGCTCCATTTCTTATACTTACCAGTCTTGATTCACTGAAATCCCTATTTGTAGGTTGGTTATGCTTTTAATATTGTCTTGTCATCAAAATGATATGAAGTGAATGTCACCCACTGAATTATTTTTGTCTGAAACTATAGAACCTTGAGTGATGAACTAATCTGTTTGAATATCCCAAAATGCACTACAGTAGCTAGTAAAATATTTTGTTTCTCCTGCTGGCTGCAAAGATGAAAGGGAAGAAGAGTGTCATGTCATACACATAAAATCCTTAATAAATTTATGACACTGTAATACTATGATGTTTTGTATTTGAAATTTTTTTCTAAAAAATCTGTGGTATAGTTCATATGTTGTTGTCATATAATACATTCTCTCTCTTCGGTACAGAAAAAAAGAATTACTGCAACTTCCAGTCTCACTTCAGATGAAGATGAAACACAGATTGACCCATCACAAGTTCTTCAAACAAATGTAAGTATTTACAGGAATAAGGGAATATTGTGGGAGGATAAGACACATTTTTCATTATAAGTTTAAGTCTATTTTTCCTTATTATCATTTTGTTTTTCTGCCTCCACCCTTGCCTTGGCCATAGCCAGAAGCAACATGTTTCAGGTTTTCCTCGTGTATGTAAGCCCCCTTCTTGCTAATGTGATAACTTTGGAAAAGCATGATTTGTAATACCATTTTATTTGTCCTTTTCTATTTTACAGATAGTTATTGCTGAATTTCCAGGAACAACTGTGTCTGATGTGAGAGCAGTGATTCGGAGAAAATGTAACAATGAGAATTTTGTGACCAAAAAGAAACAGTAAGCAGTAACATCAGTAACTGATTGTAATAGTATTTTTTTTTTTTGGTGGACATACATTTTGAGTTTACACAAACTTTGTCAATGTTTCAAAAGTCAGTTTAATGTTCGTTTCTGTCATTACTAGCTTCTCTGCGGTGCATAGTTAGCACATCTATTGTTTCTTCTGAAGATCAAGCTGTTCAGGGGCCCGTTTCACAAAGCAGGTTTAGTGAAAACTCTGAGTCTGTTAACCCTGAAATGAGGGAAACTCTGAGTTTTCCGTTTCACAAAGGGAGGTAACTAAAACCAGAGAAAGAGAGGTAACTCTAGACTGTTTCACAAAGAGAGGTAACTTAAGCTCTCGGTCAGTTACCGTAGTAACAGACTCTCTGAACCTAACCTGGTCGGGACCAGGTTTATTTCAGCGAACCTGGAGTTTCTCTCTGTCTCCTCCCTCAGTGGCGTCAATTCAGCCAATGGGTCTTTACGCAATACACATCCGTTTCTGCACCACGGACAGCAAGCGGCAGAGTTAGAGAGCAGAAAACGAAAAGGCTTATCTGACAAACGCAACGTATTTTATTCACTATGTCAGTGCAACACAGGGACATCCCAGTTTAACTTCAAACAGTTAAAGTCCAAATGCAAAAAGGAGAGGGAGAGTAAAAAAAAGTCAAATATTTCCCTTAAACAGATGTATAAGAGGATTTATATCTTACTTTGAGATGAACTTGCATAATTAATCCATCAGTGGCTAACAGCCTCGTTAATATATTCTGGACCCATCACTTGCCTTCTTTCTTTTTTTTTATTGCGTGGTTGTCTGCTTCATTTTAATTTTTGTAAGTTAGTAACACCGCAGAGCGCACTTTTTTTTAACTTTATTTAAAACTTTATTTAAAAGTTCCAATTACAATCAGAACATTGACCGTGGACAGTCAGGCATCAAGGAATTAAATAAACAAATACAGTATGAGACATAAAGTGGATGAAGTGCATAAGTCATTACATAAGTAACATAAATATAATAAAATAAATCAATTTAAATAAAAAGAAAGAAAATGGCAGGACATATATTATATCTGCAGAGCGCACTAAAAACGAAATTGATAGCGACCACTGTCGTCAGGGACGCTGGGACATTTCAAGATATGAGGGGGGGGTACAAGTGTTGGGATAGATAATACCTACTGAAATCCATCATGTTGTTCTGATATGCATTTGTAGTTATTTTATATGTATGAAGTAAT
Source organism: Cololabis saira (assembly GCF_033807715.1). Taxonomy (NCBI): domain Eukaryota; kingdom Metazoa; phylum Chordata; class Actinopteri; order Beloniformes; family Belonidae; genus Cololabis; species Cololabis saira. Next base: position 26,035,753 of record NC_084604.1, read on the forward strand.
AGAATACATCAATACAAATAGATACAGAGTAATTCCATAAATGTATTTAAAAAAAAACATTTACATTCTCCCCTGAAGCCGAGGTGTGGCAGCTGCCGTACCCAATTGACGGCCCTGATCTAATTGACAATAAAATTTCATTTTTTTTTTCAAAATATGCTCTCATACTCGCCATATGCACGTATTAACACTTCTAACTCCAGTGGCGTGAAGTATGTGGATCTTCAGATGCAAACTAACGTTTCCTCAAAGGGATTTTGTAAATTGAAAAGATAAATAAAGTTAAAAAGAAAAAAAAGAAAATGTATGTCGCTCTTTTGTGTCGCCGGTTGCCATGGTGAATCCTTGTATCAGCGCTCTACTGATGCTGGCTTTTTATTTCCCTCACGCTCGCGCTTAACTCCCGGTGAAACTACTTAGAGTTGAGTAAATTACCTCAAATCCGCTGTTCTGGAACCGAAAACTCAGAGTTTCCGATCTCAGAATAGATCAACTAAGAGTTCAGGATTAGACTCAGTGTTTGTTGAACCTGCTTTGTGAAACGGACCCCAGGTCTCTGTAAAATTTGTTGATAAACTTTTTCCTTTTTCTTTTGTGAACTTAATATTACTAAAAATAATTATCTGGGGTCAAATGATCCAAATTTGAAAAAAAATGTTACGATGAAGAGAAACTGTTTGAAAATGTTGTTTAGATGTACTGTACCAACACTAAACTTTACATCTTTAAGTTGTACTTAAATGTACTTGATTTATGCACATTTTTCCTGCAATGCCGTGCATGTTAAAAATAAACTTTTTTTCTACTCCAAGTATGTTCTAATTATTTTTTATGTTTACTTAAAAGTCATTCCAAATTCAAATTAATTATGAAAAAATTGTACTTTCTGTGTACTATTGAAGTGTATTTTAATGAAGTACATCTAGTATACTTCCTGTGCACATAATTAGTGTACTCACAGTGTACTATTTTCGATGTGCTAACAATGTACTTAGTATACTAATGATATATCATTAGTGCTACTTAAGACATAGTAAAGTACAACTTAGTGTACTTATCTGTACTATTTTGAGACACCATTAAGATGAAATATAATATACTTAAGTACAACTTTTTAATTTTTATAAAATTTTTGTAAATATATTTAAAATGCAATGGCAACACATTATGATTAAATTAGAAATACATTTCCAGTATATTCTAAATGTATTAATAGTAATCTGAAAAGTGGATTAAAGTATACTTTAAATCGAATTAAAGAACATATTAAATAAGTACAGTATTAGTAGAGAAAATTGTACTTAAGTATGTTTAAGTTGATCTTAATGGTGTCTCAAAATAGTACAGTCAAGTACACTAAGTTGTATTTAAGTATGTCTTAAGTAGCACTAATGATATATCATTAGTATACTAAGTACGTTTTTAGTACTCGAAAATAACACACTTTGAGTACAATAATTATGTGCTTATGAAGTATACTAAGTGTGCTTAAATTTATTATGCTAAAGTATACTTTTTTTTCGCCTGGGTAGCGGAGCTCCTGCAGAGTTAATTTTAATTCAACATTTATAGGCACTTTTTGCATCACTCCCACGGCTTTGGTTTTAACTAAATTATTTTCAACGCGGTTACTTCGACAACTTACCACGGAAATGCCTCCAAAGTCCTTCAAAGCGGGGAATAACCCTCCAGCTAACCCGCGGCCTGCTGCTCATGCCGTCTCCTCGCCCCGCGGTGATTCCCCTCCTCCGGAGAGCACCTGCGCTGCGCAGGTTCCAGCTGCGGAGTTCAGCCGGCTTAAAACCGAACTCCTCTCCGCTCTCCGCAATGATGTTGCAGCTATATTTCGGTCAGAGCTTCAGGCAGCACTTACCGAGAATTTAACGTCCATTAAGTCCGAGCTGCTTTCTCTTAAAGCCGATCTTTCTGGCAGTATTTCATCCATGAAGGCGGACGTCGCGGGTCTCGCGACCACGGTCGCTGGGATGGAGCTGTCCGTCTCAAGCTGCTCAGACGACATCGTTGCTCTCCAGAAAAAAGTGGATCACTTGTCGAAAGAATATGTGAGGCTGGAGGACAGATGCGAGGATTTGGAGTCAAGGTCTCGTCGGCAGAACGTACGGATTATTGGCGTCCCGGAGGAGGATCCTGACTCTTCATCTGCAGCCGGTGTTTCCAGGCTATTGGCGGAAGCCTTCTCCCTCGACGCAGAGCCGGTGGTGGATAGAGCCCACCGCACCCTCATGCCGAGACCGAAGCCCGGGGAGCGGCCCCGCGCAATAGTGGCAAGGCTCCATTATTACACCGACTGCGCTGACATCCTGAGAAAGGCGAGAGAGCGGCAGCAGATCAAAGTCCGGGGTATGAGCATCTCCGTGTTCCCGGACCACACAGCCAAGACAGCGCGGGCGCGCGCTGCCTTTAATGACGTGCGCCGTCAGCTGCGGGAGATTGAAGGAGTCCGGTATGGATTGCTGTATCCCGCACGGCTGCGTGTAACCCATGATGGCCAGCAACGTGACTTCACGTCGCCAGATGAAGCCCTGGCATTCATCAGGAAAATAAAAAAAGTGACTACCAGCTAGTTTTCTGGGACGATTTATCCAGCTTGATGTCCGTGCGGGACTCTGGCCCGGGGTGAGTGACTGAGTCAATTCAGAAAATGGGACTTTATGTCGTAATTTTTTATTTTTTATTTTTTATTTATTTATTAATTTTTTTTTCTTTTCTCTTCTAACTATCAATGGGAACAACACCGTTTTAAATTGATGGCCTAATCATTTCTCTGGTATGATGCCTTGATAAGAAAATATGCACGCACCCCTGTCTTTTCTTAAATTGTGTGCATGTGTGTGCGTGTCTGTGTGGGTGTGTGAGTGCATATATGTATATATTATTGTTCTATAGGCCAAAGATCTCCTTAATTTACGTTTGTTGTTACCCTGACAAGACAGCGATCGTCAGAATGCCTCAGATTGATGGTTTCATATGCCTCATATTTTATTATTTTTTTTTTTTTAAGGTTTTAACTCTGCAGGAGCTAATTTTGTTTTTGTTTTTGTATTTAGCTTTATAGTCGAAAGCATCTCTTTTCGAGAATGGCTTCCTTTGAAGCCAGCACGGCTGTTTCCATCGTTTGGGGATGGGATCATCTAATGTGCGTTGGGTGGGGGGGCGGGGGTTATGGGATGTTGGCTTTTTGTCTCTGTAGGTATGTATATACTCCTGAGTTTTGTTTGTTTTGGTTTTCCCTTTTACCTCTTTTCCTTATATCTCCTCTGGTGGTGGGTGAGTCGGTCTTATTTTCTCTCAGAGAATGCCTATGAACGATCGTAATCTGCGCAAGCCTGATACTGGATCAAACATTACATTCACTAGCTGGAATGTGAAAGGTGTGAATAATCCAATTAAGCGATCAAAGATTTTTTCACATTTGAAACGCTTGGACACTGACATAGCTTTCCTTCAGGAAACTCATTTGCGAAATAAAGATCATTTCAGACTCAAACGAGCTTGGGTGGGTGATATTTTTCATTCAAATTTTGATTCTAGGTCTAGAGGAGTAGCAATTTTGATCAACAAAAGAGTCAATTTCTCCGTCTCCAGGACAATATCCGATAAGAATGGTAGATATCTTATTGTTGCGGGCACTCTATACTGTAACCCGGTATTGTTGGTGAATATATATGCCCCTAATTTTGATGACCCCAATTTTACGGATAGGCTGTTTGGCAACCTCCCTTTCTTAAATACGCATATTACAATACTGGGCGGTGATCTGAATTGTGTTATTAATCCTTCTTTGGACCGTTCGAATCCTCGTACTTTGACTCAATCCTCTATTTCAAAATCTATTACCGATTTTACAGTCAAGAACGGGCTTGTTGATCCGTGGAGGGTCTCACATCCTGGAGATAAGGAATTCTCTTTTTTTTCTCAAGTACATCAGTCATATTCACGTATTGACTATTTTTTTGTTGATGGCTCTCTTCTCCCCAAAGTTACTTCTGTCGTATACCACCCAATTGTTATTTCGGATCACGCCCCTCTAACTTTGAATATAACATGGTCTGAGCGCCCCCGTTTTTCTTCTCCCTGGAGGTTTAATCCATTGCTTTTATCCGACGATGCATTTAATGTTTCTATATCTGCTTCAATAGATGATTTCATTGCATTAAACAAAACAGATTCTACCAGTTTTTCGCTAGTATGGGAATCACTCAAAGCATATTTGCGAGGACAGATTATCTCTTATTCAGCATACGCCAGTAAAATCCGCAGGGCTAAATTACAGGAGCTCACATCTAAAATTCAGGACACAGACAGACTAAACTCAGTTAACCCGAGTCCGAGTTTACTGAAACAACGGCTTGATTTGCAGTCAAAATTCGATCTTATAGCGACTGCCGATTCTGAACGGCTCCTATTACGCGCTCATGCCAACTATTATGAACACGGCGATAAACCAAGCAGGTTATTGGCTCACCAATTAAAAAGGCAAGCAACGTCGAGACTGATTCCCAGCATTAGAGATTCTAATGGCACACTTACCACCGATCCAATCGCCATCAACACAATTTTTAAATCATACTACTCCTCTCTCTATGAGTCAGAATCTCCACTTGACACAGCAGAAATGACCTCCTTTCTTGATAATATCACTGTCCCTACTATTAATTTGGATGTGGCTAATGGCCTCGATGCTCCTTTCAGCTTGCAAGAAATTGCTGCCGCCATTGAAGCTACGCAAAGCAACAAGGCCCCTGGTCCCGATGGGTTTGGAGCTGAGTTTTTCAAAAAATTCAAAGACAAATTAGCCCCCCTTTTACTTTCAATGTACAATGAGTCCCTTGATCATGGCTCATTGCCTCCCTCTTTAATGCAGGCGTCTATTGCCCTCCTTTTGAAGAAGGACAAGGACCCTGAATCATGCACTTCTTATAGGCCCTTGTCTTTACTGAATGTAGATGTCAAAATTTTAGCCAAAGCACTAGCAATTCGTCTTGATAAGATCCTTCCTAGCATCATATCTGAGGAGCAGAATGGTTTCATCAAGGGACGCCAGCTCTTCTTTAATGTTCGTACACTTCTTAATGTGATTCTCTCTAAAGATTCTTCTCCACTCCCTGAAGTTGTTATCGCAATTGATGCTGAGAAAGCTTTTGATCATGTCGAATTTAACTATCTTTTTGCAACACTTCATAAATTCGGATTTGGACACAGGTTTATATCGTGGATTAGACTTCTTTACACTTCCCCTCAGGCCAGCATTCACACCAATGACAACTACTCCACTTATTTTACATTATCACGTGGCACGAGACAGGGCTGCCCTCTCTCCCCTTTGCTATTCGCTCTATCCGTCGAACCACTTTCAATTGCTTTAAGAACTCTTCCTCTATTTCGCGGAGTCTCTAGGTCCAATGTGGAACTTAAATTGTCACTTTATGCAGACGACCTCCTTTTATATGTATCTGACCCTTTAACCAGCATCGCACCAATATTATCTCTGTTGAAGAATTATGGATCCTTCTCCGGCTATAAGGTCAATCTTCACAAGTGTGAATGCTTCCCCATAAACTCCTCTGCTTTACAACTCAAACAATCTGATATCCCCTTTAAACTCAGCCCGTCAGGCTTTAGATACTTAGGGATTAATGTGACCCGCACTCTGCCCTCTCTTTTCACCGCTAATTTTTCCTCACTGGTAACTCGAGTGAAGGCGGACTTACAGAGGTGGAACTCCCTACCATTGTCACTGATAGGAAGAATTAACACAGTGAAAATGACTGTATTGCCTAAATTTCTTTTTTTGTTCCAATGCACTCCTTTATTTCTACCAAAATCTTTTTTTAAATCACTTGACCAAATTGTTTCCAACTTTTTATGGGCCGGTAAGACACCCAGAGTGAGGTATTCGCTTCTCCAAAAAATTAAATTTAATGGGGGTCTAGCACTACCAAACTTTATGCTTTACTATTGGTCAGCGCATATTCACAAACTAATTTATTGGCTTCAGTCTCCTGAGTTATTATGGTGCAGATTGGAGGCTCAGTCACTCTCTTCATCCTCTGTAACGGCCCTACTCTCCTCCTCTTTACCATTGAATCCCTCTAAGTTTACAAATAGCCCTGTGGTGCTTTCCTCCCTTAAGATTTGGTCACAGTTTAGGCGCCACTTTAAATTTGCTTCTCCATCCATCTATACACCTGTTACTAAGAATCATCTGTTCCCTCCATCACTAATAGACACCACTTTTATGATTTGGTACAGCCGGGGCATTAAGCACTTCAGGGATCTATATAAGGACGGTATCTTTTCCACATTTTCAGATCTGAGGTCAAAGTTCAATTTGCCTGCCTCCCATTTGTTTCGCTACTTCCAGCTTCGACACTGCGCCTCTGCTCTGTTTCCATGCTTCCCTTCCCTTCCTGCTAACCAACCGTGGGATGATCTTCTAACAATGAAACTCAGTCAAAAGTCTCTGATATCTAAGATATATGCACTGTGTATGACATTTGATGATCATTCTGTAGATAAAGCTCGGGAGGGTTGGGGACGAGAGTTGGGCCTTGACTTCACAGGGGAGCTGTGGGATAAAGCTATCCGTAGCATACGATCTAGCACGCCTTGCGCTAGATTTGAACTTATTCAATTTAAGGTGCTGCATAGAGCCCACCTATCAAAATCCTGATTATCGGAAATATATCCGAATGTTGCAGACCTATGCGACAGATGCCAGGGTTCTCCATGCAATTTAAGTCATATGTTTTTCTCCTGTCCTAGGTTACAGAAATTTTGGAGTGATTATTCTGTGATCATGTCTAAAGTTCTGGGCAAAAAAGTTGTTATGGCCCCTCTCTTAGCAATATTCGGACTCACTGTTGACTCCTCACATATCAGCCCCACACAGTCAGAAGTATTGGCTTTCACATCCCTTTTAGCAAGACGTCGTATCTTACTTCTATGGAAATCCCCCAAGTCCCCGTCTATTTCTATTTGGCTTAGTGATGTTATGTTTTTTCTTAAATTGGAGAAGGTGAGATACTCTTTAAAAGGCAACGCAGCTAAATTCGTTCGCAAATGGCAATCTTTCATAGACCACTTTACCGCGTTGAAGACTCTACCCACCGACTGACCCCCCCCTCCCTTAATTTTCTTTTCATCTCCTTAATTTGTTTTTTTTTTATGTTTTATTTATTTCCAGTTAATGGGATATCACTTATGGGCATCTACATTCACCACTGCATTTGTTTTTTGTATGCATTTTTGCTCATACATTACTTTCTTCCTTTGATCATTTCTTGCTCATCTGTTTATTTATTATTTAACGCTACAGAGACTCTGTTCCTTAGTTAGGTTTTGTGTGTTTTAAAAAAAAAAAAAAAAAAAAAAGGAGACAATGTATAATGCGTGTGTTTGACTACAGATTTCCATGTTTTCATTGTATGTTGTTTCCTATAAAAAGATCAATAAAAAAAAAAATAAAAAAAAAAAAAATTTAATAAATATGGAATTATTTAGGCTGCCAACAAGAAGCTTCTAGTTTTGTGTATTGGAAACAGTTGCATGTGCTTTTGCAAAAAGACAAATTACAACTAGAACCATGGTATTACATGCACAATAACTTAAGAGGCTAAAGCTGATTAGTCTGTTGGTGGATGTGCCCTCTGCCTTGTCTTTTGGATCATTCAAACCACCACGTTGTACCGTGGCGCCTTTATTCTGGCCCGCTGCGCTGCCTGAATGAGATGGAGAGGAGAGGACATTTCCTGACGCAAGCTGTACTACTTCGGCAGATAGTAGGAAAGCTGCAACAGTGTCAGAATGAGTATTGTGTGAACTGGCATTGTCGAGGAAGATGGCTACAAATGCTGTGCTGAGGATGAGATCAGTTCATTCGTGGAAACAATGAGATCCTGACAGCGGGGTTGAGGCCCACTGTCAGAATGCCTAGCCAAATTTACGAGGAAGCTAAAACTAAAAACAAAAACGCAAGGTTTTTGACCATGCGGTTGTTGAGACCTGCTGGACTCACCATATTACAAACTTTGTCCTTCGATTTGGGAGCTCTGAGGACCAATCTGAGCCCAGCCTCAATTTCTTAACATTGACCATATAGTTTGAAACAAATCAACTTCCATAATGACTCAAAACTCCGGCAGCCTTTGCATTTATGGCCATTCAGTGATAAGGAATAGCACCCTCATTGGGCATAGACCCCAAAACGCAGGACGGGCCGCTGCCAATTTATGGCAGTCCAGGCCCGGCTATAAAGAGCAAGCTCCTCCCTCTCTTGACTCTCTTCTCCCTCAGCCCTGTCCTCTGTCCCATGGAGTTGTCTGTGAGCTATGAAGAAGGCCACAGCTCCTATTTTAGCAAGAGCTACCAACTATGGGCCAGCCTTCTCCATTATCGTGCCTGAAGAATTGTCTGGTTGCCTTGAAATGGCAACCACAGTCTGCAGCGCTGCAACGAGTGACCTGCGAATGTTCCTAGCCCCAGATGAGCAGAACGAGGGAGCCTTGCATGCCCCAACACCGTGAACGCCTTCGGACCGACCTGGAACTGAAGGAGGCCCAGCTGCAGTGCCAATGCATTCCCCTCATCCACCCTGAGATGAGGAGAGCAGGAGAGAGAGAGAGAGAGAGAGATGCTCTTCTCCAGGGTCACCCGCAGAGCGTAACCATCCAGCTGTCCATCAAGGAAGGCTGGCCTGCCAAGCCAAACTACCTAATTTTTTCACTTACAAAGATCCATGGAAGAGGCTGTTTCGTGTCTGGGCAGAGAAACTTAGTTAACACATTTACCTAGTTTAGTTTTACGTTGTGAGCCGGACCGCTGATCAGAACAACGTCACAACTGTGTTTATTAGCTTAATTGTGTTTGTTTATTTTTTGAAAACAAAGGCCTTCCTCATTTCCCAGTTGAATGACCAGAGCGCACATGTGAAGTCAGTTTCACATTGGTGCGTCTCTGTGTGGAAAGCATCAGAAGAGCTTGGTTTTCTGGTGGTGAGAAGTTATTCTAGTGTCTTGGGTTTTACTTCTCTCCTACTAACCCCACACACACACTCCTATCTTGACCATAAAGCCTCTGAGTTCTTTCAGTTACCACTGGGAGGAGGAAACCTCCCCCGCCAGTTTTAAAAAACGCACATCCGCTATCACTCTTTCAGGTCTTACGTGACGTGACGTTGTCCATCATTTTCCTTTTGGTCCACGCTATGTGGCTTTGTCCTGACACACACACACAAACCTAGGCGATCTGAAGTTTGTGTTTAATGTGTTTTAATGTGTTTAATTAGTTAGTTGTTGTTTATGTGTAGTTAGGTGTCAGAATTTATCCCAAGTGTTGTTTCATTATCTTTTATCACTTGTGTAAATACATTTTGATTAATTTGATTGAGAGAAGTTGTTTGTGTTTATTTTATACATATTTGTCACAGCTGCTGCTTGCAAAGGTCTGTGCTCAGTCTCCTTCCTTCACTGTTATTCTGTAACTGGCACAAAGGGAATAACAGTTACCTTGAGACTGATTTTGCTGTTCAGTTATTATTTTCCTGATAAAGTCAGGTTGTTCCCTGTTTAGATTTATTCATTTTGATAGGTCATCTTCTTTATTAATTATTAATAACTAGCGTAAGACAATTATTAATAACTTTCTAATAACTGAACCAGCACTCCCTTTGTGGCACAACAATAGGAACCCTATGATGCTTTGTAAAACACACACTGTGGAGGGAATATCGGCCATAGTTGGAGCTGGTAAATGTCAATCAATAGTAACCATTTGTGACGTTGCAACATTTCTTTCTACCCAGCCTGAAAAGGACAAAAAAGGAGTAGCAACAGGAAATGCAGTGCTACCATTTGGACGAATCACAGTGCACCAGCCCTACAGCAGGTTACATTTGCAAGGATGTGCATGTCAGGCTTCTGCGTATAGCTCACAATGCAGGATATACATCATCAGGACAACCCTGAAGCATAAATTACCTTTAGTGCATTTAACTCTTGAAGGAGTGCTCAATAAAGATGTTTGCAATGATATTAATTGGATTTAAAAGACACATTGTATTTGGATCTTAGAGAGATTTGCAGATAAATAGGCATGATAAAAGAACAAGACTAAAGCATTGAACAGAGCAGTATATTTATATGATAGACATTGTCAAAGGATCTACTTTTAGACATGCTATATTGTGTCCTTAACTGGACTAAGCAGTGTTTGTGCCTAAATCTGACTAGCTGGTTTATGGGTCTAAACCTAACCACACGGTAAGTGATACCGAACACAAGCGGAAACCAAAACAAAGGAAAGATTTTAGCATAAAGTGTATAAACCGGGTTCATGATAGGCAACTCAGGTTACATGGTAAAGTAATCATGGGTTACTTTACTTCCACACCCTCCATCCTCCAAAAATGGGCTTTTCATCTGGTAGAAAATGGATAAACACTCCTTTCCTGACAATTTTATAAAATACAACGGACTGTGTTGACATTACATTACATGCCATTCGTAGCATGTAATGCTCTACAATTTTGAGCTCATTCTTCTTGCGGGCCCCTGTAGTGGTTAAAATCCTGAAGTACGTACCTAAATGGGAACATAGACGTAGGTGCAGCATCCAGAAATGGAAAGGGTCATGAAAATCCTGAAACGACTGAAAAAACAAACAAAACCATTAAGAATTCACCTTTGAGAGAAAAGCGTCACATTTCCAAAGATCATATCAAATTTTTTTCTCTCTCTTTTTTAAAAACCCTTTTGAGACTATTACACTTAACTTTAAGTTTTGCTTCCTGTGACCTGGCAGCCCAAAGTAAGCGCACATAAAAATGTCACAGAAATTAATTACAAGGAAAGCCGATCTTCTCATTGTTAATTTCCTAGTTAAATGTTGGCATCCCTGTGGGAGTATTGAGACCTCAAACAAGAAAAAGAAAAAAAAAATACTCATCAGGGGAGGCCATTACTGAAGCCCGGTCTGAAAAGATATGATTTCACTCCAGGAGGCACGGGGTTATGGCTGTGACCACAAACACACCAAAAGAGAGAAAGAAAGAAAAAAAAGACCCAGTCAACTTTATTCCACATGGACAGGATACAAGAGAAGGGGCTTTCTTCTTTGATGCTCCGTCTGCCTTTTCTCAAGAATGAATGCCATTATAGAGGGTCATTAAGATGCCTGCCTAGCAACCCACTGGCATCAGGCTACATTATTGGCTGTGAGCCTGAAAAGCAAAGTAAACTTTGGCCCAAATGAAGATCCAGGCTTGGCTCAAGGCTCAGAGAAGATATATTTTCAGGAGCATTACGTCAGTAAGTGCAGCATGCGTGTATTTAAGAAGATGTCAATCCTAAGAACTTTCTCTTTTCAGAACATTGCACCACCACTTCTGAAACGGTCAGAAGATCCAAAATAAACAAAAGAAATAGTTTAGAAACACTTTAGCTTCTCAGTTTGGTTTTTCCTTTTTTTTTATCCGTATTTCACATACAGTACAGGGTCTTTATATATCATTTTATAGCTTATGAACTAATCCAAAGTGGATATGCAATGCTCTGGGAAATGGCTAGCCATTGTAAAATGGGGTTATAAGATTTGGAGACATGAGTCTTAAAAAGTCTCAAAACAGGCAATCTTCCCTGATGAGCCATAAAATTGTCTTTCTATCTCCTTTTCTTGCGAGAACTCTCTTTTAAACTGGCTTTTGCAGAAAGTTTCCATGAGGCTTCGATGCCTTTCTCACTCTCAAGAGCTTCTAAGATACCACATAGTAAATGTAAAGCGATAATTCACGAGGGGAAAAAATGACTGCATGGCTAATTGGTGAAGGCACGGTTGGACTGGAGGACAATGAGAGGTGGATGACAGATTGATAACGGAGGAGACAGAGCATGTACTTCTGTTCTCTCCATTACAGTTTTACTGCAAATACATGCTGTCATATTTCTGAAGCCGTACAAAAGTTTGATAAAGAACATTCAAGCTGCCGGTTTTTACAGAAGCTGTGTGAGTTAAGGGTTCTGGCCAGTTCGGACTCACGGTGCACCCGAGATTTCAGCAGTTCATATAAAAAGGATATTCACCACCCATGTGGCCAATATTCACAGTTTTATGGCGCTAATAGTGCAGATGTATGTACTGCATCATTTCTGTTTTGGCATAAATATGTCATAAATGTGTCCTCTTTCCTCCAGAATTAATAGAAATAATTCAAACTTCATTGACTGATCATTGGAAGCTCACCAGGAGCCAAATAGGCCCAAACCATGTCACTGCCAACCCCATGTTTAACATTTGAGATACGTGTCTTTTGCTGGATTGCAGTAATTTTCCTAAAACAAAATAATCCATAATGCATTTTTTAAAGAGCATTCTGGTTTTTCCTTTGATTGTAAACACACAAGCATAAAAACATACAAGTCTAATTTATTTAATTGGGATTTTTTCCAATATTGGATTTTTGTTCTCGGATATAGAGTGGGGTGATCTGATCAAGGATGGGGAGACAATCGTCATTATACAATTGCAATAGTGCTTTTGATCCAAGAAATTGTCCATAGTGGTTTGGGGAAGTGGAATTAAAGTTATTTACTTAGTCAGTTTATTTGTGAAGGTGACACCAGATAAGAGCATCAAGTCTAACCTGTAACCTTTAGGGTGTGTGGCTTCTTTCACAGAATATGTGAGGTTAAACAAGTCTACAAGGTCCAAAAACTCGGAGCTTGGGAATGGGAGGGGCAACAAACATGGATATTAAGGTCACCAAGAAGAAGCACCTTGTTGTATTTGGGTATTACGATGGATAAAAGTTGAGAAAACTCAACATGCATAGTAAAATAATATGCATCTGATTAGGAATCTTAGAGCTTTAAAGGAAATAAAGCTAGTGGTGGAGACTGAGGATTCTGCAGAAATGGTGACACCGTGTTGGGATGGGAACTGGAATGAAGACAAATTTGCTGCAAAGTTTTAATAAGTTGAGAAGGTCATTGAGGTTTAATTTTAGTATTTCCAACTGTTGGCAGCTGGTGTCATTACTTTCCATATAGATTATGACTCTCACAGAAGATGGGAGCGAGCTGAAGAGTCCTGGAAGCCTTGTCAGGAAAACTGGAACTGTGGCTCCTGGAAAGCAATGGAAGAAGTGGACGTTCCTAACGATGGAGTCACAAACTATAAAAGTGACGGGTGAGAAGAGCGCATGAGGAGAAACGGGTCCATTGGTGCAGGAGGACGGCCCAGGACACAATGTTGCGGCGGTAAACTATTCTGTCGTTGGCCAGTCTTGGAGGGGGCATGCTTGGGGGGGTCCTAGATGAGGTATACGACTGTCTCATTGCATCTTTAATGATCTTCTGCCGGGATGATAAGGTTGGAGATCAAGAAGACGTCTTTTGGACTTGTTTTGGCTCAAAGAACAGTATCCGTCTTGTAGGAAAATCATCGGTGAAAGCAGAGAGAACAGGACTTTCATCTGAAAGGGCTCGGAGGGGCTCATGTGGAGAGGATCAGCAGATCTGTCAGAATTAACATGGAAAATAGAAATTTGAGTTAATATATTCTCCACTTTGTTTATAAAATTAATGATTAATTTGTCAGACAGTTCAGGATCAGGGGCCTCATTTATAAAAGAGTGCGTAGGATTCATACTAAAAGTGTACGTTCGCTCAAAAGCCGAAAATGGCGTGCGCACAAAAAAATCCTGATTTATAAAACCGTGTGCACGCACACTTGCACACAATGTTCTCTTTATAAATCACAGTCCACCTGGACGGTTGCGCAGGTGAATTCGCCTCATATCCTGCCCTCTACACGCCCACTTTCTACCATGAGTGGTCAATGCAAAGTACTTCATGACTGTATTTGCATATGAATGAGCCTGCTGAGCATGCGCAGTCTGTTTCCTACACTGCTGTGCGTCAGGATGAATGAGACATGTGTCGAGCCAGGCCACCGTGCCAATACATTTCACAGAGACCGAGATCGAGATGTTGTGCATGAGGTGGAGGCCAGGGACATTATTTGGTGGTCACAGTAGTGGCATCACTAACAAAAAGAAAGCGAGTGAGTGTCAGCACGTCGTTGCTGCGCTAAACGCCGTGAGTGCCACGGACAGATCTGTGGCTGAAATAAAAAAGAAGTGGTGCGATCTGAAGGTGGAGGCCAAGAGGAGAGTGGCCCGGCACCGCCAGAGCGTGTCTGCGACAGGTGGGGGCCAGGGCCACACCGCTGGACACCAAAATAGCCTCCATCCTTGGGACGGCCAGCGTGTGTGGTGTAGTGTCGGAGAGGGAAGGAGACACTGATTTGGCCACAGAGGAGAGCGGTAAGTACCGTTTTATCTGTTTATTAATATACATTTCAACAACAACTTGGGAAAAGGCATTGGACACAGACATTGGACTTATTTGTTATGTCCTCAGTCACTCTCCAGTTGGAAGCGGTGGGTGACGAGGAGGTTCCCGGCACGGCGTGTCCTGCACCGCGGCTGCAGCAGCAGCAGCACCAGAACGAACCAAGCACTGACGCTGTGCTTCAAACACAGAGGGACACGATCAGCGCTATTATATTATAAGTCTGATATGTGATGACATTAAAAGTATGACATGAATATGGCTTCATTTCACCACCTTCCCGTCTGCGTCGCCAGTTCCCCATATCTTCAAAATGTTTGTGCGCTAGTATCAAAGTTTGCGTAAAGATACGCACATTTTTTTTTAAATCCCAACCTTTGCGTAGGTGGCGTGTGCATCTTTCAAGCCCTGTTTTGTGCGCACGCAAGCTTTACAAATGAGGCCCCAGCAGATTCTTGACAGGACAGGTATAAGTGCATTAAACAGTATACTAGGATTATCGTTACTGGATATCAGTAGAGAAAAGATAAAGAAAGAGCACTTTGTAAAAGTATAACCATTACTTACCAGAGGTATAGGCATCCTTTTATTGATATAACATGATCTTGAAGCACCTGTTTATTAAAATGTCTTCTCTTAAGTGTCTAAAGTTTGCAATCATTTATAAATACTCAATTATGGCAGTTTACAAATATTCATCACTTTGCATTGACAGTGAAGTTTCACAGATGTGACTCGTCAAATCCAAAGATTTAGATGTTTGATGTCCTAATACTCCTGCCATTTCAGTGAGCCACGACCTTCTTAAACATCTGCTGAATGTCATCCATGTCAATTTCCCACTGTCTTATCTACTAGCAATACTGAGCAAACACAATAATGTACGGGCCTCTGGGGTGCTTACTTCTGTGATTGTGTTACTTGGCAACATTTGCACTTTCTTAGGAGCTATTATTGGACTGAAATGATACATGAAGGGGACAATTATCTGGTCCGTTCAGCCCATGAGGATGATGTAATTCATTGAAATTGCATCCTTGTGTCAAGCTGTGGGGATCTCTTTTGTTGTAGAGAACCAGCAGCATCCGATACTGGAGGGATGGAGGGGACCTGGAACGGCAGCACAAACACAACACAGCCCAAAGGACAGCATAGAAAGAGAAAAGTGATAGCTGTTTTTCCCAGATTAGCTAACCTCAAGGACCGCTAATTTCAGTGTTGCTGTTTCCTCCGAGATGAAAAGTCAGCAGCTTCTCAAAGATGTTAAATGTATCCACTCTGATGGTTACATCAACAATTTTTTGTTTGTTTAATTTTCTTTGTTTTAACCTAAGAAACATTAGCATAATAATGAGAAAGAAGTCTTGGATGGATGCAACAAGAGAAGTTGGATGGATGGATGGATGGATGGATGGATGGATGGATGGATGGATGGATGGATGGATGGATGGATGGATGGATGGATGGATGGATGGATGGATGGATGGATGGATGGATGGATGGATGGATAGATATCCGAGTGGGGGAGCAGCTCCATCCCAAACCTGCAGCCGAGCTGCTTAACTTGGCATCAGACTGGGATCTTCCAGTTAATCTGCGGAGACCACTCAAGTTCCCAGATCACTTTACAACAACTTCCTCGAGGCCAGACGGCATGATGACATCAGTCGCTGCAAATCTGCTGCTCCTGATGGAGTTCACAGTTCCCTGGGAGGACTGCGAGCAGGCGGGGAATGAGGACTGGGAGCTGGTAAAGCAGTGGAGGAAGGCTGCGAGCCTGTCGACGTGGTGTACGACTCAGGAGGGGAGAGCTGTAGGCCGGTGCTGTAGGGACAGAAGTCAACGTCTGATCAACCCTGGTCGGGTCACCAGAGTGACAGTGTGTGATGCGGAAATATCCAAAACACTGAGTTGAAGATGTTTCCTAGCACATCTAAGAACATGTGTTTGACACAGGTTAACATAAGGTTTCTTATTTGCACAGCGACTTTTTAAGTGGGATTTGTGAATGCAGTTCTGTTCTTTAGTGCTTGACAAAGTCTCCCAAAATAACCCCTTACACATGTGGCCAAACAAGTTATTGATAAATGAACAGTCTGGATGCAGTGCCAATAGGGGGATTAGTGATCATGGCGCCTTTGTGCCTGGCTTGCAGAAATTACTTCAAGTAAACGGAGACTTGCAGTGTTTTTTTTTTGACATTTTTCCATTTTTTTTTAAAAATTGACATGTTTCTTTTTTTGCAGTTGATTTAAATGAGTTGTGGAATCACAACTGTCAGAGGGGATTTGGTGTCTGTTGAACACTAAAAAAGCCACAGTGAAGTTGTCCTACCCCATTTGGTTATATGAAACACTACTATTATTTTCAATTTGTATTTGTCTACATTTTGCTGTGATTAGTTTCTTATTTATAACTTTTTGTCTACAAGTAGAAATTTGTGCCAAATATATGACAAAATTCCCACAATCTGTTCCACAGCTTTGACGACGCAGGGATGCATGAAACTTCCAGAGATACAACGCCTCAGGCCAAAGCTGTCGCAGACATTTAAAGATGTAGAACTATTCAAAAAAAAAAAAAAAAAACTGTCTTATTTATCTTGTGAAGAATTTTGGCAATGGATTTTTCCAATGAAAGAAAAATATTTTGCACTGATTATTTACATTTTCTCTGCCCGACTCCCCATAGAGGTGATAAGAAAAGTATCTTGGCACTTTTTTCAGTAATCAGTGCAAACATATGAAATAAAACTAACAAATGTCTGTAAAATTTAGAGCTACAAAAGCACAAATTATTTTCAGGATGAGGGTTTTATGATCAGACTTAGGGAATTTTCCTAAATGACAGGATTTTTTTTTCTTTATTTTCCATCTCTGAAGCTTCCTTTTGCTGTTCAAGCACCTGCGACTCTCGACGAGCATGAGGAAGAGCTGTGCTTTTCAAACACGAGCACCTGACATTGCAGGACAACATGTAGCGCGCTCATCCAGCTGTTCGCTCTGCTCGGGCTGGAATGTGCTCCCACGTGAAGCTCAAGAAGAAGACATTCATTAAAGGATTAGGGCCCACACTTTGTACTGACACATGAATGGGGGTGGCTGAAAAGAGAGGAATGAAATGATCAAAATGATATTCAAGCACCATTTTGCACATGAGTGGAGATGCTGGCAGTGTCAGTAGTGGCAATCAAAACAAAGTACAAAGATCCTCCCTTTTTCAGAGGCAGCGCCATGCTGGCAAAGACAACAACCGAGTTGGAATCCTACAGCGGCTAAGCCTTTCGGTACTCTTGTTCTTGTCTTGTTTTAAGGTGTCAAACAGGCGGAGATCAAAGAAGTCATGACCACTCCGGTTGGTCTCTCAATTGAGCAGTGATCAACAAATTCCCAATAAGCTAAAGAGCCACATTCTTGTCTCTGGAAAATAAATTCAAAATAATTTCAGAAAGCAGCTCACATGAGCCGAGATTCCTGGGAATGTCACAATCCAAGACCGTTGACTAAGACCTCATATTTTCAATTTGAGACGCCTGAACTCTTCTCAAACAGTTCGCTGGTTGGTGTCCTAAAAACCGGTCTTAAACAGCTTCGACTGCAGCTCCAAACCACTCAACAGCATCACGTTTCTTTGCTTGTTTATTGAAGGTTTGAATAATAGGCAATTTGGCAGCAACGGTAGGAATCCTCGACTGAGAACCATAAAAGTGGCAGTATGTGTGGTCCGGTGCTGCCGCTGCAGCGGCTCCAAAGAAGCAAGGAGGAGCAGGGCCAGCGTATTTCCCGTAGCATAACACATGTCGACAGCAAGCAGACATGGCAAACTGGACTCCCCTTGTTCTCACCCTCTCTGCCAGATTGGGGGAAATTCTTCCAGCAGCAAGTATCAATTACTCTCTTTAAACAAACATTCAAGGCTTCTGAATATCAACATGGTCCGTGCATGTCTCTCTTTAGGGCATCTGATACAGGGGGACCACACACACGGGGTCACCTTTCAGCCTCACCTTCCTTCTCTAGCTGATTTATTTGACCCCCCCCCATCTTTGCATCCATACATCCCTCTCTTTTCTCTTCGATAAAACTGGAGCATGTTTTCCTGTGACCTTAATCAACGTGAGGAAAAGTTTGCACTCTTAATTTACAGTGAAACGCAAAAACCACAAGAGAAACATCATTGATCCGCCTCACACCGCAGAGTTAAAGTGAACCGTGCCGCCTGTTATATAAAGCATCTGCAGTAAAAACCCATCCATCATTTTTATTATGAAAATGTCTTCTATGCAAATTGCGTGTCAATAAAGTAGACAGAAATGAAATATGCATGTCCCTCCATCTGGTACAGATATTCCGGATCAGCTTCATCGCTGCAGCCACGTGGTCCTGGTGGAGCTGTGAAGATTAGATATTAAAGTTTGTGGTACATGTGGGTAGACTGAACAGCTTCTGGAGAAAAAAAACAAACATTCAAGAGGCAGCAACCTACTGTTAATAATTTGTGGCTTTGGTTGAGGCAAAACCATAAAAAGATGATGTTTTATTAGCTTTGTGTGTGTGTTAAAACAGTTGCATGTGTTCTCGCTGCGATCACTAAACCTGCATCGGATCACCTTCTGATTTATGATTAAGATTAATGCTACTGGTAACATACTTTACATTCTGTGGCAAAGGTCTGATTACTCAAACACAGGTTTGCAGTACCATTCTTTTTTAAAGAGTCATTGAACTATTTGGCAAACGTGAAATATTTTCTGACAGTAGCACACTAATGCGGTCAGCAGTTTTTACTCAGCGAGCTGCTGTGGAAGTTCATACTGCCAGTTGAGTATCGGTAGCACATCTTTGAATGCCACAAAAAATGTTTATCATGTAGGGATTTGTCACGTATAAATATTTGGGCTCAGTATCTGTGCCGTGCACGACAACAACCAACTCAATCTCACAGTTTAAAGGCAAGTAAGCAATAGTGGGACATGACCACCAAATCTGATCTGAAATCAGAACTGGACAGACTATCATGACCTGCTCAGTGGTCAAAACTATATTATCATAATTTTACTTAATACTAAGCTATCTTGGAATATAGAACTCATGGTAATTAAAATCTCTTCCCAAACTGTCCTTTTAGTGACAAAACAAAAATGTCACCTAACCATGAGCTCTGTCCGAATAGAACTGCAGATAATGAAATAAAACCTCAGGATACAGTATTTAATTGTCAGTCATCTCAGGTCAAACATGGAAAGCAACAGCCACATGTCCACATCCTTACTTAAAAAGAAAAAAAAAAGTCATGAACTTAATTATAGAAACCAGCTGCTCAAGATACAGATGGGGTTTTCAAAGACCCGTCCAGGCCCAAACATCAGCTTTTTTTCCACAGATATCTTGAAATATCTAGAAATTAATATTCCTTGTCTTATGATGCTATTTTGTGACGTGCATCCTGCAGTGAAGCAGCAGTAAACCATGATGCTGCCTCCCTCATAGTTGATTGATGCTTTGGATGTACACAGAACATACGCAGGTGACTCAAAGCTTCAAGGTTCAATGTGAAGGTTTCTTCTGGCTTTGAGATGGCAGCAGATGGCTCAAAAACAAAGACATTATCAGACATTCACTGCTTAAGCATCATTGTAAATTGTAAAAAAAAAAAAACGTTTAGTGCAGTTTCTCTTCGTTCAGGTTCAACCTAAAGTTAACTCTGCAGCAGAAGACCGTATTACCTTTATAACTGGAGAGACCTCTTTATCACTAATAGGACCTGATGAAGTGACATGTCTCCACAGGGGTCAACTGCAAACTCTGACGGTGCGATTGTTCACTTTGTTCAACAAGATAATCAATCTGTGAACCAACTGGTTTTGTTTATGCATCATATTGATGTGCGTCGTGACAGGGGACGTGTTGCTTAATCTGAAGCTTAAAAATGAGAAACGTCTGTCAATTAACATAAACATGTCTTGTTTCTAATTTATTCTCACATTTAAAAACAGGGGAAGACTTTGTTAGTAATTCGGAACTACCAACATTTTTCCAAATGCCAAAACATGCATAACTTTCACTCTGTGAACACTTCCTGCACAGATCTATCCTGTTCACGTCCCATGTACGTGGTCTAACTTATGTCTGTTGGTAAGATAGAAGCATTTTTTCTTTTGTTTCTTTTTTTAACTAAATCAACAGAGGTGTGTTAGTATGGGAAATGCGTAGTCATAATAAATATAAGAGATCATAACTGTTATGCTGACTTTGAATTTCAGCAGGAAGTGAGATGCAAAAAAATCAACCGGACAAGAACAATATTTTGACTTTACAAATCAGAAGTGAACTCACAGTTGTCTGACAGCTCAGCTCACGCTCAGAACAGGAGATAACTGGAGGACTTTGATACACAGATATTACTTAACCAACGAGGATTGTATTCAAATGTACAGAGATCAGATTCAATCTCATGTCTTCTACATACGACCAAGCTCCACTTTATTAGCAGCAATCTTAAATAGATAGTGCTCCATGCATTACTTGTGTGCTCAGTAGTGGGGTGATAACTCTCCTGTGAGAGTGTTTCTCAATAGTTGGCAATCGCACCATGAGACGTGAGCAACCAGCACAAACTTCCTCCCACACAGAACAGAAGCAGATGACTCAAAAGCTTCAACAGTCAGTGTGCAGGATTTTTCCTGGCTTTGGAATTCCAGCAGAGAGCTTAAAAACAAAGAATTCACTATAGAGAGATCCAATACTGTTCAATAGCTTGTTTAGCCCATAAATTGCTATTAAATTCAAAGGACATCAGATTTTAATTGTAATGGTTAATCTGAATTATTAATATTTATGTGTGATGTGTAACTCTAAAGGTGCATATGGGATTATTATGGTTAATATCTATCTATGAACTCTTTGGGTTTGTTTTTTTTTGGCGGTAATTTTATTTAAGCCAGGAGGACTCGGGATGGGAATGAGATTTGTACGATTCCAATTCCATTTTCGATTCTGCTTAACGATTCAGTTCTTTATCAATTCTTCTATTGATTCTCATTTGGAAAAAAAAGGACAATAAAAGGTTGATTAGCATCACCAATGTAGCATTTTAATAATAATAAATTAAATATTCTTCTGTCGAAATGAACAAAATACCAAATAAATTATTCTGTGGCAATTCCACGAGAATGTCCAACATTTTTCTAATAGAAATTAAAATTCTCCTTTTTTAAAAAGCATATATGAACTAAGCACTCATGAATAAAACTATGTCAGCCAGTGACAAATACAATCAAGTCAAATACAATCAAACTGTGTAGTTTTCAAATCTGCAACTCTAACCCTTTGACGAAATATCCACTTGGCAAGTATTGCAAGTTGCCCTGTTGTCGTCTTTTTTATTGAAATGTAACCAGACTTTCGGGCGTTTGTATCGCTTGGGCGCCATGTTTTCTACTGACTGACTGGTGGCTTACAACGAGCGTAAGCTATACAACATATGCAACGTACGTTAGCTACGCAACGTGCATGATGTTGTGCAACTCATAGGTAGCTTGGCTGTCCAGTTATCAAGGCTAATGATAATTCTATTAAAGAATTATTAATAATTAATAAAGTTGACTATTTATCAAATTGTATTATCAAAAATGATAATTCTCGTAGGGGCACCACCGCCGGGGCCTTACTTCCGGTGGGATTCGATAACTAACAGCAGAAAATCAGTCTCATTATGATTTGAATTATCCTGCAGAACAGCAAATCTTACAGAATAACAGTGAAGGCGTGATATCCGAACACTAGGCTCTGCTTAAACAAATCAACTTGTGACCAAATCTTGCATGAAATAACACAACCACTCATAAAGAAATCAATCAGAGTTTATTTACATACGGGTATCAGAAGAGATGTAAATAAGTACCCGAATAAATCTGATGGCACGCGACATTATTATAAAACCATTAACTAACAAGAAAAACAACAATCAATAAAATGAAACATAAACGTTAAATGCATGGAATGGAAAAGAAAAGAAATCAAGCAATAATAACGAAGATATAGAACATCTACAGTTCAAACGGGCTCCTGTGGTCTTTTAAAGATGGACGCGCCCTCTGGGCCACGTGCAATTAGAACGGATGGTGATCCCGGTGTTAAACCGTGATCAACTGCAGAAAACAGCGCTTTAAAACATGAATGACTAGCAGAAAGTAGTGACTACAAATTAATGAAAACAGTCCTTATAATGATGGTGGTGTAACCTCAGCTCTGAACACAGATTTAGCTCTGTAACACTCCCAGTTAAACTCATACACCCAGGTCTCAAAACCTCACGCCTCCTCGGGTCTCCGGGTGCCGATCAGGGGTTCCTGCCGGGTCTTTGGTCGGAGTCCGATCCCAGAGAGTCCTCCCGCCTCTCCCGCGCCTCCTCCTGACTCTGGAATCACGAGAGGACGGGGGTACAGCTGAAGCAGCCGGCGCTCCAGCTCCGGTCCGGAGGCTATCACGTCGTCTCGGGGGCGCGCGGGGCCAGTCTACTTCTTCTGAGTGCTGGTGCCCGTCGGCCTGAGCGCGTGGCCCCGGGACGGGCAGCGGGATGCGTCTCGGTTCTGCGCGGGGCAGGCTGTCCACAGGTCCTTTCAGGTGAAGTTTAAGAGCAGAGAGAGAGGTTAGGAAAGAAGAACGGGTCTCACCCTGGGCCGGGGCCGAGCTTCGAAGCGGCTTCCCCCCCCTTTCCAGCTCCCAGGGACCGGGGACACGTGAAGCAGGACTCTGGATGAAAAGTTGAGACCGGGAGCTGATGGGGGCGGCTCCGTGCACCGCGGCTTCAACGGGCTGCAGGTCCACCGGAGCGGCCCGATGGGGCCTTACACCTCCCCCCAGCCGGGGGGAGAAAGGGAGATGGGATCTTGGCCCAGAGCCAAACGATCCAGCTCGGATGAGAGGGTGATCGGAAGAGAAGAGTTAAAAGGAGCAGCGGCAGGGGTTTTGATCCTACGCGCGCTGCGGTGACGTCATCGGTGCCTCATTGCGATTGGATGCGCGCGCTTGTAGGCGCCACCCCCCTTTTGCAAGGCATGCTGGGGGTGGTAGTTCAGGCAACGGCGCCATTTTATGAGGCACATTAAAGCGGAAAAGGGGGGTTCAAAGAAGCAGTACCATTTTGAGGTCTGGTTTTGCGCTCCGCTGCATCCGGCTCCCCCCCAGGGGGTGTCGCAAAACCCCAAGGAAGTCTGTTTTCCCTGGCAGAAACCCTGCTGGGTCCTTGTTTTGATCTCCGGCCATGCCGTGGGGGTCGTAAACGGACTATCTCGACCCAGGCCGAGATAACCAGGAGTTAGCAGCAGGGGGTCGCAGGACTTCAGGAAGAAGGGGCAAAGTCTGGTTTTACAGGTCCTCATAATCACAAAATGTTCATACATTTTATAAGTTCAGATGGGCATATTGGCGGGCACAACATCCCCCCTTCGAATCGAAAACCGGAATGCAGGGTCTGGTTGTCGAATCTAACAACGGTGCACCAGTCCATGTGGTCATAAACTCTGGTTGGGGGCGTGAGGCTAGCCTGGTTAGTCCACTAGGCGAGCAATGCACAAAAATATGAAAAGAAAAACATATTCAAAGCAATAACATCATTCATTTACCTAACACAGTGATATCACTCTTAAAGTGCGGTAGATGAAAGATAAAAGGAGGGGTTAGTTAGGTTTCAGGATGTACACTGTACCTAAAATCAAAAGCCAACAATTTAACCACTCTTTGATTAATTGCTAGGCGACAAAAACACACATTAACTTATGTCGGCTATGGAAGCCTGGAAATTGTGTGTAGGCGTGAATTTTTTTTTAACGCCCCAAAGTATCCTACCCCCCTTTCAGGTGTGGAGCGGACTTCCACTTCTGGGTCAGAAAAATTGTGAGGGGGCCGCTGCATACAAGGTAATGCAGCTGTTCAGTGTTCTTTTGCTAAAAAAGGTCAAACGTGGGACCCCCCTCGCTCTGAGGTACGGCGTCTGCGCCTTGGTTGTTAATCGTGATCTGTTCTCCTCTGGTTTACTTTAAGAAGACGCTGAGCTGCTTCTTCAGCGTCAGTAACAGTGAAAACTGGGAAGGGCCGCAGCTCCTTTCGGGTAATTAATTTTTGGCTTACTCACGGTGGTGTCTGACCAGGGGGCTCAGGGGATGAGATGACCGGGCTCACCACTTTTGGGTCCAGCCTAAGAACAGACTTGCCTGTCGGTCGATCTCTATCAGCCTGCATGTCCACCTCTGCTGGTTCTCCGTCCACTGCGATGAGCTCTCTGCCATTAATAACCACACCTCAGCTCACGGTCCAGGCCCCAGCGCTTCGCTTGGGATTCTGGCAAGAGATTACACTTATTAACGAAGTCAGCTCACGTTATCACCCAGATTAGAAGAAATTCAACCGATAACAAACCCTGAGAGACTGGGGTATTGGTTATAACCTTAGAAGCAAGAACCAACTGAAAGGAATTAATAAAGTGAATAAAAAGGGAGGAATCTTTAAATAACTTTAAATTAAAGATTCAACTTAAAACACAGTAGAGATTAATCTGAGACGATTAATAACTCACATGGGGTAATCAGCAAAAGTTCAATTAATGGAATTAAAGAAATTAAGTCAACCATTACCTTCAGTTAAGTATGGTTGCAAAAGGGGATTAATCAGAGATTAATAAAATAGTGATCCATCAATAAAAGTTCAGGTTAATAAAATCGGAAACTTACAGCGAGCCAACCATTAGTTTCCATGGAACCTGGTTGCAAGAGGAAATTACTCAAACAGATTCACAAAAATTGAGTGATAGAAAAAGTTCAGGTTAATAAAATTAACAGAACTTAAAGCAAACCCAACCATTACCTTCAGTGAAGCAGTAGCATTAGCTTCAGTGAAGTAAGGTTGCAGAGGAAATCAATCACAAGATTAATAATCGTGTGATGAAAAATAAAAGTTCAAATTAATAAAATAAAGAACTTAACAAAGCAACCAATCCTTAGTGAGGCGAGGTTGCCATTAACAGGTTTTAAAATAACCGTAGGAATCAGATAATGAGGGGGGAAGAAAAATAAAAATATTTTCTTTCCCGATCAAAATTAATGTTGTTATTTCATACAAATTCAGTCACAATGTTGTTATTAGAGAGCCTCACGCTGGGGCGCCATTTATGTTGTGCAACTCATAGGTAGCTTGGCTGTCCAGTTATCAAGGCTAATGATAATTCTATTAAAGAATTATTAATAATTAATAAAGTTGACTATTTATCAAATTGTATTATCAAAAATGATAATTCTCGTAGGGGCACCACCGCCGGGGCCTTACTTCCGGTGGGATTCGATAACTAACAGCAGAAAATCAGTCTCATTATGATTTGAATTATCCTGCAGAACAGCAAATCTTACAGAATAACAGTGAAGGCGTGATATCCGAACACTAGGCTCTGCTTAAACAAATCAACTTGTGACCAAATCTTGCATGAAATAACACAACCACTCATAAAGAAATCAATCAGAGTTTATTTACATACGGGTATCAGAAGAGATGTAAATAAGTACCCGAATAAATCTGATGGCACGCGACATTATTATAAAACCATTAACTAACAAGAAAAACAACAATCAATAAAATGAAACATAAACGTTAAATGCATGGAATGGAAAAGAAAAGAAATCAAGCAATAATAACGAAGATATAGAACATCTACAGTTCAAACGGGCTCCTGTGGTCTTTTAAAGATGGACGCGCCCTCTGGGCCACGTGCAATTAGAACGGATGGTGATCCCGGTGTTAAACCGTGATCAACTGCAGAAAACAGCGCTTTAAAACATGAATGACTAGCAGAAAGTAGTGACTACAAATTAATGAAAACAGTCCTTATAATGATGGTGGTGTAACCTCAGCTCTGAACACAGATTTAGCTCTGTAACACTCCCAGTTAAACTCATACACCCAGGTCTCAAAACCTCACGCCTCCTCGGGTCTCCGGGTGCCGATCAGGGGTTCCTGCCGGGTCTTTGGTCGGAGTCCGATCCCAGAGAGTCCTCCCGCCTCTCCCGCGCCTCCTCCTGACTCTGGAATCACGAGAGGACGGGGGTACAGCTGAAGCAGCCGGCGCTCCAGCTCCGGTCCGGAGGCTATCACGTCGTCTCGGGGGCGCGCGGGGCCAGTCTACTTCTTCTGAGTGCTGGTGCCCGTCGGCCTGAGCGCGTGGCCCCGGGACGGGCAGCGGGATGCGTCTCGGTTCTGCGCGGGGCAGGCTGTCCACAGGTCCTTTCAGGTGAAGTTTAAGAGCAGAGAGAGAGGTTAGGAAAGAAGAACGGGTCTCACCCTGGGCCGGGGCCGAGCTTCGAAGCGGCTTCCCCCCCCTTTCCAGCTCCCAGGGACCGGGGACACGTGAAGCAGGACTCTGGATGAAAAGTTGAGACCGGGAGCTGATGGGGGCGGCTCCGTGCACCGCGGCTTCAACGGGCTGCAGGTCCACCGGAGCGGCCCGATGGGGCCTTACACCTCCCCCCAGCCGGGGGGAGAAAGGGAGATGGGATCTTGGCCCAGAGCCAAACGATCCAGCTCGGATGAGAGGGTGATCGGAAGAGAAGAGTTAAAAGGAGCAGCGGCAGGGGTTTTGATCCTACGCGCGCTGCGGTGACGTCATCGGTGCCTCATTGCGATTGGATGCGCGCGCTTGTAGGCGCCACCCCCCTTTTGCAAGGCATGCTGGGGGTGGTAGTTCAGGCAACGGCGCCATTTTATGAGGCACATTAAAGCGGAAAAGGGGGGTTCAAAGAAGCAGTACCATTTTGAGGTCTGGTTTTGCGCTCCGCTGCATCCGGCTCCCCCCCAGGGGGTGTCGCAAAACCCCAAGGAAGTCTGTTTTCCCTGGCAGAAACCCTGCTGGGTCCTTGTTTTGATCTCCGGCCATGCCGTGGGGGTCGTAAACGGACTATCTCGACCCAGGCCGAGATAACCAGGAGTTAGCAGCAGGGGGTCGCAGGACTTCAGGAAGAAGGGGCAAAGTCTGGTTTTACAGGTCCTCATAATCACAAAATGTTCATACATTTTATAAGTTCAGATGGGCATATTGGCGGGCACAACAATGACGACGTCATTTGTTCCCACTGGAATCAAAAAGGGAATTGAAACACTGAGAACTGGTTCTGAACAAGAACTGGTTCTCGATTCCCATCCTTAGCCAGAACAGTAATGATGATAAAAACACAATGCCCTTTGATATTAACAGAAGCTGAATAACAAAAAGCACTATCAAGGGAAGATAGTCCAAAACTCAATAAAACTGAACAATATCAAGGAATAGACACGTGTGGACAATCCAGACGGTCTGAGGGCAAAATATAAACAGTAAACCAAACAGTAAACAGTAAACCAAAGCTAAAACCAAAAAAAACAAGACGACGAAACCAGACCAAATCAATATCCGAAGACCACAAAACAACTAAAAAAGTTATTTTGTAAATATATTATAAAAACAGCTAAAAGCAGAATAATAACACAGGGGAGCTCAGGATAAATGGACTGCATTAAGTCATCATTCATTCCCACCAACTAAAAACTACAGTGACTGTAAGAGTAGAAATAAATAGGGCATTAGTTCCAGTTAGTTTCATTCTGATGACAAAACATCATCTTTTAGACTGGATTATGTTAATTACGAGGCTAAAATGATCCATGTCAACAGTTTCACAATTCAGAAAACTGCTTGTGTGTGTGTGTGTGTGTGAGCATGAAAACAAATGTGAAAAAGAGTCAAAAGTCCACCACTCACCAGGAATTTCAAAACATGAGGGCGTTTTCATACAGGAAGGGAAAAGGAGGCTTTGATTTCTGGAAGTGTTGACAGAGCAAGGACACCTTATCCAGAGAAACCTTTCTCCCAACGGCTCCTTGAGGTGCAACCGATACAACAAAGACTTGAGAAGAGCTGCAGGCCATTTATTTCAGCGCAAGCGCATGATGTAATTTCATTATTGATCGTACATGCTAATGGGTTCGTAATTCTGACCTGGAGGAAAAGGCCAGTGAGTTCCAAAATAAGCTTGGAAATCTCCATTTACTGTCGCAATTAAAGACAAAAATGAAATCCAGGTGTGACCCTTTACAGTCTAAATGAACTGTGGGGGCTGTGCAAAACCACTCTCCAATGAATCAGAGGAAAAATAAAGTTTTTCTGTAAGGGGACTGATTTGAGGCAGCACACAGAATACTGAAAGTCCTGCAGTGAGAACCCTCAACCCTGAGACCAAAGATGAATCTGGGTCTGCATATCAAACTAATAAGAGTCATTTGGCGAGAAAAAGGCACCGGCCGTCCACACCAGGGACGGATGTGGAGAGCAGAGTGAGAAATCATGGCAGCACAGTGTTTTTCTAGTGCTGTTGCAAAAACAGACATCAGGACCTGTAGACTAGCAGCCACTCGGCAGAGTGTGGTTTTGGGAGCAAATGAGCAATATAACCACTAGCGACTTTCAATGCAGACGCTGTGTATAATTGCCAGGCTGCAACAATCTTATACGGACAGACCTACAGCGTAAAATCGGTATAATTGGAAATGAAACACTGAGTTTTAAATTGTGCTACAATATCTTACTTTCAAATGATATTCTATAAAATTCTTTCTTTAAAAATTGTCCTTATGCTTAAGAGTTAATTACATAAAAATGGGCAGAGCCCCCGTCAGATTACCTTTCACTAGGAACAGCTTGCCAAAGTGCCCGGAAGGCTTCAAGCAAAACCCTAATTTCCTTTCAAATCCCAAACATCAATATTGGGTTTAAGCTAGCAAAGCATTTGACGTCATTTCAAACGACTGACGGTATGATGTAAATATATGAAATAAGGTTACAGGACCCAAATTCACCCAAAAGTCCTGGGTGAATTTACATCTGTTCACATGACAAGTGCTAAAAAATTGGCAAATGATAAGTAATGACAGTTTTCTAAGCTGAAATGTACTTTTATGAACTACAGGCTTTCCAATTGATTTTGCTGTTTTCAATAAACAATTGATCATGTTCTATATGTTTACTTTCTGCATCCTGTAATTCTTTAATTGTAAAATGATACTTTCTCATCTAATTTATGTAGTTGGACGGATGAAAGTGACTTTAGTTTGAAGTCCAATCAGAAATTTGAAGAGGGCTGCAATAAAAGAATCTAAGGCCGCGTTCAGACTGCAGGCAAATCTGATTCATATCTGATTCCTTCTCATATCCGATTTTCAGGGCTGACTGTCCACACTGTTTTTAGCAAGTGTCCAAATCGGATCTGGCTCTGTTCAGACTGGGCCACATCATTGACTGATCTGACGGGTTGCCGTAGCAACGACGTCGGAGGCGGAGGCGTCACCCAGCGCGTGTATTGTGTGAAGTCATGTAATTGCGACATAAAAAACAATAACAATACGTGCGTCCTGCCCACCCGATCAAAGGTTATGGGGATCCTTTATTTTTTTATAATTTTATTTTTTTATATATATAAAAAAATCCCAAAATATCTGTACCATTTCTGATTGGGTCGGCACTGCGCATCATTTTTAGACACAAAAATGAACGCATACTGCAAAAGTTGTGCCTCGGCAGAGGGACCCGACGTCCCAGCAAAATGAGAAACAGAGAAAAGTGTTCAGAACAAAACCACCAGCAAACTAACAAACCAACCAACAAAGCTCAGAGTTAACAAAACGAACCAGCAATGAACAACTGGCAGCCCCGCTCCATAACCTCTCCTCCTGATGAGCTGACGGGCTGCAGGTTCAGGCTCACAGCGTGACTGAAGGCTGATTTATGGGCCTACGGCGTAGGGTACGCGGCGACCCGCACCGTACGTGGAAATGCGGTCTTTTTTTCTGCTATTAAAACATGATTTGTAATGTGAATTTGCAACACTCAAAGTACAAATAATAGTTTTTGACGTGACATCAGAGATTGTACATGCTCTCTGAAAGGATGAGTAGCTCCACAACTGGAAATGGGCGGGTGGTTTGGAGCATGGGTCTGGGACAGTCATATCCGATCTGAGTGTTTGGAGCTGTTCAGACTGAAACGCATCTGCCCAAATGCGATATGAATGCGATATGAAACTACCTCCCGGAGGTGGTTTCCATCTGGTTTGCAAAAATCGGATCTCGTGCGGTTTGGGACTGTTCAGACTTCAAAAGAGTCATCCAGTTTCAATCTGGATGGGCTAAAAATCGGATACTGGCTGGCAGTCTGAACGCGGCCTAATATGTTCCTGATTCTAAAAAAAAAACAGACTTATTAAAGTTGGTATTTGTGGCTCAGTACATTTCTCTTTAGCTGAAATAGTTTGGTTTGGGGAATCAAGTTTCTTTAATGTTCTGTCTCGTGCCAGCCGTTTACTTTACTCCAACTTACTGTGCCTTTATGTGCAGTTAATGCAGTGTAATTCCCATTATAGCTGCTGTAATGATCTATTTTTTAAAATCTTTTGTCAGTGAAATCAGTGAAATTGTGGTTATCAAAAAAATGTAAGACAGTTGGTCAACTCGGAAAAGTACCAACTTAAAATGACAGTATGGAACTGTACTTAACCTTCACACTTCATTAGTGTGCCAAGAATACTACATTTCCACAAAAAGACTATTCCGTGCAACAAAAAAAAGTTATTGATCCCTATCCAGAATGGATTCATTGACACCGTCCCACAAACCACAGGATAAAAGGAAGCTTTATCTCTGACCTAAGGGTTAGATCCAGCTTGTTAGTTGGACACAAACTCGCCGACTTGTTTCTGAAAGCAGCACAATGTAACTTTTCCACCTTAATATAATATTTCCAGAGTCATTGTGATGGTACATCAACTTACAACAAGTTTAATGACACCTCTGTCATGGTCTGAGGGGTCTGTATCGCCTTCATTGGCACTATGTAACTTGGAGGTGCATGGGAACCCTTCCACACTACTGGTAAAGCACTACCGCTTTTGTCCAAAGGAGCCGCCAAACTCAACAAAAGCTGAAAGTTACATTGTGCTGCTTTAAGTTGCTTTGGTGGCAATTTAAAAAAAAAAAGATAATGTTTGGTCAAATTTGATCATAATCAACATTAATAAGCATCATGAGTTAGAACAAGCTAAACCAGCCCAGCTTAAATAACTAACTTCAGTTAACTGGGCGAGTGTTTCAGCTGACTTCCAGTCAAGCATATTCCGTCAATTTGCCCATTCATGGATTAACTAGGGTCGCTGTGAGTTCTCAGCAATATGAATATGCCACAAAACAATGTGATAAATGTGAATTACATAAGAATCACACTTTGTAGTATCGGAAATGACTAGCCATTCACCAGCTAATAAGTTTTGTTACATATTAATATGTCATGGCTAAGTTTGCTTCTTTAAATTAACCTTAAGCTCCATGTCTACCTCATACTGCTGCACCTTTCAGTTAAAAAAAGTGTATATATGTTATTTTATTTTATTTTATTTCATTTAGAGCCGTCATTACCATGTCCACCTCATACTGCTGCACCTTTCAGTTTTTTAATTGTATATATGTTAACAAGTGCCACATTTGTTTATTTACTGTTTGCTATTTTTAAATCTGGGTACAGTGAGCAAAATAACCGGAGTCAAATTCCTTCTTGGGCAATGTTCAAACTTGGCCAATGAAGCTGATTCTGATTCTGATTAACAATTGTTAGGTAACATCGGTAACTCACTAGCAAACTGGCTCAGTTCTCCCCTGAATGTCCTGAACACTACAAATTATAATTTGATGGTGCTTATTTCCCCTAATCCTGGCTATTTTCTGGTCCGTTTGACTCCTATCAGGCTTATAATTATAAGGATGTGGTCTCTCATGACAGTATGCATCTAAATTTTCGAAATCTCCCCGCGTCAAAATTACTGGGCTGGGCTGGGCAGCTCTCATATATCTGTTAGTACTTTCAGTAAACGGTCATTTTCAGAACCCAGTGTTTAAGCTCTTGTATTGGCAACTTCTGCTTACCAACAATTTTGGATTT
Organism: Cololabis saira; assembly: GCF_033807715.1. Taxonomy (NCBI): domain Eukaryota; kingdom Metazoa; phylum Chordata; class Actinopteri; order Beloniformes; family Belonidae; genus Cololabis; species Cololabis saira. The sequence goes on from NC_084604.1 coordinate 26,068,122, forward strand.
TTTAGCTTGTGTTATGTGTGGATGTCTGCTGTGTGCTTACTGACGTCCCCGACCCCCCAGTCTGGCCTTCGGCAGGAGGGTCCCCCCTTATGAGCCTGGTCCTGCTCAAGGTTTCTTCCCTCCTTCCCTCCTGTTTGGCTTAAGGCTTTTCTCCCACTATAGGGAGTTTTTACCTGCCATTGTTTATGTAATAATTGCTCGGGGGTCATGTTGTGGGTCTCTGGAAAGCACTTAGAGACAACTTTTGTTGTAATAGACGCTATACAAATACAATTGAATTGAATTGAATTGTTATGCTTTCACAGACTGACTGAGATCAGGGGTCCATTTCACAAAGCAGGTTTAGCGAAAACTCTGAGTCTGTTAACCCTGAAATGAGGGAAACTCTGAGTTTTCCGTTTCACAAAGGGAGGTAACTCAAACCAGAGGAAACAGAGGTAACTCTAGGCTGTTTCACAAAGAGAGGTAACTTAAGCTCCCGGTCAGTTACCGTAGTAACAGACGCTCTGAACCTAACCTGGTCGGGACCAGGTTTATATCGTGAAACCTCGAGTTTCTCTGCGTCTCCGCCTCTTTCAGAGCCGCACGCACATTTGATTTCCTCATTCATTCAGTTAGCAGGCGAGTTTTGGCGAAGTTCTGCCGTCTGTCATTAAAAACAGAGTCAGTATATATATTAGAAGTCCATTGTCACGAACATGGCATGTCCTTTAGATGAAGACACAATTGATGAAGGTGCAGCATTAATGCGCAGAGAATTAAATATTCGTCGGGAGATGGTTATCAGACCGCGTAATACATGTACATTACAGTACATAGTCTCATTACAGGCAAAGCAATATATGTTAATCCTTTATTTGTTATAATTTTGATGATTGAATTGTTTAATGATTTCATAATATATTCTAATTTCTGGAGATTTTTTATTTGGGGTTTTCATAAACTGTGAGCCATAATCACCAAAATTATAACAAATAAAGGCTTGAAATATCTCACTTTGCTTGTAGTGGGAAATAATATTTGTTTCACCTTAAGTTGAATTTACTACGAATTAAGTTTTGCAATATATTCAAATTTTCAGACCTCCACCTGTATATTATTACATGAATAAATAAGAGCATAATATGTGTTTGTATTGGTTCAATACGGAACGCAACTTTTAATTCCCAATTACGGAACAATTCCGTATTTCAAGGGACGGATGGCAAGCCTACATAAACCTGTCCAAGCCATCAAGGAGTTCCACAGGATTGCAGGTGAATGATGTAGAGATCTGTTAAATTAATTTCATAATTATATTCTGTGCTGCGGTGTTACTCTTTTTTCGAAAAACATGTTCAAATTCGCCGTATGCGCGCATTAAAATCTCTAATTCCATTCGGGTGAAAAAGGACACGGCGTGAAGAATGTGGATCTTCGGCATGGATTGATCTTCAGATGCAAACTAATGTTTCCTCAAAGGGATTTTGTAAATTTAAATGTTAAATAAAGTTTTTTAAAAAAAGTATGTGGAATCATGTTGTCGCCGGTTGCCATGGTGAATCGTTGTATCAGGGCTCAATTAATGTTGGCTTTTGATAGTTGTGGCGCACGCGCTTAACTCCAGGTGAAACTACTTAGAGTTGAGTAAATTAACTCAAATCTGCTGTTCTGGAACCGAAAACTCAAAGTTTCCGATCTCAGAGTAGATCAACTAAGAGTTCAGGATTAGACTCACAGTTTGTTGAACCTGTTTTGGGAAACGGACCCCAGGTGGTGCAAGTTCAAGAGATTTCAATGTGCTTGTACTCCAGTTAATACAATTAGTAGCTATAGTTAGTCTTTTTTTGAGGGGGGGGTTATTTTCATACATATAAATTGTGTTCCCGTTGTAGATTCAACATGTGGCACTTATTTTTTTCAGTTACTTTGAATCATATCTACAATATATTTAACCAGTTAGTGACTTATGCAATGTTAACAATAACGAAACACTGGCAAAAGTAGGTTCCCGGCTGAAGGCCCCCATCATAGAAGATAAGATACGTCACATTTGTCCTTGTGGCTGGCAGAAAGTAACATTAATCTAAGCCCTTAGAAAGCATCAGGGAAAGAAGAACTGTTTAGTACAAAAAGGACAGAGTAGCTAAATTGAGCAGCACTTCTCAAGAAGTCAGTTGGATGAAGTCCAACGACAGGTAGAAAATCCCAGTTGGCAGGATATCAGTAATACTGTCACTAAGGGATGAGGAGGAGGTAAGAAGGGATGCAGGTGAGGTGAGCACACCGGTCAGTGAGACTTAGATACACAGAATTTGTGGCAGAAGCTGAGCAGGGAGGATAGAAGGTTAGGGTTTGTCCACTAGAAATGGGATGTAGGGGTTTCCCTAGCTAGACCAGTCGTCACATTATTGGGGGAACTGGGAGTACACGAGCAGAATATGAGGAAAACCATGAAGGAAATGTCAGATGAAGCAGCTACATGTAGTCAGTGGATTTAGATTAGGAGAAACACTGTCAGCTGGGCCCAAATAAAAATAGGAGTTGGTATTGGTACTTTCTTTCTTTGGTTATGAAGATTAGAGAGGGAAGCGAAGGTCAGATGAGGTCAGTCAGGCTTTTGGGGAGGAAATCCAGGAAAAGAACATTTATTTAAGGAAGTGGGAGTGGCTTATTTGAATCTCTTTGACTGGGATCATGCTGGTAAGTTTGTTTGCTTCTGCTAGGTGTTAGGGAAGGTAGTATCAGCCCGTCACTACCTGGAACTTGCATGACAGAGCTTTGGCAGTCATTTTATAAGTAATCTAACGAAGGATGTTGTGGTGGTTTTGTAGGTTAGGTAACGGAGGCCGTTGTGTTGGTGGGGAACAGTCAGAGCCGGCATTAGGGGAGTGACTCTGGGATGCCAGGTTTTAAGCTAGCAAAGCATTTGACGTCATCTCAAAAGACTGACGGTATGATGTAAATATATGAAATAAGGTTACAGGACCCAAATTCACCCAAAAGTCCTGGGTGAATTTACATCTGTTCACAAGACAAGTGCTAAAAAATTGGCAAATGATAAGTAATGACAGTTTTCTAAGCTGAAATGTACTTTTATGAACTACAGGCTTTCCATTTGATTTTGCTGTTTTCTATAAACAATTGATCATGTTCTAAATGTTTACTTTCTGCATCCGGTAATTCTTTAATTGTAAAATGATACTTTCTCATCTAATTTATGTAGTTGGACGGATGAAAGTGATTTTAGTTTGAATTCCAATCAGAAATTGGAAGAGGGCTGCAATAAAAGAATCTAATATGTTCCTGATTCTAAAAAAAACAGACTTATTAAAGCCGGGCATACACTGTGCGATTATCGGCTCGTTTTGAGCCGATTTTCCAGTCGTGCAACTTTTTTTTTTTATCGCGATTTTGACCCAATCGTTGCTCGTGCCTCGTGCAGTGTACGTGGGGTAACGACAAGAGATTAACACCTCACGACGAGCTCCCGATCACAAATCGTGAGGTCGCAAGAAAATCAAGCGTGTTTGAAATCCTGGTCGCTCCTCGTGAAGGAATCGCACAGTTGAAGCAGCTGCGACCCGATTTGCCTCATCCTTTCGCAGAGAGCATGCGCAATCTCTGATGTCACGTCAAAAACTATTATTTGCAATTTAAGTGTTGCAAATTAGGGCATTAGGGGAGTGACTCTGGGATGCCAGAGATCACTGTTTAGCGTTCTGGAAATGTCGTGGGACTAACAGAACGAAACAATGGTGAAAGGAGGTTCCCACCTGAACACCCCTGTGCTGCTCACAGGTATATAGTGAAGTTGTGCCAACCCCTTTACTGAGTGCCAATCCTTCTTAGTGCACACATTTCTTGTGTTTATTTCAATGTTGAGTTCCTTAAAAAAAAGCAGATAATGAGTTAACTGCAGGGCTTAAAGTTGGACACCCAGCTCTTCTTTGATTCGCATTAGTCTCCCTGATCAAGCACTTCAAATTACATTATGCATGACGGATCTCCCCCATTGGGTGTGCGAATGGGTAAAAAAGGGGTTATTGTGTGAGGCTAGAAAAACACCACACAAGCGCAGACCATTTCTAGCTTATCTGCCTACTAAACCCTTATGCTATTTGCTGATGAAGCAACCAAAGTTTCCCTCATGGACCATTAAAGCTTCATACTAGCTTCTGATTAGTTTTGATTGCAGCAAGCTCAGCAACATGGGGGGAAAACCCTGACAAGCAACTGTAGCCTATGTGATGCATCACTGGCTTGTATTTCTCTAAGAGGAATATTTGTTTCATCAGCTTACATTTTTGTGTGATGACTAGCATCTTGACAGGAATACAGAAGACTAATAGTGGTATAGAATGAAAGGTTTGTTACTTTGCATGGGAAAAATAAATGTGATTAAAAACAAAAAAACAAAACAAAACAAAAGATTCAACATTTTAGCTGGCAGGAGCCTGTAAGATCATATACTGTATGCTCTTATTCTGCATTATGTGGTCCAAATCAGTTACTCCAGGGTTTGAAGTTCGATCTCTTTTTGGCCTCACATTAGTCTCTCTGCGCAACATCTTCAAATTAAAAACATTCATTCTGCCAATTGAACCTCAAAAGGAAACATTATACAACATTTCATAAGTTGACTCAATTTGATTAAGTCTGATTGAAACATCTGTGAAATTCTTTGTTGAAACCCCACAGAGCTGCAGTATAACAGCTCCCTTTTTCCACAGTGTTTTACAGCTCTGTTCATAGCAGCTGGTTTTGGGGGTTTATGTCAGTCATTTTACTCCACCCCCTTATCTCTTTAAAACTATACACTGGTCGTGTCTCAACCAAATAAGTGGTCCCAACAGTGTAAAAGGAAGTCCCATTTCCCCTGCATTGAACACTGAAATAGGCCTGAATGGAGGGACCAAAATCCAGCTCCTTTTGATTTCACAAACTTAACTCCTTGGAAGACACCACCGTTATTCTGAATATGAGCTAAGCATGCACCGCCATGGGAAATAGTAGCTCTCCAAACTTCCAGATTCAGTTCACATTACTGTGAAATGTGCATAAAAAAATATTAACTTGAGGTCAGCTCTTTCTTATGATTTATTTTTGTTTTAAGCCACTGTTGCATTGTTCTTTTTTTCTTGCTTTTGTGGGTTTCACTTTAGTGAAAATCATCTGACTAAATGCCTCACACTTGTAAGAGAAACTCCACTTTGACTGAGAATCTGCTCCGTCTCTCTCCTAAATCCTCCCGTCGTGGAGTTGCTGACCAGACTTTCCAGCAGAAACATATATAATCACGTGAAAAAGAAAAATATAACTTCCATCAATTCAAAGGTTTACGTTTTGTCTGGGAGGTTTTTAAAGGACAGGGTGTGACTTGTTAATGCAGTTGCTGATGGAAGGTTCAAGGGTCACACTGATGCTTATCGATTGCAGCTTTCTTACTTCAGACTGGAGGACAAATGCCATTGAGGGTGATTAAATCCAGGCCCTACGCTTGGATGCTTCTGGGACAAATTTTCCGAGAGCAAGGGAGTTGGCGCCGGGGATCCTGTGTATTTTCCACCCTGATCTCTGCTTGGCAGTGGCCTAAATAATAAAGCTCTTTTACTGAGCTGCCTGGGGTTCCCTGTGTACAAACACGAGCCTCCCTACCCTCTTGTCTGTGCTGTTTTAACATGACCTGCTGCCATGAGGGAGTGGTTTACCTCACACCCTATAAGCTCTTGTCCTGCAGTTGTCTGAAAGTCTGTCCCCATCTGTCCCAGACTCCAGCTAATTTAGTCTGGAGGAAAGTTAATCTTGAGGAAAAGAAGCCGTGGAAAGAGCTTCAGATGTTCTGTACATCCATGCTGTTAGTCAGTAGGCTACTCCAGATGTGTTTTTATGCTTCGAATGTTACTTTAAATTGCATCATGGAGTGTGGTAGTGTGTTACACCAACACAATCACAGAAACCCAGGAAGCAGTTATAAAATGTTCATTCATGCGACCATGTGTGTTTTTGTGTTTATTTTATTACTGTGTAGGTCAATATGGGCCTTCAAAGCCTGGTGCTGTGTGTCAGTGCCAAAGCTCACAAACCTTGTACACTCTGATCAGCCTGCCAGCTTTGAAACCTGAGGCCGGCAGAAAAACCTGCTCTGAAAACTCCGGCCCAGGCCTCTCGGGCCCCCAGGAGCAAAATTTAAATAAGGTGAATCAAAGAATTTTTTTTTTCTTCTGTAAACTATTTGATGAATAGATTCTTGTCAAAAAAGTGTGTGCTTTACAGAATAAAACGCTTCACTGTTGGTGATTCGTGTGCCACTGACAGGGTTTGATCTAGTAGCACTTTCACCTCCACATGCCCACGAACATGAGGCGTTTAATGGCGATACTGAGCCTGAATGATTGTACAGGCGGAGGGGTGCGCTGCAAATGCCAAAACAGTAGCTCAGTTCTAGGGCAGGAAAATTAAGAGATTTTTCCATTTTTGCCCGCTGAGCCATTTTTCCCATGAACAATAAAAGGAATACAACACACGAGCCTCGGGGAACACTGGAAGAAATTAGTCCCCAACTGCAGCAGCTAATCAACACAACCACAACACTCACCGGGACCCCTGTTATTGTGTCACAGAGTTTTTGTGCCGTAATCTCAGTAAACCACATAAAACCCCCCATAATATAAGGTTACTGAAAATTGAGGTAATTATACACTCGTTTGGGGATGTTTAAATAAGACTGTGTGAATGTTTCTTGTCTCAAAGCACACGTAAATACATATAATGAACCTGTATCATTTTGATGAAACCATCTGGATGAAGGTGGGATGCAAAAGTCAAAGTCCTTTTGTTTGATTGGGTTTTTCTTCATTCTTTCTTTCACTTAATGCTCATTAATAAGACACCAAGAATACAAAAAGGAGACAAAACAAGATTGTTGTGTGAGCTTTTGGATAATTACTATAGAAAACCCAACACATTCATTTTCAGTCAAGAGAGCTTATCTCCCAACCGATTGTGCTCAGACACGCAAACTTTGGAAACAAAGTGGTTTATATTTTGATAAAACTATGAAAAATCTTTCCAGACTGCCTCTTTCTATGTGATTGGAGGAGGAAGAAAAATGCCGGTAACAAGCACAGCTCCTTTGCCTCAGAGCCAGTGTTAAATATTGAACAGCTCGTCTTTGCAGAAGCGCCTCCCGTCTCCGAATCCCATCTGTGTGAGTTTGGTTCCTCCAGAATGTGCACAGACGAGGTGTTCATTCAGCAGCCTCTCCAAAGTACACCAGGTTGCCATCTGACAGAGTCTTCACTACACTTACTTGTATTTCCCTTGCAGCCTTTTTAACATGCTCACCTACTCAAAACATTCTCTCTTAAAAACATCATGCTTATCAGTTACAACTTCTAACATTTTAACACTTCTTGCTCTGTTTTTCTCATCTCTATGAAATCACTTGGCTTTATCTACCCCCCCTTTTCTCCGCCCATACGCCTGTGCTCTGCTGCACACAGCTTCCTTGATGTTTTCATCAGTTTTCGACGCTGTTTGAAAAAGCAGTACAAACGGGATGCCCTGCGTCACGCGGAGTTCACCTCAGTCTCCTCCCGCCACATTTCTCAGTAGCCAAATACGTCTCTTTACTCCTACACCAACTGGCAATGTTACTGGCAAGTAAGTCTAACCACTTGCTAGCAGGCCTGCAATCACGTTACTTTAACTGATTTGTTATAAACAGCACACAAATGAATTACATAATCTTAACTTTCTGCTTTTGATTTGTGGGTGTAAGACGAATCAGGGTGTGGAAAGCTGATAATAAGATAATATCTGAGAAACACAAGGAAGAAGATAGAACTAACCATGCTAAGGGTAATGACGCACTTCACCCACATAGAGTGAGGAATAAATCATTGTGCCATTCAGTGAGGTAAACCATCACCCATTCTGAGGTAATGCTGGTAATCTGTGGCATTATTATTTCCACAGAGCTATATATTTAAATGTCTAGGGACAGGCCTCATGGGATCTGTGGTTTTTGGCCATAGTTTCAGTGAGTAGAGTATGTTGCTCCTCAACCGGAAGGTTGATGGTAAGATTCCAACCCCCAGCACAAGTTGAAGTGTCCTTGAGCAAAACACTGAACCCCTACATTACCTCCAATGTGCGCACTGGGTGACGCAGAAAAACAGCACTGTACAGAGTTTATAGTCCTTGTGTGGGTGGTTGCCTCCTAAGGCTCAGCTCCTTTACAAGCGGCCTGAGGGATCTACACAATATCTTAGAGCGCACACACTAGGCCACCAGCTCTTTGCTCTTCTGAACAGAGATCTCTAATTGTTGTTCCCAGAAACTGTTGGAGCAGGCCTCCCCGTTTTGGGGGCTCCCAGCTCCATATACTACTGGGACTGCTGTTGTATTTTTCATTGTGGTATCATCTATCCCTCATTGGGTTTCTTCTGCTTGAGTCATTCATTTTCACAGTTCATTGCAGGGGGTAGAACATAATTTGAATGATACGACCCCCGGGAGTTATTTCAGGCAGGCAATCTCTGTAGTGCGTGCGACTGCCTATTTACCCCTCTGAAAGGTTCGGCCCAATTACTCCATTTGTTCTTTGACCTATTTAAGGAGCAAGAAGTAGGTCCTTAGATGCCTTCAGATGTCTCACCTAAAAAGCTCGCTGTCAATCCCACCTTCTGTAGGCTCCGATTCAAAGAGGGGTTAGTCCTACACCCCTGTATTTATGTGTAAGCCTGATAAACTATGCTTGAATGCCAAAGCCAAATATGTGTTACAACTAAAGTGTTTCAAACTTACTGTGTGAGTTGTTTGACTGAAATGCATTTCTTAAAAAAATCTTTTGAGTTTCATCCTGAATGGTAGATTTGGTGTTTAGGATTGGGCCCCTAGGAGATTGCCAAACAGTGAAAGTGGTGCACTACTGCCACAAAATATTGTGTGCTTTTTAGCTGAGTGAGTGGATCCTACCAGGCCCTTCTCTGTAATAACAGAGACTGAGACACCCACTGCTTCCACGCATATGATGGTAATTCAACCCCTTTAGTTATGATCACTTTGCTTCTCCGTGATATTATTAAGGCTTACTTTTCTAGTGGAAGTCACTGTTGATGATAAAGCATTGGACTGTGTAAACCACTTTACCTATCTCGGCTCGACAATCTGTAGCAATCTCTCAATGGACAAAAAAATCGAAATCTGCATCGGTAAAGCTGCGACTACATTCAACCGCCTTAGAGCTAGAGCTTGGCAAAACAACTATCTCACGGAACGAACTAAGTGCCGCATTTATGAATCCTGCGTTCTTAGTATAATGTTATATGGTGCTGAAACATGGACAACATATGCCTGTCAAGAACAAAGGCTGAACTCCTTCCATATGCGTTGCCTAAGGCACATACAGGGAATTAAGTGGCAGGACAGGGTCACGAACGAAGACGTTTTGAAACGGGCTGGCAGCAAATCTCTCTACAGACTACCGGCTGCCCAAGAGCATCCTCTACGGCGAGCTTTGTGAGGGTGTGCGAAGGAGAGGACGTCCACTTCTTCGCTGCAAGGATGTCGCGAAACGCGATATGAAAGCGTTAAAGGTCGATACATCTAGCTGGGAAAGGATGGCTGAAAACCGTAGCAGCTGGAGTCGTACACTTTATGCTGGTGGCATTGAACTGGAGCAGCCATGGTTTGAAAAACTAGCCCGCAAACGCACTAACACTGTCTGACTCATTCAGCTATTAACACCATAATCTCACGTAGATAAATTTGCCATTATTTATTATTACTTTTCTAGTGACAAAAAAAAAAAAAAAGGATATGCATAGGCTGAAGACTTGCTGCAGGTGAGGAATAAGAGTGCTAAAGTAGGATCTGAAGAGTGAGGTGTCCATCCTTCGCTTGTTGAACAGCAGACTAACTGCTATGGGTTTCTTGTGTCTGAAATTGGACTTCATCAACATGTGATGGAAAAAAAAATGCACAACAAAAGGCAATGTCTCAACTTTATAATGCCCAAAGGTCTGAACGTCTGTAAGGTTATGGTGACAGATGTTGCTCCGTCTGTGTCAGGAGGTGGTGGATGTAGGACCCAAATGCAGGAGACCAAGGAAGCAGCAGTTCCAAAAAATGGTGATTTATTAATCCAAAACAAACCAAAAGCACTGCTGAGCAGGATCTACAAAAAAAACACAAAGAGCTTGCCAAAAAGTAGACAGGACACAAGGGAGGTAGAAACAGTATGGAGCAGCAGGAAGCAAGGGAAAGGCAAGACCAGATATACACAGAAGGCTTGACAAGACACAGGTGCAGACGATCAGGGCAGATGGGAAGAAGGAAAGTCAAGACATAACTGAAACACAAAGACATGGGGTTTCAAAATAAAACAGGAACTAAATACCAAAACCATGACACTCTGACCATTCTTGTGTTTTCTTTGACAGTTTTATTAATGTCAACAGATGCTTCCAGGCAGAGATCTTCAAGAAACGTTACATAGGTGAAAATACCTGTGAAAAGTTTATTCAGTTCTACTCCTCCTCACCTCTCCTCCACTCACCTGTAGTTATTGAGCTTGTGGATAAATTCTGTGGTAACATTATAAGTATAATTGATATCATTGCTCCCACCAAGGTGAAGGTCATCACTACTAAAAACAAACCTCCATGGAAAAATGTTGTACGGACAAACGCTGATAAAAGAGAGAGTCGAAGAGCTGAACGCAGGTGGCAGAAAACTAGACTACGGCCTCATTATGACATCTATAAAGAGAGACTGAGCGTATATAATATGGAGCAGAGGAATACAAGGCAATAATATTTTTCTGATATCACCGCCAAAAACAACAATAATGTATTAGCTTTGTTCACTACTGTTGACAGGCTAACAAATCCCCCTGAGTCAGGAAGACAAAGCAAGGCAAGTCTATTTGTATAGCACATTTCAGCAACATGGCAACTCAGGGTGCTTTACAATATAAAAACATGAAAAATAATGGGAAAACAAAAAAAAGGATTATAATTACAGTGCAAAGGCATAATAAATTTAGACTTAAACTACCATTACAGTGTAGTACTTAAATTAACATTGTTTAAATTTAAATTCAGAATGGTTGAAACAATTCAGTCATAGGCAGCTGTAAACAAATTCGTTTTTAGCCTTGAGTTAAAGGAACTGAGGGCTTCAGCATTCCTACAGTTTTCTGGAAGTTTGTTCCAGATCTGAGGAGCATAAAAGCTGAATGTGTCTACTTCATGTTTCACTCTCATTCTGGGGACAGAGTGGATCTGAACCAGAAGACCGTATGTGTAGATGGTTGATATGGCAACAACAAGTTTCTGATGTATTTTGCTCCCAAACCATTCAGGACTGAAGTAATGTCCACTTTCGTAGTTCTAGTGAGAACTCGGGCAGCAGCATTCTGGATTAGCTGAAGCTGTCTGATTGACTTCTTAGGCAGACCTGTGAAGACGCTGTTGCAGTAATCAAGTCCACTGAAGATAAACAGATTGATCCTGGAGAGGTTCTGCAGGTGATAAAAGGCCAACTTTGTAATTGTTTTGTAAGTGTTTTTTTTTTTTTTTTTTTTTTTTTTAAGTCTAGACAGGTGACTTATGAACAGCTATAAACCCATATCAAACTACCCCTTTGTTAGTAAAATCAAGAAAAAGCTGTTTTCAACAGCTCTACAACCTCCTAAATTACTATTCTGGCATCTTCCAGTCAGGTTTCCAGCCACACTACAGCCCTGAGACAGCTCTAGTAAAGGTCCTTAATGGAATCCACTTCCAGATAGTGGCAACATTTCGGTCTTGGTCCTACTGGATCTCAGTGCTGCACGGTCAAGCATAACATCTTGATGGGCCAGTTGAAGAACTGCAAAGGACTTTCTGGCAGAGCTATTACCTGGTTAGAGTCTTATCTAAAAGACAGGGACTATTTTGTGTTATTAGGTAACTACAAATCGGAGCTAACAAAAACAACATGTGGAGTTCCCCAAGGTTCAATTCTGGGGCCTCTATTGTTTAACATCTACATGCGCCCACTCTCTCTAATTATGAAAAAGAACAAAATGTGTTACCATAACTACGCAGACGACACACAAATCTATATAACCATTTTGCCAGGAGACTATAATTCAATTGACACATTGGTCAAATGCATTGATCAAAATTAAGAGTGTATGTGCAATAAATTTCTTCTGTTGAATGAAGACAAAACAGAAATAAGTGTTTGGCACCAAGGAAGAAAAATTAAAAGTCAGCACTGAGCTCAAAGCAGTAAAGCTCAAACCCAATAGCCAAGCCAGAAATCTGGTAATGGTTCTGGACTCAGACCTGAATTTTAACAGCCATATTAAGACAGTAGTGAAGTCAGTCTATTATCGCCTACAGAACATATCGAGGATTAAAGGACTGATGTCTTGTCCATGCTTTTATCTTCAGTACACTGGACTACTGTAACGCTGTTCTCACGGGTCTCCCTAAAAAAAACAACAAACAGCTGCAGTTAATGACGACTCTGGCAGTAACGTTTTGAACTAAGACCAAGAGAGTGGACGATATAACTCCAGTTCTTTCATCTTTATACTGACTTCCTGTCTGTCACAGAATAGATTTAAAAATCCTGCTGTTGGTTTATAAATCTCTGAATGGTCTCGAGTCAAAATACATCTCTGATCTTCTGGTCCATTATGAACCAACCAGAACCCTCAGGTCCTCAGGATCACACCTACTTTCTGCACCCAGAGTTAGAGCCAAACACGGTGAGGCAGCATTCGGCTTTTATGCTTCTCCTCTTTGGGACAAACTCCCTGAATGCATCAGGGCTGCTGAAACTCTGGTTGCTCTAAGTCAAGGTTCAAAACCTTTTTATTTACTGCTGCATTTCCGTAATTTACCACAATGCACTGCAACCTTTATTTCATACATTTGATTTGTTTAATTCTTTTTAATGTATATCTTTCCGTCTTTAATTCTGCTTTTAAACTGTTGTTTGTAAAGCACTTTGAATTGTCTTGTACATGAAATGTACTATACAAATAAACATACAAATAAATGTCTTGCCTAAAATCCATTTACAGAAGCCATTTTTCATTGTATTCTACTCTTATAGCTTCTGAAAAAGGGACTCAATTAATCTAAAACATGTTATATTATAATAATAGGAATGCCATGTTTATCCTTGCTCCTGAACAGTGGAAAATATTACATAAAATTTGCTTCAAACTGGAGCCATTAAATTTAATAAACATACAAGTTGCAGGAGAACCCAGAGTCAATCCTAAATTTCTCAAAAACTGAAAAACAGGAATGTGGCCTTGGGAATCCAAGGTCAACAGCTGAGGGCCATTTGATTGATGGAAAGAGATAAAGCTAGCGCATGTGGGTGTATCAACTAATAGCTGTCTCATTTTCCCCCTTTTCTTTTGATTTACCATCTTCTGTACATAAGTAAAGCAAAATCTAAATTAATTACATGATTGGCATAGAATTTGCAGTGATTATTGGCATAAAATGAGGCCCACCTCAGCTCAGTTACAACCTTTACCCTTTAATGAGCTATTTTGGCTTGGCTGACTTGCTCATGCAAACCGAAGATGCTAATAAATGTTATCTTGCATACATTTTGATCCAATGTGCCCATTTGCCCTAATTTCAAGGTCACTACTGAAACAATATAAGGAGTATTGGCAGAGTTGAACAAACCGGGGGAGTACCAATCTAGCACCAGCGGGACCCTGAACAGGCCAACCCTTGACTACACACACAGACACACACACACAGACGCAAGCACACTACAGTGTACAGTACTCAGCTGCACTCAGCTGAGCACTGAGGATCCAGGTGAGGAAACGGTATCAGGGAGCCATCCAAGCCAGGAGGTCCCATGACCCGCAACCACAAGGGGGGCCTCCACAGAGACCATCCCGAACGGATAGAGGAGTCCACACCACAGCGGTAAAGCCATGGTGCAGAGCTCCACATCCTTTAGGGAATCCATCCTTTGGATTCTCCAAAGCTGGGTCTTGGTGGAGGTCTGGACAAAGTTAGTCAAGCCGAAACGGTACAGGCTAACCTGGGGAGCCCCCTGTTTCCGTGGCTTTAGAGATAATATGTTTATTTGTGCCCTGCAATAGACTGGGCTCTGCAATAGGCTGGCGACCTGTCCAGGGAGTTCCCCTGCCTCTCGCCTGTAATGAGCTGGGATAGGCTCCAGCAGACCTCTGTGACCCTGCAAAGGATACAACGGCTGTAGAAAATAGATGGATCGAAGGGTGTTTTGTTGTGGTGTTGTTAATTGGAATAACAGGTCACTGCAACTTCCTGTGAGTTCTGAAAAGTTTTGAAGACAAAGATGACCTTTAAAGCGGGCAGCTGCTTCACTAAACTTCCCACCCTTTGTACAGATCCCAATGGGCCACTTTTGTTGGTGCCAGAGGGTTGTCTCCCCTCCCAGTGTCCCATCAACCCAGCTTCTTCAGATAGAAAGAATTTGACTATAAAATACAGTTTTATTCTATAAAAAAGGAAAACACTTTTCATTCTGCTCTAAACAAAAAAAAATGAAATAAAGAAAAACACATTTAGCCCTAAATGGGAGCTTGAACGGTGGTGGTTATTCTGTCCCTGTTTGTGTGTTTGGGTGCGTGTTTTTAAGAGTGATGGGTGTTGTAACTTAGGTTACCTCCGCTAAGCATTCATGGAACGTTTGATACTTAAACTCAGACCTTAGCAACAAAATTTCTATTTTCTGATTGGCTAAAAAATTCTATTTTCTGATTGGCTGATAGGTTGGTAACTCCAGACAGCTGCTCTGAGCTGAGTTAAAGGCTGAACTCAGGTGCACAGCGTAGTCTACATTTGACTCGTTTGTAAGATAGGCTGTTGGACTTACTGTGCAGTGCAAGTTATGCAAGTTAATTTCTCATCCATCCATCGTCCGCCGCTTATCCGTTCCCGGGTCGCGGGGGCAGCAGCCTCAGCAGAGATGCCCAGACTTCCTTCACCCCAGACACTTCCTCCAGCTCCTCCGAGGGGAGTCCGAGGCGTTCCCAGGCCAGCCGAGAGACATAGTCCCTCCAGCGTGTCCTGGGTCTTCCCCGGGATCTCCTCCCGGTGGGACATGCCTGGAACACCTCCCTAGGGAGGCGTCCAGGAGGCATCCGATACAGATGCCCAAGCCACCTCAGCTGACTCCTCTCAATGTGAAGGAGCAGCGGCTCGACTCCGAGCTCTTCCCGGGTGACCGAACTCCTCACCCTATCTCTAAGGGAGCGTCCAGCCACCCTGCGGAGGAAACTCATCTCGGCCGCTTGTATCCGCGATCTTGTCCTTTCGGTCACTACCCAAAGTTCATGACCATAGGTGAGGGTAGGGGCGTAGATTGACTGGTAAATCGAGAGCTTCGCCTTTCGACTCAGCTCCCTCTTCACCACGACGGTCCGGTACATCAACTGCATAACTGCGGA
Organism: Cololabis saira; assembly: GCF_033807715.1. Classification (NCBI taxonomy): domain Eukaryota; kingdom Metazoa; phylum Chordata; class Actinopteri; order Beloniformes; family Belonidae; genus Cololabis; species Cololabis saira. Next base: position 26,083,576 of record NC_084604.1, read on the forward strand.
CGCTGCACCGATCCGTCTGTCAATCTCCCGCTCCATCGTTCCCTCACTCGTGAACAAGATCCCGAGATACTTGAACTCCTCCACCTGAGGCAGGACTTCTCCACCCACCCGGAGAAGGCACGCCACCCTTTCCCGGTGGAGAACCATGGCCTCGGTCTTGGAGGTGCTGATTCTCATCCCTGCCGCGTCACACTCGGCCGCAAACCGCCCCAGCACATGCTGAAGGTCCCGGTCTGATGAAGCCAACAGGACAACGTCATCTGCAAAAAGCAGAGATGAAATCCTGAGGTTCCCAAACCCCTCCGGCCCCTGGCTGCGCCTAGAAATCCTGTCCATAAAAATTATGAACAGGACCGGTGACAAAGGGCAGCCCTGCCGGAGTCCAACATGCACCGGTAACAAGTCTGACTTACTGCCGGCAATGTGAACCAGACTCCTGCTCTGATCATACAGAGACCGGACAGCCCTTAATAGAGGGCCCCGGACTCCATACTCACCGAGCACCCCCCACAAAATGGCACGAGGGACACGGTCAAATGCCTTCTCCAGATCCACAAAGCACATGTAGACTGGTCGGGCAAATTCCCATGAACCCTCGAGCACCCTGCGGAGGGTGTAGAGCTGGTCCAGTGTTCCGCGACCGGGACGAAAACCGCATTGTTCCTCCTGAATCCGAGGTTCAACTATCGGCCGTAATCTCCTCTCCAGTACCCTGGCGTAGACTTTCCCGGGGAGGCTGAGTTCATTTCTCAGCGTGAGAAATTCCGTGTGTGGCGTAAGAGCGTGCAAATTTGCTCAATGCGTGAGACTTGAGAGCCCTGGTTGGTGGACAACTGTATCTGCAGGCCACTGCTTAGCAAAGCTTCATTCTCAGGGGAAATGCTACCACAACTACCACAACAAAACATATCATTTTTAAAATAAGAATTATACGGTCTTTATTTATAGAAGTCAAGAATGTGCTAATCGATACATAGCTATAATGATGACAGCTAGTCTAGAAGTCGCTGTCCAGGTCTTCTTATACCATCCATGTTTTCTGTTGCTGGGTCCCCATCTTATCTACATGATCCTCTAAGACCAGACAATCTTTTTTTTTTATACTCTTTTTTTATTTAGGCAACAAAGAACCTGAGGGCATCATGGGTGTTACAAAGTCAAGGCAATACAATTTCTTCCATACATCATGTTACAGTGTCATATCTTTGTTAGTGTGCATACATAATCCATTTTTCCCAGTACCTGTCACATTTCTGCAGTTCAAGTTTCAATACAAAAGTGAGTCTCTCCATACAATAAACACCTTCTACAATCTTCAGCCACTGATCTTTTGCTGGAGGGTCAGCCTGCAACCAACTACGAGTTATCGCTTTCCTGCTGCTTGCCAGAAGTATGTTCGACCAGAAAATCTTAATCTAAATCTATACTGGATCATTGAACTCCACTCCAAATACCGGATGTTGCCCCTCGATGGAAAAATCAGGGTGATTGATAAATCAGACACATAACTGAGCTTAAACATGATGGGAGGATGGCATTTGGGACTGTCAGCTGATGGGACTCTGGTAAGACGAAGGAGATGATGAATGTGTATTTACCTGACGTGCTGCTCAGTTGTCACAGGTGGACTGCATGTGCCTGATATTTACTTTTTATTATCATTATTATTATTATAGCTGGGGGTGGACCTTCATGTTACCATCCACACATGAGGAAGATACTCTATATCCTGGATATTTTCTACCGCAAAAAAGGCTGTTACATGGCTTTTTCTTTTTTTAATCTTCTTATTTCAGTATTCTTGTAATAAATTAATGTAATCTTTAAACTGCAGCCAAACCTCTCCCAGGACTTTGGTTAAGTTCTACCATTGTTGGACAGGAAATATACTGTCAAGTTTTACTTATAGTTCAGGGTCAAATTTTAATAATAGTGCAATTTTAGATATTCACTTCAATTCAATTCAACTAATACTTTATTAAAGACATCTTGAGATATCTCATCCTTCAAAATAAAACCCAATTCAGTTTGTGTGTCACTTTATTGCGTCTGCAGCGACTCCAGCCAAGCATGCTTTGGAGTAATGGCATACTGTCTGCAGTTGACTTAAGGACAAGTATGAACCAAGTGAATTAACATTTGCACATACAGTAAGATCTTCCAAGCAGCTCAGAAATGTCATCCGTATACAAGAGACCTTATTCAAACATTTACTTCGACACGCGGGTGGGCAGACATTCAGGAGTTTCCCTAACGGGCCTGAGTTCATAACACCCTGCTCGTCCTCTATGGACCTTCCTGTCTGCAGTTCATATGTTCCACAATAACAGAGCTGAGAAGGAAACTCTGCTGGGTGGTGTACAGTACAGCAGAAGCCGGGGATGGACCAGTAGTACCATGAAAAACGCATGACAGAAAACTTGAAAAACAAGGTATGCCAAGGATCGGTCACGGACGAACTGGAGAGGAATGAGATCATCAGAGAAACAGTCAAATGGGAGCCTCTCTGTCAGTTCTGGATTTAAGTCAGGATGAGCTCATAAGTGAGTTTCTCCAAGGCAAGTTTATCTCATAAAAGCTGATGACAACTGTAATGGTGTCAGATTGGCTTATCCAGAACGCCTCTGTCCTTTTTTTTTTTTTGGGGGGGGGGGGGGGGGGGGTCATCTGTGCCCTACATGATCAAAGTTGATGTTAAAACAATGAGCATTTGTTTTGACGTTCAAATCAACAGCACGCAATGTTTTTGTTCCTTTCTGCCCCTCATGTCAAGCTCTGCTGAGTCTTTTATTATGTTGCAATGCTGCCCCCATGTGGTCAAAACAGTTACACACAGTGCTGCTAAACATGTCATGTGACGTGTAAACCATTTGTTTAAAAAAAAAACGAAAAGGAAATTATACAGTTGTGAGCACATGGCAGTGTGGCTAATGTTTTATTTTATCACAACAACTTCTAAAGATTGTGCTGATCGATTATTGCTAAGATTGGACTGAAGGATTACCCAACATCTGTTTGCTGTTTCATTCACTCATTTTAGAATCAGACGAGTCACACAATCTCCTACAAAACCTGCATCAATCTTCATCTTTCCATCAGCAGTTTAATCTTGATTCCCTGATAACATTTGAGATATCGCTCATGTTTGCATGCATGCTTGGGGCTCATTTCCTATCAAACAGCAACATATTAAACATTAAACATTCCCTATATTTAATTAATACCATCTGTATTCTGGTAAAAGAATGATAAAACTGCAGATCTGTGCAAATATGTCATTCTTAACATCGCATTGGGTATAGCTCATCTTAAATATACTTTATAGTAATGTAAAAAATTATTCAAAAGGAAGCTTTATAAAATAGTTTTATTTCATGTTAAATAAAAACATGAATAGTGTCAACCAGCACAACTACAAAATATCGTTTCTGTTTCCCTTACTGGCATGAATTAGAAATCTAGTCACAATCTTCTATCATAAAAACATGTAGAGTGGGGGGGGCCGTCTCACAGCTAGAAGTCCCTGGGACGCTGTGGGTGCTGAGTGCGTGTTAAGTTCCCCCATGACTTCAGCACCCACACCCTGGGTGGGATTGGCGAAAGGGCCTTTCTGGTGAAAAGAAGCGGCCGGTTCACTCCTCAAGTTAAGGAGGAGACTTGAGCTCAGTATGGCCCTGGTAGAGGGTGAGCAATGCCCAGGACTGACTTAGGTAGGAGCACTGGGTGGTAAAAATGGGAAAAAAAATCCGGAATAAAAAAAACAAAAAAAAACATGTACAGTATTTACATGAACCAGTGTGTATGCAATGACAAACGTAGTGTCTAACAACTGTGTATGTGTATACCTGAAATAATTAACTGCACTTAATTGTCGGATAACTCTGTCAAGAGTCAGCTGCTTCTCTGATTTGTCTCGCAGGTTTAGTGAAATCACTTAATTCACAGGTAAATATAAAAAGAGACTTCTGATCAATGACTTATATGAAACTATGGTTGTTAGGAAAGAAGCGTATCTAAAACGTTTCTGGTTACTGTTACAGTATTGTAATGAAGGTTATTTCAGAGGCTCATTGTTGGTGTCTAAAACTGGACGTCTCCGATGACTGAAGGTGCATCTGGACTTCCACTTTCACAGCTGGACGGTACCTATCAATCAAAACAGATGGGTTAAAATCAGTGTTTATTGACGGAATTAGTCTTTGTATTAGGCAAAAGCTGGAACTTAACGGAAGATAACAACAAATATTTGGCAAAATATCACATTATTAAGTGTCTTCAGGCTTTCTATATACCTGATATTCATTTCTTATCACAGATTTTGGAGAAAACATGCAAGGTAAATAGGATGTGAACTTCAGGAGTGAGTTTTTTTTCTCTGTTATAGAATATACATGTATGATTTACACTTTAAAATATTTCTGAACAATATTAGTGTATTAAGAAGGGCAGAAAGTACCACTTTGTCCCACTACAGGTGCACTTTGCTGCATCTTACGTCAGGGCTTGTAATCATATGCTGCCCCCATGTGGTCAGCGGTGGTATTGTCACAGAGTGGCTTTTAACAAACCTCCGTATCAAACAGGCATAAAAAATAGATACATGTAAAATTTATTTTATTTTATTCATCTTTCAGCTATGTTATTTATATATATATATATATATATATATATATATATATATATATATATATATATATAAATATATATATATATATTCTGTGGACTGTTGCAGAAGGCTGATAACACGTCTGATAAAACTAACTGTGTGCAAGAAACATGGAAAACCCTATGTATGTAGGCTATGTGTTTGGACTGCTGGAGCGCAATTGAAGTAGTTAAGAAAACCTCCAAACCCTATTCTTCTTTCCTCCGACAGAATAGATCCTAATGTAACAGGTTATATTATTGTTTATGAATCTGTTTTTGGGACAAAATAAACTAACAATGAGTTGGTTTTCAGTCTTAAAATATGTTGTTTACAGGTGGACCCACAAGACAGCAGCTCTTCAAAAGCATCCTATGATCGCATCAAGGGCTGTGCCACTGTGCAGGTCAGTCCTAAAGACTGTGAAAACCACTCAGTTGATTGATTAGATGGTTCTGATCAAAGCTGAAGGAATCCTTGGTTGGCCCATGAGATACAGCTGTACTGAAGTTTCAAGGATCCAGAAACAACGATGCATTTCAGCTTGTGAACCCCAAGATTAAAAACAAACAAAAAAACTTACATTTTATAGTGGTTCTTAACTATTTGTAATCTAAAACTATCTTGGGGGTCTATCAGCTCTGCATGACCTGAGTGGATCTAAAGGCAGAACCCTTTTGAAAGAGAATAATCGATCAGAAGACAACCAACCATGTGGCTCATCTAGCCCTCTGAAAGTCCACTTTATGGACATACCTGACTTGTTCATTTATATATAAATATAGATTTATCCTCTGTTTCATACTTGCCCTGTTTAAATACTGGTACTGGAGTGTTTCATGATGACCCTCGTGAAAAACCACAAGCTGAAATGTGTTCACCAACTTGACCCAGTGAAGACTTTTTCATCCCCGTGCACCATAACAACCAGTGAAGTCGGGCAGAAACCTCTATACCAGGGGTCGGCAACCCGCGGCTCTAGAGCCGCATGCGGCTCTTTAGCGCCGTCCTAGTGGCTCCTGGAGCTTTTAAAAAAATGTTTGACCTTTTTTTTTCTTTTTTCTCTTTTTTTTCTTTTTTTCTTCTTTTTTTAAATTTCTTCATCTTTTTTTCTTCCTTTTTCCTTTCCTTTTTAATTTTGACATTTCGACTTTTTTCTCGAAATTTTGACTTTTTTCTCGAGATTTCGACTTTTTTCTCGAGATTTCGACTTTTTTCTTGAAATTTTGACTTTTTTCTCAAGATTGTACTTCAACATTAATCTCGACATTTCGACTTTTTTTCTTGACATTTTCTCATTTTTTCTCGAAGTGCATAATGAAAAAAAAATCTCCCCCAGTTATAACTAATATAGATACATGCAGCATGTGTTGTCTTCATTCTAAGGCTTATACAAGACTTTTCATTTTTTGCGGCTCCAGACATTTGTTTTTTGTGTTTTTGGTCCAATATGGCTCTTTCAACATTTTGGGTTGCCGACCCCTGCTCTATACAAAGGAAAGAAGAACCCTAGTGGACCAGTGTGGTTGGACTCACAAGAACATCCCCACCAATACAACGGTCAACACAACCCTGTCTGGTTATTGTCTAAGACTCGTTTCCTTTGTTCCTGTTAAAAACAGGCTCAAACCAACGAAATCATACGTTTTTGTTGTTGCATTTCTATATACATCTTAACCTTATTGGGATTTCTAACAACGCAGTTTGAGTGATAAACGACAGAAGGAAAAAAACAGTCAGACATTCATGCTTGTGTGCACAGGTGAATGATCTCAGCGAGAGGTGGAGGAGGCAGATTGGTAGCGCAGCGTGAAAGCGTGCAGAACAGGTGTGGGTGATCAACATGGGTGGGTGGTGATCGCTCTGTGCTCCTACCTTTGTGCTGCTCTGTGTCAGGCTAAGATTTGAGCAGATTTTGTTTAAAACAGAAAAGTTTTATTGATCAGGCTTGAGAAGGGGGAGTCTGCTGCTGGGAGATTAGTGCTGTTGCTCCGTAGTCTGGTCCCGGCATCTGCCCCTCCGCCTAAAACAACAGCTTTTGATCACTTCTCATTCAGCGTTCACAGAGGTGTGAAGCTCCAGTCTGGGATGAAGTTCAACCCCATCTGATCGGTAGATTTCTACAGTATAATAGGACTCTTCTATGGTCAAAATGACCTCAACTATCATTTAAGAAACAGATTTAATCATTCGGCATCAGTAACTTCATCACAGACTTGGAGACCCACCCAGAAATAGAAAAAGTTTAAACGACAGGAAAAGCACAACAGCATTAACATATGACAGGTTGTAGAGAAATGCATGTTAGTTAATACACTTTAAAAAACGCAATATTGTGTCATTTAGATACTTCAGTGGCATCATTCTAGCTTATGTTAGCCTGATTTAAATGGAAATGCGATCTCCATAAAGATGGCAGCAAAAATAGCCACAATAGGGAGCACAGGGTTGGTTATTTGTGGAACGGCAGGAGGTGAACATGTGACTTTGACTACACGCCCTCCACAGAGACGACACACATTTCACAGTGGGCACTTTGTTTTCTCACAGTCACTGCTAATTTTCGGATTAAAGTGGACATGAAATGCATCTCCACGATTTTGGACTGATCCAAAGTGTTGCATGGATCAATTCCTACCCGAGACATAGCTGTACGATCAAGTAAAGAGTGCAAAATAAGCACTGCGCATCCAGGTCTCACAACCTCCTCGGCACAAGACTGTGACGTGTGTTTTCACTCTTTCTAGTCGGTGCAAATAGCCCCTAAAACAGACCGAGCGCCCCGCTCACTTACTTCTGCTTTGGCCCGTAGATTTGCGTTCTGTCTCCGGAGGTCGGACTTAATTAAACCTGCAGCAAAATAATAAAAAAAAACACACACAGTGAAAGTTCAAGCCAATGGGAAACACTAAAACTCATTAAACGAAGACTGGGAAAAGTAAAGGTTATATTGTAGGGTCATCTCAGCCCTAAAAGCTGCCTCCATTAAACTATAATGCTCCTTGTTAAACATTTCCAAAGAGTGTGTAGCAACAAATAAAAAAACCGAAGGCAACTCCAGTCACAATTATATAAACAGCTTGATAATTAACTTCATATTTCACACGATGACAACTTTAACAGCAAAGTAGAACTTATGTGACTTAATATGAGAGAAGGAAAACAATATAGATGCATTTTGATGGCACCTTCAAGTAATTCACCAGCTTCACTCGACAAATTACACACAGATTAGAGAGGATTTCTCGAAACCATGATGATTACAACAACAAGTTGACTGAAACATCCCAATGTTGAATAAGTTAGGAAGCCCATGGGTCAGTCTGTTGACCTTTGATAGTGGGGAAGTTTTGCTATTGTGCCTTTTGTTTTTAAGACTCTTGTTTTTCCGGTGAATGCGAAGTTTAGCGCTTCAGTGACTAATGCATTTCTTTGGAAAAAATTACACATTGCTCATCAACCTCTCGATGGGCCTTGCAAAAACACTTTAGTGGCTCTGTATTAACCGAGGCATGAAAAGTCACCTTTTAACAGCTGAAAACACACACGGCTACTGCATGTAGCAGCTCTACTAAATGGTGAGTATCCGAAATCCTGCACAGGCTCCTAAATCTGCATCCCCACGAAGTGGGCTATAAAACATACGGAAGTTCCTGATATTTTACCTTTTTCTTTTTAACTGCTTTTACTTTGATAGTACTTCCTCTCCAAATTCCCCTTCCAAATGTATTCATTCCAATGCATCTTTCAAAGAATTCACTTTGGGTTTTACTCCATTCCCAGAATTGTGAACTGCGATCACACACTAATCAAGTTAATCAATATGCTACTGATACCAAGAACAGTCAGCAATCCATGTAAATTATCCTTAACCTTAACATTTCCCCGTAGCGGACTATGATTCATAATCAGCTGTTTGAGAAACTAAGTGGTGGCAGTGTCGCAATGAAATGGCAGGAGATGGACTTTTCTACAAAGATCCACTGTTCTGTGGAGTTCCCCAAAGATCTATGTTGGTTCCCCTTTAGTTTACTATTTACATGCTGGAAGATTCGTGGCTGCGTGCTGCAATCTAAGGATGAGTGCTGTCAAAATGGCTGCCACAGTAGCTGCATTCTCACTTCAGTACCTTGTCTTATAATGTTCAAAACTAAGCTAAAAGCTTTGGTCATTTGTCAAACAACACAACAGAGGTGCAGTCTTCCTTTGACCAACTGAGCCGTCAAACTGAAATGATTTTTTTCTAATGCACATTTAGAAAAGGTATTTTTCTTTTTCTAATCTCAGTTATTCTGAAACATTTTACCGTGGAAGAAGCTGAAAAACCTCCATGTCCCAGATGGAAACTGTAGGATTTGATGCTATAAAGTACTTTTTTTTTAACAAAAGTTTGTATCTCGAGCGAATCTCATTTCTCTTGTTGAGTGCTTTTACATTTCTTTTCCAAATATACTACATGAATAAAACATGTCAGAGCTGTATGAGGATTACGATCTCTGTCTTGCAAATGTTTCAGTTGTTCAGTTCACAAAAAAAAACCTTCAGTTGTGAGTCAAGAGGCACAAAGGAATGATATATTATGTTGCACACCATCTTTCAAAGACTTTCAACAAGCAATAAACTGCCAGCTGCCCATGGCTTTAATTCAAGTAAATGACACATTTCTAGGTTGCGTAGGTAATAAAACAGAAAGGAAGTGGTCACCACATTGGAAATGTTGTAGCTGTTCATCAACATTCAACCTTGAAACCTTTGTTCAAAATACAAAGTAGCTCAAATCTACATTCTTGGAATTGTCTTCCCACAGGAGAATTAGTCGAATAATAACAAGAAACTAAGAGACTTATCTTATCTCTGTATGAGTGACCTGAACTTAAAAGCGTGGAATGACTCCATATATATATATTTTGCACACGCAGGAAGGTCATACCTGTCATTATTGTGCCTATTAGAAGGAAAACGCACAAGAAGATGTTTCCTGGCAGCGTGCCGAAATTGTCGATGATCTTCCCCTGGCAGATGGTGAATATGATGCCGAACACCTGCGCGTGCAGAGCATGGATGGTTAGGAGCACTGTCTTCATGCACGCACACAGACACCATCACAGTAACAACACCAAACAAACATGTTTTTATTGAGCACCTTAGAATTACACGTGAGGACCGTAAGCCTCTTCTATTTCTTTGGACAGTACTTCATCATTCGAGGGATTTGTTTGAGCTTTCACTTCTTTCAACGTATATATCTATCCAGGCCTAAACTAGATAAATTGAAACTCAGTCAATCATTTAGAGGAAAAAACAGAAGTGACTCACTTTCTTCTGTACAAAGATTAGACATTTCATGAACTCCAATATGTTTTTCTAGATTTTTTTTCATTTCACAAAGTAGATTTCATTTCTCTCTGGAACAACCACAACTATTTCATCTGTCGCTGCAAAGCAAAGCAAAAAATAACGTCTTGGTTGGCTGCAGCTTCCCAGCATGCTCTAGACAGAGTGTTTGATAGTTAATATAAATGTTCATAGTCCGTTAACTGTTTTTATTATTAATGTTGTTATTACTCACACAAGTCGCACTGTTTTTTGTTTGTTGCTTGTTGCTTTTAGTTTTGTGTAGGTGGAGATTGTATTGCACAATGAATGAGAGTGTTTGTCCAGTAAGTGACTTCTCTGGCAGGCCTGGAAGTGACACGTCAACACCAATTATATGTCTGTGGTCCAACCATCTACTGCCGTGGCGGGACTGCAAGCAGACCACATCCTGACGCTCAAAACAAGAGAAGAAAGTGCTCCCGTATTCTTGTTAAGAAAGATCACAACTCAGACCGGTACAACTCAGAGGTAAAGCATTCACATCGCTGCCTTGTACAGCTCCGGTTGCTAGACTGCCAAAAAGCTTTACAGGAAGTGGACAGCAGATAGTTTTTTGTTTGAATGGAGACTTCAATGCACTTTGTATCTTTCTTCCTGTGACCAAAAGAAAAAAGCAGTGGTTTTAAATGTAATGATGAAGAGGACAAGACAAGCTGCATCAAACAGGATTAGGGTCTCGGCCCGTGATGTTCTCAAAGAATTTAAACTGATCCAGGAGCTGCGTTGCTGCTCTTTGGGTCCCCCTATAGGTGTGGAGGTTAGGTTTTTCATTTGGTGTCTTGCACCGTTATGGTCTCTACTTTCTCGGGCCAGTCTCCTCTGCCATGATGTCCGCTGCAGGTGTGTGAGCTAGTTTCCTCGTGGTTGATATGTGGCGTGGTGCGTAATGATACCAAGTGGTCCCACTGGGACAAGAGTGCAAAGGTACTTTGATTTGGCTTTTGCCAATAGCAGGGACGTGAGACTGCTTCATCTAAATGTCAGCAAATGTTCCTTCAAATAAAACTGAAACTTGATATTTTATCCTGAACTAAAGAACGTTGCGGTGTTTTAAACTCATATTTTGCCGAACTGGAAGTTGTCCAAGGTTAATCAGATATCCCACCGCGTCCTGTCATAAGAAACCTGGGAGCAGATGTATTTTCGCGTTGAAATTCCCACCAAGACCGGTTCTGAATCTGAGTCTTGGATTGGCAGCTGCTCTCCTTCTCTCACCCGACTCGGGATCCACATAATAATAATAATTATCATCTTCATTGGAAACATAGTTCTGCACCCTTTCAGTCGAGTTTTATCCTTGATCATCCAAACAATTCAACTGTACCTGTGCTGAACAGTTCAGCATTCCAGAAGAAGTTCCCTCCGACTCTGGGTACGTCAGTTCAACTGCAAACTCAAAGCCCAGAGGCAAGTAGCCCGTCATAAAGAACCTGGACACACACACAGGAGCAAAGAGACACGCGGATCAGAACTCATCATGTTGACTTTCAAGATGATTTAATTGCTTTTTTTCTCTGACCACATTTCTGCTGCTAATGTTACAGCGTGTAATTCCTGCCTCTCCATTGTCATAACAACTCCCATGCAGGGGACAACTTTGAACCCACTAAACCTAACTGTCTTTCAGGAATTCGGGTTTGACTTTTCTATTTTCTATTTCTCAGTGGTGATGTCGATCCAAAGACATCAAACGCATTTCTCAAACAAAAGCAGGAAGTTTTCCCTCCACTGTGGTGACAACAAGTGAAACTCCAACGGCTCAGACACGGCAGACGATCTGACTCACTGCGAACTGCGTTTAGAGACACATTTGTCTTCTGTTGCCCATAAATAAGCATGATTACAATAAAGCATAGCAACAGATGTGATGTCGCATGTTGTTGGATTTCTTTGAAAAGGATTCTTGATGCAGATGCTCCTCAGGGAGCAGCTTATGTGAAGACAGCTTAATCTCTTTTGTTTTTACTGTATGTGGTATTTAAAATCTGGTTTTAATTTCTAAAGCACAGTGAACGAGACTCAGATGGTGCAGTAGAAAGCTTGCACAAAGTTTTGAGAGTTTCTTTTGCCTGACTACGCAGCGAAGAAGTTCAGGTGGGATCAATCAAAGTAAATCCGGTTAAGTTCACTGTTAACAGTTAGTCTTTGCTCGTGGAGAAAGTGATGCAAATCCTTACGTTGGGTCTTATCTATGTGGTTTATGTGCAAATGCTTATCAAGCCAAAGCTGAGATAACATCTGCGAAACATAACTGCAAATGTAAATACAAATACTAGACTTTTATTACTAAGCATGTATGGGTATTACTAGTGCAAAGTTTCCTAAAGTGTCTAATGTTTAACCACTAGTGTGGAGGAGTTGCTTTTTTTGTTTGCTTGTTTGTTTTGCTCTTGAGGGCGCCTTACAGTTCAGGCGTGCTCCAGAACATTTGTAAAAGCAAGTTGCGAACTGCGCCGTATCTACAGATAGCAACACGTGTGGATTTGTTTACCGGCTGAAAGGCACTATAACTGGAAAACAAGCTGTGACGTAGCCCGTGGCCCGTATCTCTGCAAATAACACGGATTCTCTGAAACGTTTTATTGCTGTGCCGCAATCAAAGTACCCAAAATGTACGCTCTAACAGCCGTGATGCTAACAGAGAGCGAACCAAAACAAAGGGAAACTTGTCTAACGATCAACAAAACGTCCAAGGAGACATTTAAGATTTAGCTTTCCATTCTTTGTCACTATGCATGCTGCTCAAGACTAAGAAAAAACTGTCTCAGACTTTCTCTTCCTCTTCTTCGCAGCGGTGCTGATGTGTGACACATTTGCACATTTCATGTGTTACGTGTTCTCGCAAGGGGGATCCGGGCTGAACCACAAAGTTGGACCACATAGTGCACATCAAGTCCAACTAGGTGTGCTGAGTCAGTAGCAGAGGTTCCAGTCACCCTGATGTGACCCAGTTAAATGTCTCAGGGATTTCAAGCTGGAAGAGTGGTTTTATCAGATCTTTTAGATGTTAAAAGGCGGGACAGCTGGGAGTCAATTTTGGTGTCTTAGATGCTAAAACTTTCATTTTGATGATTTCTGTCACAACAACAACAAATAAAAGTTGCATACCCAAGAGATCCAGCTGTGATGAAAACCACCCAGAGGTGTCCCAGACTGAGTGTGGCGGCGTAGACGATCATCCCAACCAGAGACATGAAGTAGACGGCCAGAGTCGTCTGCCTGGAGCGACACATGAGAAACATTGTCATGGAAAAGCAAGTTTAACTTCTCCTCACGTTACAGTGAGTACCGTAGGAAAGGACACTTTTGTGAGTGAATCTTAAACAGAATCTTAGTAGTTTGGCGTTTACAACCCCGGCCACCAACATGCATATGTTTTATGCACCTGATTCCCATTTCTCCTAATTCCTTTACGATTTTCTTTGTTTTGTTTTTTTTTTTGTCAATTTTAGGACTTTTATGCAGCCGTACAAAGACTTCCTCATATGAAAGATCTCCTTTGTCAGAGAGACCGGGTCCAACAGAGCAGCGACGACACCGTTACGAGCCAACCGTACACAGGAACTTTAGCAAATGCTCACAAATAAAGATCAAAGGACACCAGCATCAGTAAAAACAGTAAAAAAAAGTAATCAGAACATGCAAATTATATTAGATGCTTCACATAAAAATGCCCGTTATTTCTTAAGTGGCAGCTTTTTTCATTTCAAGTAGCTTTAAAGCTTTCATGAAAAAGAAACAGCTGATTCTAACGTGTTTTTTCTCACTTCAGTACGGACTCTGGGAGAAGATAACAGGAATGTGTACTAAGACCCAGAACAATCAAATTATTGGCATTAAGTTTTTACACAGAAAAAAAAAAACAGGAAAACACGGTCTTTGGAAACACCCTAACTTTTGAACATCACTGGCGATCAATAAAAAGGGCAGCACAGCGTTGTTTACTCAATGAAATCCTTTTCTACTTTCCCGGCTGCCGTAGTTGCGTTGTACAGACTTCCAAAGCCTGGTTGGCACTCAATAAATAAAGTCAATAAAATCAGCTGCCGGCTTTACAAAGCACAGCTCAACATCCTCTAGGAATCGTCTAGGAAACACACCAGAGCTACAACATCTGGGGGGGGTGATTACTGGTGTGAGTACAAATACTGAGAGCTCAGTAGGCAGGAGCAAAGGATCAAAGAGGTCGCAGCTGTAACAGCATGCTGCACCTGGAAAAACAGCTTCAAATACCAAAAAAACAAAATATATAAAACCAAAAAGAAGATGTGAAGAGAAAACAAGCTCAGACGAGAAGACGGCGAGCAGTTATTGTAGCTGCTTAATGAAGGATGAAACATAAGTGAAACAAATCGGTGTCATAAACCTGGAGTTATCCAGCAATCACCTGTAAAACACTTGTTTTCTCGTTTAGTTTGTTCCACATGTATGTTTTCTGTATTTTCGTGCACAAGAGCGCAGATCAGCCGCTAACGTGTTCACCTACTTGTACGTTTTAGTTCTGTCGAGCCAGACGCCGCAGATGAGGGAGCCAAGCATCCCCGCAATGACGATAGTGAGGCCAATCCTCCCAGCATTCACCTCTTCTCCCTGCACAGAAAAAACGGAAACAGGGCAGGACATGAGCTGGACACCTGAAGAGGTTTAATGCTGAGTCCAAACAAGTCATAGAAAAGTGTTTCAAGCACGATATAGAGGATTATTAAAGGTCAATGCATAGAGGAGGAACAGAACTGTAATTCATTTCTTTAATAATGTGATCAGGTGAATCCAGTGTAAATGTGATGTCTGCATGTCTGTCCATTAATGTGAAAACGATTCATCTCGGGCCAAACAGGTCAGTCTGGCATAGCGACGTAACAGTGACGTATCCCAGAGGGGGCGGTTTTATGTTAATTCTGGAAATTAGAGGCCGCATCTGAGTCTGCCAGTAAACTGGGATGAATAGATGTGAACAAATAAACCAACCTAAGAGTTTTGCACGACAGAAATCATTTGATGCCTTCAGAACTCACAGGGTAATGTAAGATGATCATGCGGTTCAGCAGGGTCCCGACAGCGTAGAAACAACCCACATTCAGACCTGTCAGATGAGAAACGCTCTCAATCAGCATCTGCACAAAGAACATCACAATCCCATAGTTCCCCTCGAGCTCTAAGCTAATGTCATGAACTGAATCACCAAATATTTTAATGTAAGTACTGAAATGTTGTGATTGTTCAATGGCCTTAATAAAAGTAGTTTTAAAATCTGATCTTGTGGTCTTGAACTAAATATTTACACGTATATGTATTTAGAAATGAATTTACTCTTTTATTAATACTCTCAGTAAAGTTAGGAGATGAATAGATCCATAATTAACATGATTTCTTACTCAGGGTTAAGTGGAAATCTTGAGTTTCTTAACTACAGCTGCAGATTAGCAGCCGTGGCTTGGTTGAACTGACAGCGACAGGTGGAGGTGGCAGCCTGCAGAGTGCAGTTAGCAACCCTGAGTACCAGTGCCACAGCTGACGCACTTAAATCTTGTCCCATGATCGTGTCATACGACATGAAATGAGGAAGATAAAAGCAGAAGTGTTTCTGTAAACTGGTCACAGTTGTTTCATGGAGCCGTTGGAGTGGACGAACAGTGTCCAGTTTATGATTCATTTCAACAAATTAATCAATAACAATTCTGGATGACATTATCTCAGATAGCCAGGACTGTTAGGCCCACACTCGGCTCGTATCTGCTGCTTTCTTCGGTCTGACTGACAGCACTGGCTCACGGTGAGCGTGGCTGCTTCCACTCGGCCGCAGAGCTTACAGATCCTCCTTGCATGTCAAAACTAACAAATTGTGGGATGTGGCTCACGTAGAACTTGCCAGCGCTGCAAATGAGCTTTCGGTGCCAAAAATAACCCAGATTAGGTTTATGCCTCTGAGTGGGTGAATGTTATTTTAAATATTCAATTGTCAATTCATCAACTATCGTTGACTCCGAACTGCATTTCTCTTTGGGGACAATAACTGCATTAACTGCATTAAATCAAACAATACTGTTTGATTTAATGCAGTGTTTTTCAATCAAGGTTTCACAGGTTTCCTCCTCCGGTATCATTAAATACCTGGATCAAATTAACGGGACACTAACAGAACTGTGCAGCCTTGATGGCGGGGGTCCAAACCCTTCTGAAGACCTGGACTGAAGGACACCTTCATTCTTTCTTTCGTTCTTTTTCATTTTGTTGAAAGCAGGACTGATGTGCTTTTGTTGCACATCTGTGTCATGTGTAAGTACGATAGCTGGTTGGGGCGCGGACGTTGATGCGGCGCTGATATACTTCTGTTCCTGCCGTCAACGCTACTGTCACTCGTCAGAAGGTTAATGAAGATGCTTTTCGGGGCGATCGGAAACAATAAGAGTAAAAAATATCGAAGGAAACTGACCACAATTGAATAATCTTTGGAGTTCGGAGACACTACTTCAAATTCCAGGCTTCATTCACTTGAACCCGTTTGATCATCCAGATCTGATACATTAGTTAAACATTGTCAGTCTCTGAACAAACTTTGGACCTCTCCAGGACACGCTCACACTCGCGTGAATGAATGCTCCAGTATCTCACAGCTGCACTTGTGTGCTTTTAAATGAGACGAGGCGATAAGATAACCCTTGCCGCACACTGAGGAGGTTGTGACGGAACCGTGTCAGTTATCTTAAAGCCGCCACCACAGCTGTAACGTCCCCTTAAGATATCGAGAAGTTCAAACTCGTGTCAATGTCAACCCTTCAGGTCCTCTCTGAGGCTGTTAGCGGTCCCCCCGGAGAAGAATCTTTTTCAAACAATATCTAATACACATAAAGCCAACATCAAGCCATCTTTCAAATATATTTCGAAGCACTGCATGCTTCCATTTTTACGACGGAGTATTAGGGCCAAACAAAAAAACAAAAAAAGGAAATTACGAGAATAAAGTCATAATGTAATGAGAATAAAGTCGTAAAATTACGAGAATAAAGTCATAATATTACGAGAATAAAGTCGTAAAATTACGAGAATAAAGTCGTAAAATTACGAGAATAAAGTCATAATATTAAGAGAATAAAGTTGTAATATATTATAAATATATAAATATAACTTCACAAGATGCTCAATATTCCTCATTTTAACACAGGGAGAAGAAGCTCTTCCTGTTAGAGTTCTCATAAATTATATTCTCATAATATTACGACTTTATTCTCGCAACATTACAACTTTATTTGATTTTTTTATTTTTTTACATTACGACTTTATTCTCGTAATTTTACAACTTTATTCTCGTAATATTACGACTGTATTCTCATAATATTACGACTTTATTCTCGCAACATTACGACTTTATTCTCGTAATTTTACGACTTTATTCTCATTATATTATGACTTTATTCTCGTAATTTCCAATTTTTTTTGTCTTAGTTTGGCCCTAATACTCCGTCGTACATTTTACATATTAATGTCTTATAAATTTATTTGTATTTAGCTCAGACTGACCATATGTGAGGATGAGGAGGAGGAAGGGCCTGTTGCGCAGTAGTCTGAGGATGGAGGCCATGTAGGAGTACTGCTCAGGTGGGATGCTGCGAGCTGTGGCCTGGGCCTGAGTTGGAGGAAGTTTTGGACGCTCCTGGAAAACTGACAAGTTGGGAGAAATCAATAAAAATGAAACCCAGTAAACGCACAACATTCCTGAAGTAAAAGAGCAGAAAGAAGGATTAAGCCATGAACGGATAAAGATAGGAAGACAAATCTTTGTGAAAAACAATATGCTTTTCATGCCAGTGGTTGTCATTACTGATGAGAGTATTAACTTCTAAGAGTTGAAACTGTAAACACAATCAGACTCTTGACTTTTCCGGCCCCGTACAGTTACTTGGCCCCGGGTATGTTGGTCTGAGACGATGAGATCAGTTGCAGACGAGGCCTCTCGTCTGGGTTAAAGCGCAAGTCCTCGGGGCTCGTGGGGAAAGACAGATGTCTGAGTCTGTGTGTCTTGGGGTCAGACCAGGCCAGCGTTTCCTCGCCTCCATCAAATCTGACCTACAGGTCTGCATGCAGTACCCACTTCCCACCGACCCCATGAAGTTGAGGCAGTTTTTGGCACCGCTGCACGACCGGTGGAGATGATTTACATTACATTACGTAATCTCAACTGCTCTTGCATGTTTACTGGTCTACGAGGGGGGAGAATGAGGTTCTGAACAAACAAAAGCTTCTTTAACATCCTGGTGATTCCCCTCATTCAGCCAGCTATATCGAGTCCACCGCAGCAGACTAGCTCCAGAGTTAACTGTTATAAAACCAAATGTAGCTTCCAAACTTGTTCAGTCACCTCTCTGCACGTGGTTCATGCAAACATCTCAATCCTGGGACTTTGACTGCCCTGCTGACTCACAGGCCTGTCGGGGGGCTGCAGATGGCCCAGGCAGCAGGACAACCTTCACACATGGCATCTTGCATGTGTGAAGAGTGCGTTATGTGCGTCATATCAAGAAAGTACTGCGGCCAGCTGGTGTAAACCGTCTCGCTGGAGTAATCAAGAGCAGCGCAAGTCACGTGCATTACTCAATGCCACTCATCACACTTTCAGAGTGTAAAGTCTGCGTGCACTGTTCTTTTTCTCGTATCTCCCCTTGAGATTAAAATAATGCACAAACTCTGTTTCATTGATAGTAACATTTCCTTATACAGCCGGCAGATGTTGGTACATTTGCCCATTGAGCAACATCTTGGTGCCAGGGGGTAAATTGTGTAATAGTCGGACAGAGCCAGCTTGAATTCCTGTTTCCAATCTCCGTCCTAAGCGGAGATAACTTTCCCAGAGTTTATACAATGTGGTATTATCATCTACTCCAGCTTTGGAAAAACAGATATTTCAGTTGTCATTCTAGGGAATTGCAACATCTCATCCAGTAACTTTTTACTGTAAAACTGACAACAGTTATTCACCGGCATTTCCACTGCTTCAAGAAAATGTTCTAGCATTTGATCAGATCTATTCTTGACACCAGTGCGATGCCCCCTCGTGTAACTGGCGTCATCGGAAGCCTGAAGCCAAACCAATTCATCTTCACGCTTTGTGTTTCTTTCCTTGCAACTTGTGCTTCAAGCAAACCTTTGCTTTATTTGACTGAAGCCTATTTATTTGGTTTTCTTCTGGTGGTGTACAAATGTTTATTTTTTTTGTTTGTTTTTTAACTGATGACTCTGTCATGAACTTTATATCTTATTATGTATCATAATATAGGTGTGGCTACACGCCCCTAAAAATGTGCATGATGTAGTTGAACGTTTTAACAAAGATTATCCAGAAGCTCAAATCTAGTTAGTTGCTCAAACTTTTCAAAGTTTTTTCTTTTTAACATTTCTATAAATCATATCAACAATGCATCTATTTCTCTTTCCTTAAGCATAGCAAAGAATGTTTCAGTTAATCTTCTATTGGGTAATAGAGGAAAGCTGAGTCAGGAGGCGTTATCTGCGTAACATAAAGTAACCTGTGTGGGCGTGTAGAATGACGTTTGTCCCCACATCAGTAGGATTTATACGCCGTCAGACAAGTGTCATTTTGAAAACGAGGATGGATCAACATCAGGATGAGCGTTTTTTTGGCAGAGTTTTGCTTCTTGCTTCTTCTTCTTTGCTTCTTTTGTGGCCACTTGTTCAAACAATGGACCATCCTATGAGGTTCTGGACATACGCTGGTTTATGGCGTCCGAGGCTCTGAGGCTGAGTAGCTCGCGGATCTCCTCGTGTCACCAGTTACTCATCTTGCAAATATAGATCCCACCTCTAACCTCCTGCTGCTGTCGTTACTCTCATCAGCTGTTTCCTTATTTTATAAAAAAAACCCTCCCCTGGTGGGCTGTACTCAGGTTACGTGATGAACAAATCCCTCCCACCACCCACCACCCCGCTATAGTTCTGTTTACATTAGACCTGAGCCGCGGTTAAGACTACCCTATGAGGAGAGTTATTTTATTCTGATAAATATTCTTATTATGCTTGACACGCCACCCCGCGTCAGTTCATGTAAAAAGGAAAGGAAACACACTAAATCCATGCGTTAAACGTGAGATAACCACCAATGTCAAAGTGGCATATGTCACACTGTTTAACAATACCACTAGAGACCAAAGGGGAGCAGAACAAGAAAGTTCATGTGTCAGCCGCTGGAAGAAGATACGATGAAGCGCACCTTTAGTGGTTCAAAGTGGTATTGCAAAGATGTCCTCCCACGCATCAGCAGGATTTTCAGTGGTTCTGTGTTTAACTTGGCCTCTAAAGCCCTGTTTCCACGGAGCGGTTCGGTACTGTCCGGTACAGTTTAGAATAGTTCAGTCAGTTCCGGTGAGTGTTTCCACTGCAAGTCGGACTGCCGCGGCCCATGTAGACCAAATGCCTGTCATAATAGTGCTACAACAACAAAAGCGAAACTACCGTAAAGACGCTACCAACACCAACAATGGAGGTCATCCAGCAGCTCGTTTTTGTTACGCTTGGCTTTTGGCACTTCGTCTGTACAATCCATGCCACGTTGTTTGAGAGAATATTGCGGGCGGCGAAGAGTGTTTACAAACGCTCGCGCTGGTTTCACGCTTGCTTTTGTCATGGGTAGTTTTCTGTCGGCCAATCAAGGGATTGTATCGTGTGACAGCAGTCGCTCTGCCCTTACTGTACATGACATTTACATGACATGACATATGACATTTTTTTATGGACCTACAGACGGGGGCCCAAAAAAGGTACGTATGGTTTGGTTTAATGGAACCATTTTATAATGGAAACACACAAAATTCAGTACCAGACCGTACCGAACCGAATCGTACCAAACTGAACCATACCGAACCGGGCTAAAGTGGTAGTTTTATTTATTGACTTGATTTTCTTTCTTTATACTTACATTCTTTTGGTTGATTTCTTTTTGAATATTGGACACATTTTAACACATCTGAAATACAGCAACTTATTAAAAGTTGCTGATCATTTAATGAACCATTTTATTTGTAATTGATTAAAATCAATGTTACATTCTGACAACAAATAATTAAATAAGTGACACCTGTCATGTGTGAAGTCTGAGATACGGTAAAAAAAGACCAGTACATTTATGTTCTGTGTCAGCGGTGCGCTTGTATAATAGGTCCCCTTTAAGCACGTGCGGTACATGACACAAGCAGTCGGTGGTTGGTGGTAATGCCAGCAGGCTGGAGTGGCTGCTGCTACATATAGCTAACAATAGTCGAAAATGCACCAAAACTGTAAAAGAAAGACAGCTACAAACAAAACACAACGGATGGACGAACAATGTAAAACAAGAGTTAATACTGATGTGGCGTTTCCTTGGTGATGACAACAGAAGGGATGAAAAGGTGGTTATATTTCTGCTGGACAGGTGATTGTTCTTTTATCACACGTTACAAATGGTTCGGGTGATGAAACCTGAGGGAACCCTCTTGATTCCTGACTCTGTGTCCCTGTCTGCCTAGGTTTATGCTCACATAGGCGAAATTGTAACACGACCGTAGCTTATGTTTTCGTTAGCTGACAGCCAGATTGTACATTTGCATATTTTCCTGCAGGGGACATAAAATAAATAGCGAGCTCTCCACATAGATAATACGCAGGAAGAAAACAGAACTCTATAATTGACGTTGTCCACATTAAAATGCAATCAAATCCATCAAAAAGAAAGATAAGGATATAAGCTATGTGAGAAAAAGAGGTTTAAGAAAAAATGTTGGTTTCATTTTCATAAAAATGATCAGTTCAGGCATCATCCACTCCACTGCTAAAATACCTAATTTTGAAAAGGGGTGCAAAACCCTTTTCATACCACTGTTGCTATACTTATCAGAGACGATATCTCATTTTGTTTTCAGCATGAGAGCACAAATATGTACTATATGTTGAAAGACCTTCAGTCACTCACAGAATATATTTGCCACTACTGAAATCAAACCACAAAAGCAAACAGCCCAAAAACCGTGGCACGCTGTTATGCGAGTCACATGAGCAAAGAACGAGCTATATTATTGCATTTCAGAGTAAATTATTAACAATGGGACACTATAGTCAAAACACTAGGTCACACTGACAGTACAGTCCGTCTGCTGCCGTGCATGGTACTACATGGCAATGCCTTCACAAGTATCCTTTTGTTTTTAGGAATGCAAAATGCTTATGAGCGCCCCCACGCTCCCTCTGCCAAGACACCACAGCATTCTCATGACACTTAGTCATTTAGACTCCTCTAGAAACAAACCCTCAACATATGTTCCTGTTTGAAATGTGATGACTAATTCAGACTAACCGAGATGGTTTACCTTTGGCCTAAATGACACAGCGATTTTCTCAACAATTCAGAGAAAAATGTATGTGATATTTATGAGGGGGGAACAACAAAATACAAGATGATGTGGGGAATTGAAGGAGAAGGACAGCTGTGGGCAGCTGCAGGGTGCAAGACCGCTAAGACTTTTCTTTACAAACTCACACACTGTGATCACGCCACATAGTGTCACATCATGTGACTTCCTTCCGTTACCGTAAGTTATCTAATTCCCGTGCAACAATAATCAACACTGATGTGACAGGAGAATTGTTCTTTCCAGTGCAGGGAGTCACTTAAAGTGCATTTGAGCCCAGACGATTCTTCCCACCGATGTTGTGCAACAGTGGAAAATCTTTCATGAATATCGCTGATCTGATGACAGCGGTTCTCATTTCCACTGAATGATGCTCTTAGAGAAGGTAAATGAAAACCACCACTGGGTAGATTTTCTGAAAAAGTAACTCCCACTGGCCTGAGCGAGAAAAGATTCACACAGTGCACCTCGATCAGACTGGCACAGTGTAGAGAAATACCAAGACGTGGGAGATGGCAGCAATGACGCCGCTGAATTTCCCTTCATGAGAGCTCCTCTGTCCACCTTTATGTCTTATCATTCATTCAATTCCACACATTTGATTTATTATGCACATCATGCAAATGTAAGAAATGGAAATGC
Source organism: Cololabis saira (assembly GCF_033807715.1). Taxonomy (NCBI): domain Eukaryota; kingdom Metazoa; phylum Chordata; class Actinopteri; order Beloniformes; family Belonidae; genus Cololabis; species Cololabis saira. Next base: position 26,106,631 of record NC_084604.1, read on the forward strand.
TGCCAAAACCGTATTACCCAGTTCATGGTGACTAATCATGCAGAAGAAGGTTTCGGTTTTATCCGGGGGGGTTTTAGGGGTTTTAGGAGGTTTTATGTCAGGTTATCTGCTTCCACTTAAGACTCATTTTCAAACTGGGTGTGTACGCTGTAAATTTTTGAATGAAGTTCTTCTTCTTTTTAATAATCAAAACAACACCAAAACTCTCTTGACAATTTGTCAAGTAGTGGTTTGAAGGATGCTAATCATTTAAAGGTATGTCTGAAAGGCTGTTCTACAAATATATCATTTGTATACCAACTCAAAGCTCTCACAACATCGTAATGGAAGCACTTACAGACACTATTTTAATGGTAGAAATTTTTCTCACAACGGTTAACAGTCACTGAGCTCACTGCTATCTATGTAAAATTGTTTAATCAATTAGGAGGCGAAAAAAGCGTTTTTTATATATTTATTTATGTGAATTTTGAACTCAGTGTCAGCAGCAGTTACAACTCAGTGATATCCGTTCCTGGTTGGGATCAAGCATATCCTGAAATAAAGGTATAGTCAGTAATGTTGGAGAGTTAGCAAGATTTGAAAGTGGCATCTCCTCTAAGCCCCGCCCCCTCCTCCCCCTCCCGTCAGCGCTCCGTCCAAAGCCACGCCCCCACAAACTTTGGGGAACGCGCATTTGCAGGAGTCGAGTTTTCCAGGACATTTTGGACAGCACATTTTCAACAAAACTGTCTCATTCACCTGTAAGCGAGGCCGGTTTTAGGGGGGGCAGGGGGGGGCTGTGCCCACCCAAACGTCCGTCCTGCCCACCCAATCAAAGTTATGGGGATCCATTATTTTTTTTATAATTTTATTTTTTTATAAGTATAAAAAATATCACAGAATATCTGTACCGTTTCTGATTGGGTGGGCACTGCGCATCATTTTTAGACACAACAATGAACGCATACCGCAAAAGTTGTGTCTCGGCGGAGGGACCCGACGTCCCAGCAAAATGAGCACAACAGAGAAGAGTTCAGAACAGCACAGAGCACACACTGAAGGCTGATTTATGGTTCCGCGTTACACCAACGCAGAATGGTGCGCATCGCTGCGTACCCTACGCCGTAGGCTACAGAGTAACCTCCTGCGTAGCCGTGGCTTCAGAGCCTGCACGGCACCACAGCGCATCCCCAACCGCACCGGCGCTCTCCGCCCTCACCGGGATGGAGACGCCTCCATCCCCACGGACTCCCATACTGGAGAGGTGGTATTTTTGGCTGCGTTTTCTCGTTTTCTGTGCCATACTTCAGCACCCTGACTGGAGTGTGTGAAGTTTTCCGGCAAGATTTTCGATGTTACGAGTGCGCGCATGGGACAGAGGGGGGCGTGGGCGGGACTTAAAATGAAGGCATCTGATTGGTTCTTTCCCCCCTGCCAATCCTCTGGTCCCCTGACCAATCCGTGCCACTCGGTGCGCAAAAAACAGATTGGTCAGAGTTTTTACAGGATTAAAGCTGTCAGAGAGGTCGGATTTTTTTCTTTCCTTTTTCTGAACACATTATTCACTGGCTACTCTCAGGATGGAAGGACCATTTCACCCAGTAAAACAATAAATGTTTTTGAATACGATTACAGACTATACCTTTAAATGCTTCTGTTCTGCATTTTTGAATACAAAAATAAATTCTAGGTTGGACCTGATGAAACAAACACTCAGCTGAAATGAAGTGGAGGCTAGCTTAAATATATAAGATTGCAAATAAACTTGGTGCATACAATATATAAAGCATGTCTTCCTAATCCTAACCAAGTGGGTCTTTCTGGCTGTTTTTTTTTTCTTCCTAAACCTAACCAAACAATAAGAGAAAGTGGATAATAGTTCGAATCTATTAAATTGTAAATGAACACTGTTTTTTCCTAACCAAGTGGTTTTTGTGCCTAATCCTAACCAAACAATAAGGTCTAAAGCAGGGGTAGGCAACCCTGGTCCTCGAGTGCCACTGTCCTGCATGTTTTAAATGTTTCCCGGTTTCAACACACCTAATTCTAATTAATGGTCCTAATTAGCTTGTCATCAAGGTCTGAACATCTCTGTTGATGACACAGGTACTTGTATCACGGTGTGCTGAAGCAGGGTAGGATCTAAGACATGCAGGACAGTTGCACTCGAGGACCAGGGTTGCCTACCCCTGGTCTAAAGTAATTGATAAACTTATTTCAAGGCAATATGAAATAGAAAAAACAATATTCTCAACCCTGGATTTGAATCCACATGTCCTGCAGTTCAGCCCTTGTACCCTACATAAAGGATCTAGGGGAGTTATCCTAAAAAAAGCACTTTGGGCCTTTAAAGGGGACCTATTATGAAAAACACGTTTTTTTTCTTGCTTTAACATATATAAAGTGGTCTCCCCTCACCCTGACAACTCAGAGAAGTACTAAAGCAGCCAAATTCTGCAGGGTCTGTTCACCCCGCCCAGAGGATCCTTCCAGTGTCATGTGACTTTTAAGAGCCGTTCAGATTTGTGCATTTTCGTTACGTAAGCAAAATGCAAACCACGCCTCGGTTTCCTCCACTGCTGAAACCACGCCCACAACTAACTCCGCCGGTCGGAGCGTCCGCCATTGTTTAGAAGTGGTGGCTGTTTCAACGAGGGACAGTTAAAATGAGGTTTTGCATCGACACTTACCCTCATAAAAGGATCAGTTCCAACAGCACGGACCCGGCAACTGCACACGAGTCAGCGGTAAGAACGTTAATTTTTTATGTTATTTATATTTGTTTACAAGTATGATCTTTGCATGGGCTAATTATTTAGCTCAGCTCCGGTGTTACTCCGTGTTACAGAGCTCTAATAGTACCGTAATACATTTTTTTTCTGTTTATGGTTTCAGATCTTCCAAGCACCTGAAGCTGTTCAACGACACATTCAGAAGATGCACGGTCCTTCCTTGAGCCAGCAATAGTGCTGCATACATGTTATTTATATACAACTTATGTTATTTTTTTTTTTTTAACAATAAAGTTGCCATTTGTGAACCTTCGGTGTTGTGATTTATTTACAGTTAACATGATTCATTTGTCTTGTAACATAAGAAATGAAATGAGGAATCGGAGTAAATAACTGTGGTGTACGTGTTTAGAATTCAATTAAATCTTCCTGTGTGAAGACGAGGTGACTAAAGGCTGATTTATGGTTCCGCGTTACACAAACGCAGAGTCTACGGCGTAGGGTATGCGTTGATTTAACGCAGAACCGTAATCAGAGGTGGAAAAAGTACAAAAATATTGTACTTAAGTAAAAGTACAAATTTTCTGCTTGAAAATTACTTAAGTAAAAGTAAAAAGTACCCATTAAGAACATTACTTAAGTAAAAGTATAAAAGTACCTCAACTTAAATATAATAAAGTACCAAAAGTACATGGTGTAAAATGTACTTAAGTACAAAAGTACAAAGTACAAAGTACAAAGTACAAAATTCAAAGTACAAAATTATTTTCAAAAGGATAGCAAAGAAATGAAGAATCCAAGAATTTGCTTACAACTCTAAATAATGGTGATATTATTCTGACCCCTTTAGCGTTTGTTTCCATTACCCCATTTTAATTTCTCCCTTTGCTCATCACTGCTGCTGTCCCCCATTGGCCCCGCTGACAGGTCCACCCCCAGCTTGTATATGCAGTGACAACATTAAGCAACCCCAGCTGATAAAGGATGAGACTTTTGAACTTCTAAATGCCAAAACCACCTTAGAAGGGGTGGAATCAAACGGCGAGGCTCCGCGTCGATTTAACGTGGAACCATAATTCAGGCTTCAGTCCTCATCGGTACTCGACGCGACGGCGGTTCCTCCGGCCTTCCGGCCCGCCTCTGCGGCGCAACTCTCCCGGGAGCTGCGGCTCCTTCTCGGTATATTCACGCACCCCTTCCTTCCCGTCCGCCTTATGGTTCCGCGTTAAATCGACGCACGGCGTAAGGTGTGCGTCGCCGCGTACCCTACGCCGTAGTTCTGCGCCGGTGTAACGCGGAACCATAAATCAGCCCCCGCTGTGCTGTTCTTTAATTTGTAGCGAGTAACGACGTGTCCAATTTTAAATATAGCGGATTAAAAGTACGATTTCTTCCTTGAAAATGTAACGAAGTAAAAGTAAAAGTACAGAAAAATGAAAGTATCAATAAAAGTACAAATTCTCAAAAATCTTACTTAAGTACAACAACGAAGTACTTGTACTTCGTTACTTTACACCACTGACCGTAATTCAGGTTTAAGATCCCAGCGTCCGACTATCGCGTCGAGCTGCGTGACATCGGACGCTCTCTGTCCACACTGAAACCGTTAAACTCGCGGCCAATTAGGACAGTCCAATAGAAAATAAAGCAATGGAATGGATTTTGTCACTGAAGTTCGATCGCATCGCATGGGACACACTTTAATAGTGTACGGAGCCGCTGCTCTTCTGCCAGAGCGAGGCTTTGTGTCCTCCCCTGCTACACGTCATTCAGGCAGCCAATCAGCGCAGAGCCTCATTATCATAGCCTCCCCGCCCCTCAGAATCCCTCACAGAAAAGGAGGCTAGAAGCGGTAAAAATAGAGACATGGCCCAGAGGCGGAATTTCTGATTTATGTAGAATAAACAAGCTTTTGATTGTTTTTAAGACATTCAAGGCCTGTTTAAAATATACATTAAATGCCATAATAGGTCTCCTTTAAGTGTGAGAAATACCACCAATCTTCATACCAACTGTTTGTTTTACAAGTTATAAATGCATTGTTTGATAAAATAGCAAGAAATGAGTATATCTTACCAAAAACAACGAGAATGAAGAGAAATGTTGCCACTCCAGCTGTTATGTAAAACATCACTCTGATATGCTGAGCCAGCTCATCCATGTCATCGCCATTAGGCACCAGGATGGGGGGCATGAGGAATCCGATGGCAATCCCCAGCTGCATGAGAACGAGCACAGTTAATGCAAAACAGACTTAAGTCCCAGTGACACCAAATAAAAACTAAAAATAACTTAAAAATTAATCATTGTAAGTCTTTAATTATTTTTTCGACCATTTAAATGTACAAGTTAATGTCTCTGCTTGGTGTTTCTTACTTTAAATTGAACTCATGCTGTAACTTTAAGACTGATGTGAACATTCAAAGCAAAGATAATTAAACTTCTCTTTTGTAACATGGAAGAACATTTATCTTTTATATTTGCTATCAAATTACAATTATATGTTTTAAAAATGCCTTAAATGATATCCAACCATAAAACTGGAATATGCAGATGTAAAAAAAATCTAAAACCCTCTCAAACTGTATTTTCTTCAATTTAACACACATGTAATTACCAGCTGTACCTTTTTGCACAAAGAAAAACTCTCAAAAATCATTTAAACATCTAAATAGGAAATTTTAACATACAGTTAACGCATTTTTTTTTTCTGGACTCTTGCACCGCTACTCCGATTAATCTACAGACAGCTGCAGACTCAGTTTAGGATTTAATTCTGACTTCTTAATTTCATATTTTCAGACAAACCTGGTTTCCCAGAACTCCAATGGAACAAGCAGTTGAAACTTCTTCCTCTCCGAACCACACTGAGGCAAGGTAGGAAGGAATGCCGAGAACAAACACCGTGGCTATGGAGCAGACAAACTGTCCGAAAAAGGTGACTGGGAACATATCAGGACTGGCGCTGCCCAGCTTTATCCAAGCACCAATGCAGTTAAAAGCTGACCCAACGAGGACAACTTCCCTGATGCCCCTGTTGTCCAGGAGCCAGATGATGGGCAGAATAAGTGGAATGTAAGTAAGAAGGTAGATCATGGACAACCAGTCAATGGCCAGGGTGTCAATGTTGTAGAAGCGCATAAATATGTTGCTAATGATGCCGTACTGGAGCCACATGAAGGCATTGCTGCCTGAGACGGCGCTGAAGAGAAAGAGCATGACCCACCGACGATGGTAAAGCTTGGTTCCTGCCTTGGCGACCAGGTCCCCCTGGTCATTCAAAGCATCGATGTCTAATCGGGACCCGGTGGAGAGGTCTTTTCCCAAAGGCCCTGGACTCCACTGCAGAGAAGCGAGGCCTGGAGCAAGATTCTTCCCAGCCTTGGACCGTGGCCATTCTTCCTCACTGAGTTCAGAATTTCCACGGTTTCCTTTCAAAGTATTGTTTTGTGGCATTGCAACTGTCCTAGAGCGGGGCCCCTGCCTGGAACTTGCGAGGTGAGCTGGCTTAAGATTCTCGAGCTTGTGTCCTCAGAGCTTGCTGTCCCGTGTGAAAGCTGCTTGGCAAAGAGAGATGCAGGAGAGCGAGCGCAGCTGGACTCACAATTGCTGTCCCCAGTCCATCTGAACTCGCTGCACGTGATGACACTGGCCCTCTACACTGCATCTCCACATACCTTCAGTGTTTTCACGTGACATTAATATAGGAACTCTCCTAAGTCTGCCACAACCACTCCTACCAACTCTTCAGCTAAATGACATCAACCGAAGACTCAAAACAAAGGCAGATCTCACAGTTGAACTTTAAACACTTCTCGTACGAAAGTTTACTCATTGGAATGTGAAAGAGTTGTAGAAAATGGTTAATATTTCCATCTTTTTATTATTGATCACCATGCTCGTTGAAGGATAGCTGTCTCTGGGGCAAGCATGCACAGTCACCCCAAACAAGTCCTCTGATGTTATGAAAGCAGCTCATTCATTCAACTATTGTAAGCTGGCTCTCGGCAGGTGTCTTCAAGGACAATGTGAGGGAAACTTTCTCAAGTAATCTCTTAGTAGGAGGCTAAACCTTCACCTCTGAGAGAGTGCAGCTGTTGAGAAGTGTTTGCTAAAACCCAGTTCATACTCACAGTAACACCATTTCCAGCAGACAGTCGTGGTATGTCCGTGTTATTAACTTCTAATGCGACTCAAGAGTTGTTTGTTGATAAATGCTGGATCTTGTGTGTTCACACTAACTATAGCACTTGCTGATCTCTGCACTCTTTTCTGCTTATGGCTGCTTGTGTGAATTGTAAAATGTTCTGCTGCAGTACATTTAACAACAGACCCGCAGCTGCAGGGTTATGTTACTATTTTCCAAAAAAATGCAAACATTTAATTACAATGTTATGATTTTTTCTATATGGCGTGATTGAAGTACTATCCTACATCAGAATAAGATTAACAAGTAACAACTCGTCACACTGAAAACAAATGTCCCTCAAAATCACTGTAAGTGAATTGGAGAACTAAAAAAGCTTTTGCAGTTTGGCCAACTGTAATACCCATTTTTTTCTGGTAATTGCACAGAGCATCATTGTGTGTTTTTATCTAATTTAAGAAGCTATAATTTGGATTATTGTGTAATGGGCTGATTTTGCTTCAAAAGATCACATAATTCTGTATTATCTGATATTTGGACAGGACATTAAAAAAAGCCACAAAAAACAAAACAGAAAAGCAAATAAATAAAGTTTAGTAGAGATATAATACTATGACACTTTCACAGAGGGTTGGATTTCAACTTCATTATGGTGTTTCGTCCAAATTCAGTTACCGGTACTTATGTTTCTGTTTATACCGTAGTTTATAAGATTACTCCATCTCATTTTACGTAGTTATAACTATGAATGGTAAATGTACAAGGCACAACATGTAGATGAGACTATTTCAGAGTTCTTAGAAAGTTTATTTTGGCTCTAGAAAGGTGTAGCAAATCCACCTCCAGTGATTATGCTAAGCTAGGCTAATTTTTTTCTGTCTGTAGTTATGGCAATTAAGACTCTTATGCCCCCCCTGGCAGGTGGAAGGCCCACAGTAAAGTGAAGGCCTGGTCACCAGGCCCTCTCAAGCCAGCAGGAGCAACACAGACCACTTCATCAAAATACTTTGGTGATTGAAATGACTCTCCCTCATCGAGAGGAAGCAGTTGAGCTGGTTCACAAATCCAGTTAGGATGCCCCCTGAATGCCTCCCCAGAGAGGTATTTTGGTCACGTCATGCACTGAAAAAAATAAATCTAAGCGCATGTAAATATAACATATTTAAATCTGTGATATTAACAATTAAAAATGAAGTTTGTACCTTTACATGAATACATCTAGTTTTGAACTTAATCTGAATTTGTTCAAAAAAACAAGACATTGTACATTTTTTCCTTAACAAGCAGTATTTATGTAATCCCAGGCAATCTTTTCATTTACACACAAACAATAAGCAATGATCTTGTTGTATTTACCTTTCCTTTAACAATTTTAATCTACTGGGCAGATTGACCAACGTTTAGATGAAACAAACATGCTTTATTTGTTTAAGTAGAACACCACAGTAAAAAATATCTTGCTTGAAAAATTAAAGCAACTTTTCCGCATGAAATTTTTATGTAGATCAAGAAAGACTAGTTTTTGTATAAACTACTTAATTTTTAGTATGTACAAAATTAATTTGCAAGTAAGGTCAACTTAATTTTGGTAAATAAAGTGAACTTAATTTTGATAAATAACACACATAACACAATTAAGTTGCAAAATGTATTATTTACATACAAAAAGTAGTTTATACAAAGACTAGTCTTTCTTGATCTACATAATAATCTCATGCAAAAAGTTAACTTGTTTTTTTTTAAGTAGATCAAGCACAATATTTGTATCAGTGTGCCAGGTGGAAGCCCTGGGCCAGACCCAGGACATGCTGGAGAGATTACGTCTCCCATCGGGTTTGGAAACACCTCAGTGTTCCCCTGTGTCAGGGTTTGACACTTCCCCCCAGTTTGAGTTTTAGTTCTGTCCCTCCTGTTTCCCCTTTGCCCTGATTGTGTCTGCACCTGTGTCTCGTCGTGTCTCGTTATCCCCTGTGTATATCTGGTCTTGTCATTCCTTTGTTGCCTGTCGGTCCGTACTGTTTGTTCCCTCCATGTACTCCTGGTTTTCGATCCCTGTATACGTGAGTTGTTTTTGATCCTGCTCTGCAGCTTTTTAGTTTGACTTTTTTGTGGAATAAATCCTTCTGTTTTTTGAGAACTCCTGCCTCCAGCCTCCCTCTCTCTCCTTGCGTTTGGGTCCTCAACACCACGCCTTGTGACAGAACGGACCGACCAGCATGGACCCAGCAGGAGAGAGTGCATCGGCCCCTGCTCCGGTGATGGTCCCGGACCCCCCGCAGCCAGCGCCACGGACCCGGGTCCCCACTCGGGCAGCTCCGGGGATCCTCTGCCCCCCGACGCCGGCTCCCCGCATCCTGTCTGCCCCTGTTCCGGCGCCCCGCAGCCTGTCTGCCCCTGTTCCGGCGCCCCGCAGCCTGTCTGCCCCTGTTCCGGCGCCCCGCAGCCTGTCTGCCCCTGTTCCGGCGCCCCGCATCCTGTCTGCCCCTGTTCCGGCGCCCCGCATCCTGTCTGCCCCTGTTCCGGCGCCCCGCATCCTGTCTGCCCCTGTTCCGGCTCCCCGCATCCTGTCTGCCTCTGTTCCTGAGGCGGTCCCGCCGCCCATCTCGGTTCCTGAGGCGGTCCCGGATGGATCTGCCCAGCCCCGAAAACGGCCCTCTGGCCGGTGTGCCTGGCCCCGAGTCTGGTTCTGGTGTTGGGCCCCCAAAATGACTCTCCGGTTGGCCCGGCCCCGTCGGCGTCCTCCGGAACTCTCTCGCCGGTCTGCCCGGCCTCGAGGACGGCCCCCGGAACGCTCTCGCTGGTCTGCTCAGTCCCGAGGACGGCCTCCAGAACTTTGGCCGTGTGGGGCCTGGGCCCCCTCTGCCCGCCCTGGGTGTGGACTGTTGGGACATCTGGGATCTGTCCCTTGAGGGGGGGGGGTACTGTCAGGGTTTGACACTTCCCCCCAGTTTGAGTTTTAGTTCTGTCCCTCCTGTTTCCCCTTTGCCCTGATTGTGTCTGCACCTGTGTCTCGTCGTGTCTCGTTATCCCCTGTGTATATCTGGTCTTGTCATTCCTTTGTTGCCTGTCGGTCCGTACTGTTTGTTCCCTCCATGTACTCCTGGTTTTCGATCCCTGTATACGTGAGTTGTTTTTGATCCTGCTCTGCAGCTTTTTAGTTTGACTTTTTTGTGGAATAAATCCTTCTGTTTTTTGAGAACTCCTGCCTCCAGCCTCCCTCTCTCTCCTTGCGTTTGGGTCCTCAACACCACGCCTTGTGACACCCTGGAAGAGCTGGAGGAGGTAGGTGGGGAGAGGGAGATTTGAGACTCTGCTTAGGCTGTTTTCATCACTCAAACTCAGATAAGCGGATGTTAATGGATGAAAGGATACAAATTCCTGCTTTTATTATTCATAGTTTTTTATTTTAGTTTAATATTTTCTGACACATTTATTTGTCTCTGTAAAACATTATACATTGCTTATGGGTTTGAAATGTGACATAAATCTATAGTAACTTTGCTTTTATTGTGAAGCTTGTCCATTTTTTTCCTATCTTCCCCATCCCAGGAGCAAATCATGCAGACCAGCAGCATCACATCTGCAATATGCATGCAGCGTCAACTCACTTTTAAAAATGTGTTTCTCTGTGGGCTAAGAGTCTATATTTTAACAACATGCTTAAAAAAACAAAACAAAAAAAAACTGATTTCATATCCGCCCTTCTCTTGATTGAAGATAGGAACGTATCCTTAGGCTATATTACTGCGACGATGACAACCTGTTTTATTCACAGTTCACAGTACATGTGTGTATGTTTTCTAATCATGAGCAATGTTTGGGATGTAAATTAATAGAGCTGGGTATCATCACTGACCTCCCAATACGATACGATTCCGATACACTAGGTCCCAAGACAATACGATTTCCGATACGATACGATACGATTCGATATCGATATTCTGGTTACAATAAGGGAATAACATGATCCTTCCACGCGCCACGTCCGGCCAGAGAAACCCCACCCTGTCTGGTGAAAAGAAGCGGCCTGCTCACTCCTCAAGTAAGGAGGAGACTTGAGCTCAGTGCAGGGCCTCCCGGGGTTGGTAGATGGAGCAATGCCCAGGACTGACTTAGGTAGGAGCACTGGGTGATAAAATGGGGGAAAAAATCGGGATTAAAAAAAAAAAAAAATGAAATCGATACTTGGATTTATGAATCGTTAATCGTTCCTACACATGCATATCGATAAAATATCGATATATCGATATTTTTAACCCACCCCTATAAATGAATTTGTTTTTTTGCATGATGTTCATTTGTGCATGTGATTCCCATCAGCGCTCGGGAGGTTGGACTGATGTGGCGCGTAATTACGCAAATGTGCCCAACTCCCGGGCTGAATGACTACAGGTCTGTGCAGCATAGGAAACCAAACCAGCTCAGTTAATAGTTAATATGACCTACTTGATGAGTCAAAAAACTATCACCTCACTTCCGATTACCTGATTCCCAAAGACTCCGATGGAGCAGGCGGTGGACACTTCCTCCGAGCCGAACCACACTGAGGCGATTCTGGACGGCATGCCCAGGATGAAGACCTGCGCGCAGGAGCAGCAGAACTGCCCCAGGAAGGTGACGGGGAACAGGTCCGGGCGGACGCTGGCCACCTTGATCCACGTCCCGGCGCAGTTGAGCGCCGTGGCGGCCAGCGCCACCACCCGCAGCCCCTTCTTGTCCAGCAGCCAGGTGACCGGGAAGATGAACGGGATGTATGTCAGCATGTAGATCATGGACATCCAGTCTATGGTGAACGACTCCACGTTGTAGAACTTCATGAAAATATTGCCGATGATGCCGTACTGGATCCATTGGTAGGAGTTGCACAGCGAATAGGAGCTGAACATGAGCACCATCATCCAGCGGCGCTTGTACAGGCGCGTCTCCGGCGGAGCTCCGTGGCCGTCCTCCGACGCCTGCTCGCCGGGGAGCCGCGCCGCGTCTCCCGCTGCCTCCAGCTCCTTGTCATGGTTCTCCAAGTCCGCTTTACTTTGCTCCGAGTTTACTTTACTGTCTCCCAGCGCTCGTTTATCGACCATATTCACCCAGTTTTTTCTCAAAGTTGCCACTCATGGAGCACAACTTCACCTCCAAAGTGCTGTAACCTTAACTTTATGGGACTGAAACTCGCCTACTTCTTTCCCCCCACTCTCCTTTGAATCATTCAGCGCTTTCAGAAAGGACCTCGTGAGCATTCAACTTGTCTACAGCCTAAAGGAAAAGCTGAGTTTACAAGTTGAGTTTCAGATCTCCAGTCTGTTTATCTGAGACAAGATAAAGACAAAAAAAAAATGTGTTACAACTCCATTCGCTATTTCATGTCCTCCCCCAGCTGAAATTCAATCTGGGGGTCGAAACTCGGCGGAAAGCGTTAATAAGTTAAATAAATGACAATAAGATGAGTTAGTGGATAATTAGAGTTATTGGAGGTCGTGTGTCACGTCTATTAACACGTGCAAGTGTCCCTGTGCTGACCCTCCACCCGGACCTAAAAACACCGCTTTGACATCTTCAATCCACCACCAGGGCGGAGTTTCATACAATGCTGCGTTCCATTTACCTCGGAAGTCGGAGCTCGGACCTGGGAATGACGTCACAGCCAAGTTATCAGCGTTCCAGTTACAAAGTCGGAAAACAAGTTTGTAGTTCGCATATACCACATGAAAAATGTGAAGTACACTATAGCAGCATATATATGCTGAACAATACTTGTATATGACTAATTTAGTGTGACCAAAACTAGAAAGAAGTGCTACGAATTATTACAGAGCTCTCTTCTACTGTTTACAACCGGGGCAGCCATCTTGGAATGTGAACTTGGGGGTGGTGAAGACTCTCCCACTTTCCCAGTAGGAAATCCCACTTTGAGGGGCGTTCCAGTTGAAAAATCCTACTGGGAACTGGGAAATCCCCACTTCCGAGGACAAATGGAACGCGGCACAAGCTCGATGAACTCACGTTAAACACACATAAACGCTTCACAGATACACCCAAGAGTACATAGATATACGTACTGGGACATAACTACAGAGCCTGTTGTAAAATATACCAAATATAACCACTTTATTACACATAAAACCAACTTCCTGTTCAACAAGGTTGCAGATAACAGGTCCTTTATTTACCACCATAATTAAAATACAAGCATGCTATCAGATAAAAGCCCCAGGGAATGTTCAACAGTTCAAATACATTGATGTCCACACGTCATGGAAGCCTGTCATTCATTAATCTTCTGCTTTATAAAAAAAAGCTACTTAAACTTGATTTCTCACACTGGTAAACAGTGCCATCTAGGGTCTTCCTCAGCAGGGAAAAATAAAACATCTGTCATGTTCCTGGTATCAGCATCTGTGCAGACTTCACACACCCGTGTCTTGACAAACAAAAGTACGACGGAGTATTAGGGCCAAACTAAAAAAAAAAAAATGGAAAAACGAGAATAAAGTCATAATAATATGAGAATAAAGTCGTAAAATTACGAGAATAAAGACACAATATTACCAGAATAAAGTCGTAATATTTTGAGAATAAAGTCGTAACATTACGAGAATAAAGTCGTAATATTAAATATATTATAAATATATAAATATAACTTCACAAGATGCTCAATATTCCTCATTTTAACACAGGGAGAAGACTGCTCTTCCTGTTAGAGGTCTCATAAATTACGACTTTATTCTCATAAATTACGACTTTATTCTCGTAATGTTACGACTTTATTCTCGTAATATTACGACTTTATTCTCATAATATTACGACATTATTCTCATAATATTACGACTTTATTCTCGCAACATTATGACTTTATTCTCGTAATTTCCTATATTTTTATTTGTCTTAGTTTGGCCTTAATACTCCGTCGTACAAAAGTCCTCCCAGGAGGTTAAAAAATAACAACACCCCTGAGGTTACAGATGATCATCCTAAAGGCATCACTTTTAATAAATACATCTGTTCATGTGTGTTTTTTTGGTTTAGTTTTTTTTTGTTGTTTTTTTTTTTTTTACCTCCAGTGCAAGAAGCGAGATCTGTAAAAAGTCCACTTTCTCACCAAATCAAGCACTTTTTTTCCTCTTTTTTTGTATATTTAAGCGTTTTTATAATCTCGATTTTACATTCTCTTTGTCAACAATCGTTCTGTCAAAAGCTCCTGAGCATTATTCATCAACATTTACACAGTAAAACACAGTAAGAACACGAGGAACACACATGACATGATGACAAAAGGTTCTCCCGGTGATGCTAAAAATAAGCACTTTACAAAAAATATTGCCTGAGTCACCTGGACATAAACTATCTCTCCCAATGTAAACATAGACTGGTTGATAATTCTACTCATCAAGCCATTTCAATTCACAGATTCACAATTGGAAAAAAAAAACAGTGGAACAGAAGCAAAATAAATAATTTTGAATACTGCATGTTACAGCTGGGGTTCCATGCTTTTTCATTCTTTCATTCTTTCATTCTTTGACGGACATGTTGGCCTGCCCGGTTACTCCTTAGTCAGGTCTCGACAAATAAAGACTCATCTCCAGTCAGTCTTTCTCCATTGAGGTCAGTGGTCTGTTTCGTAGCATGTCCTCGGTAGTTGGGCAGGTCAGAGCTGGTAGTGTGGTACAGTGATGTGCTGGTGGTAACTGCTGTGAGGAGGAGGGTAGAGGAGGTCGGGGGTCTGAGGGGCCAGGCCGGTGCACAGAGGCTCATGGGTGCTCAGCACAGATTTCAGATACTTGGCCTCCTCAGTCAGTTGCTTCACCTCCTTCCTCAGGGCTGCGTTCTCCTTTTCCAGGTTCTCACTCTCCTGGAAACACACAACAAAGACGTTTGTGAGCTGAATATTACTTAGAGTGACGAAAGATCTTTTATTGTGTGTTGAGCACAGTCGACCACAGTATGTCACTTAAACGACTGGAGAACTGGGCAGGTCATTTTGGAATTGTACTAAACTGGTTCAAAACATACTTAAAGAACATGAAGTATTATATTCAATTCAATTCAATTCACACTTTATTAGAGACACATCTCGAGAAGAGTTTCATAGTGCCATAAAAAATTATACATATAACATACACGATATAAAAGACAACAAAAACCACAATACAGAAGACTTAATATGTCAATAGGTAACTTTACATCTGAGCCGATAAGAATCAAATGTGGAGTTCCCCAAGGTTCCATCCTGCGACTTCTTCTGTTTAACATCTACATGCTCCCAGATTATAAAAAAACAACAATATAAGTTACCACAGCTATGCAGATGACACATAGATATATGTTACAATGTCACCAGGACACTGAGGCCCTGTACAGGCTGTTGGTAAATGCACTGAGGAGATTGATGACTGGATGTGGCACAACTTTCTCCAGTTAAACAAAAACAAAACTGAGGTGATTGTTTTTGGAGTCAAAGAGAAATGATTACAGGTCATCACAGAGCTTCAATCTATACACCTAAAAACTACCAACCAGGCCAGAAATCTGGGTGCAGTAATGGACTCAGATCTAAATTTGGAAAAACACATTAAGGAATTAATAAAGTCTACTATCACCTTAAGAATATGTCAAGGTTCATAAATTAAAATGGAAATCACACATTAATTATGTCAAAAAGAAAATGTCTGGAACCATTGCAATTGTAAATAAATCAAAATTATTTTTAAACTCAAAGTCACTCAACCTCTTGTATTGTTCCCTTGTAGTTCCATACATGTCTTACTGTGTGGAGATGTGGGGAAACACATACAAGACCCATCTAAAACCAATTTTAATATTACAGAAACGAATAATACGTATAATAAAGAGAAAAGCGTTCCATGAGCCAACCAACGCTCTTTTTATAAATTGAAATACTCTCAAATTCTGGGATATAGTCAAGTTGCAAACCTTATTGGTCTCATTTAAAGCTCACAACAATCTCCTTCCACGCAGCATCCAGGAGCTATTCGAAATCCAGGAAAACAAATATGAACTGAGAAATGCCGGTTTGTTCAAAAACCAAAAGGCAAGAACAAAGCCAAAAGAACATTGTATTTCAGTAAATGGTGTAAAACTATGGAATTGTTGCGAAAATGACTTAAGAATGTGTAGTTCAATCCATACCTTCAAAAAAATGTTCAAAATTAAGACTATCAACGGGTATAAAAAAATACTGTAATAAACTGTACGGATATATTGTAATTCATTGACACCACATTTCATTGTGTAACTATTATTACTGGGCTTTTGTTTGCTTCTTCACACCCACCATATAATATATGATAGTGTAACAGATGTATTATTGCAGTGTGTGTGTGTGTGTGTGTGTGTGTTGGTGTGTGTGTGTGTGAGTGTGAGTGTGTGTGTGTATTGATTGTATGATAATAGGGTAGGCATCACAAGCTCGTGCTTCAGCCTACACCTTTTTTGGTCACATCTTTTTGAGCCATCTCTGTAGTTCCTCTCTGGTTTTGCTGTTGTCCCCATGTGTGCTGTATAATGATGATGGTTGCACCGATGTAACATTGTTTTTTGGATGACCAAAATACACAAAAAAGAAAGAAAAAGGTTAAAAGATCTGATGTCTGATGAAGGACCTGGAAAAACTAGTTCAGCATTCAGCTTTAGTGGCCCTGATTATTGTAACAGTATATTTACAGGTTTACCTAAAAAGTCAGTTAGACAACTGCAGCTCGTGCAGACCTCTGCTGCTCCAGTCCTCACTAAGCCCAAAAAGTGGACCACATCAGTCCAGCTCTGAGGTCTTTACACTGTCTGCAGGTCAGTTAGAGGATAGACTTTAAAGTTCTGATGCTGGTCAATAAAGCTCTTAATAGTCCAGGACCAGAATACATCAGGGACCTCCTGACCCAGTATGAACCTTCCAGACCCCTCCGGTCATCTGCATCTGGGTTTTTATCAGTTCCTGGAGTCAGAACCAGGCATGGAGAAGCTGCATTCAGCTCCATCCTCCACATGTCTGGAACAAACTCCCAGAAACCTTCACATCAGCTGAAACACTCAGTGTATTTAAGTCCAGGTTGAAGACTCACCTGTTCTCAGCTGCATTTGAATAACACTTTAAATCTGCACTGGTACTTTTAAGCTTAGTTTCAAAACTTGATCTTATTTTAACTACTCTTTTTATCTATTGTATTTTTTTCGTCCTTTCTTCATGTTTAAATTTTAAATCATGCTTTTTTTTCATTTTCTGCAATGTGATAATGTTTCTGCAATGTGATGCAATGTTATAATGTGTCAACAGAGCACTTTGAATCACCTTGTTGTTGAATTGTGCTTTAGATTAGATTAGATTTGATTAGATCTTTATTGTCATTGTTATATAAGAACGAAATTAAAAGTGCAATCAGTCAGTGCTAAAAAATAAATAGATAAATACAATAGTATATAAAACATTTACATACAACATAAAATAAAACAAATAACTGATTAAAACCAATAAATAATTAAAAATAGCCTTCAGATGCACACAGATTAAGTTTTGTTACAGCTGTAGGATAAAAACTGTCTCTGAATCGGGTTGTTATAGTTTACAAATAAACTTGCCTTGGAAAAGAAAGGAAACCTTGAAACCTAACATGCAGTATTATATCCGGAATCTGTGGAGGTTTATTTTATATCGGTTTGTCATCCCTGGGGCCTGGCCATTGGCTGTCAAACATGACCATAACTAAGATTTGTTGTACACACAATAAACCTGCAGGGATTAATAAAGTATCGTTGAACTGAACTGAAATTTCATTCATTTTTCTCAATCACAAGCAGTCTACTTATAATACAGTTGTTATCGTTGCAAGGGAATCACAATAATTACCACAGAACTGTTCAACTGTTCAACTTCAAATATAGATTCATTTGAAAAGACATGACAGCAATAACTTAATATTCAGTTACTTGAATGTTATTTCCCCTTAATGTTGATTGAATGTCAGATTCCTTAGCATTTAAGTATGCTTTAGTTTCAATATAAAGCACACAGAGTATGGTTTTAACCAAATTTTTGCTAAAATGGTTGAAAAAAATGACTTAATATCACCTTTTAACCTTGAACAGCTCTTTTTTAAATGAATGAATTTGCAGTATTTAAATGTTTAAAGGTGGTTGGTGGGGACGAGAAAATTCTAAATATGTGTATCAGTTGAAAGTAAGGATTGTAGAGCTAATGTTGTAAAAACAGACCAGAATAGTATTCTACATTCATTTCAGAGGATATTTGTGATCAACAAGTCAGTAAAAGGCTGAAATATTTCTTAACTCACTACCAAGAATGATGATTTGAAAGATAAAGTTTAAAACTGGGTTACAAAAGCATCTCCTTGCTGCAGCTGACAGCACCACAAAGACAGACATTAGTCGCTCTTAGTGCTATATTTTCCAAAACAAGTTGAGGCACAGTGTCAGGTTCGTCACCTAATTTGAGACACTTTTTTTTTTTTATTAGGTGTGGGAATAGTGGTACAAAAATCTTCCACTTAGGTATGAAAAAGGTCTCCTCACCAAAATGTCACACAACCTTTGGGCAAACCCCTGTACTTGCGTCACTTAGGCAAATACAGCCCACTGCTGTCAGGGCTTTACAAGAAGTGACGACCTTTTTCTCCACTCCTGCCCACGACAACCAGCACTCAAGCTCATTTACACAGAAGAAAATACTACTAAAGAAACAGGAAATAAGACACGGTGTCACAGTAAGGGAAAAATTCACCTTCCTGTTTATCTAGCGAGACGATGAAAGCAAAACCACAGAGCATGCTCTGTAGTCCCGTCGTATTTTTTTCGTGAGTGTGAAAGGTTTTGTGAGATATTGATGATATTAAACTGGAAAGATTCTCTTGCATTCAGATCTGATTCACAGGATTTGTTGCGACCAACAATGCGGCTTCTCTGAAAGTCAAACTCTGCCCAAGTCATCTGATAAAGTTCACAGAAAATGGCGTGGTAACAGCGCACTGTACTTCTGACAATCATTCAGCTAAATGACCTCACATAAAGGGGTCGTCGCTGCCAGCAGTGCTGCCATCTCTGCCGGTAGACTCTGCTGTGAAAAGGGACTGAATGCCCACACGTGCTAATTTATTTGTCTTCTGCTGACATGAAGAGTGCCATGCAAGTGTGCAGCTCTACAGAAGCCTTGACACATCGCCACATGGGCAGGTGATTTTCTGCTGCCCTTAGAGCACACCACAGAGAGCAAATGATCCAAGTTAATGTCCATATGTGTTGGAGTTGGATGGCAAACTGATTGCCTGGGACTTTGCTCTCTATAAGCATCTGTGCTTCTTCATTACTATGCATAGCAAACTATTGAGATGACTAATGTGATATATCCCCTGTGTAAACTCCATTTTAGCCTCTGTTATATAAGGCTACACTCACTAATGCAACAATTAATTACAAATTCTAGGTGTGCAGGCTTGTGTTCAGGATAATCCCTCATTTTTTTACATTTGGCTTAAAAGTAAGAATTGTGTTGCTTTTGGTGTTCGAGTGAGATGTTTGAGGCAATGAAGCCAAAGGTGTTCTCACCAAGTGAAGGCTGTCAGCTTTCTGAGTTTGTCTCATCCTGCTCTTCTGAGCAGCAATCCGGTTCTTCTCCCTCCGCATCACCTTCTTCACATCATCCGAGGAGCCCTAGCAAGGGCCGAAAACATTCAGTTAGTGTGAGAAAAAGCATGAAGTGACATCAAAGGCCTCGTGAAAAACGGTGGAGTCATAAGAAGCAGTGTACTTTGAGGTTTCTGTCTGCGTCGCCTGTATTTGTCAGAATGGAAACGTTATCAGCTTTAACGGCAGTTTGAAGATGGGTTTCTCACTGCACCTTATGTGAAGGGCATGAACGGGGAGTGGCTGCGTTAAGGGTTGGGTGTCACACACACCCTGTTTCATGTCCTGAATGTTGGATTATCTTGGTATCATAATAACTAATCAATTTCAAAATGCTGAGTCAGTTGGATGTCAAAGCGATAAAAATCATTTATCCATCATCTTCTGCATCGTCAGTCAATGCATTAGTGAAAACCCCTAAATGAGTGAAAACCTCCTTGCATTCGACGTGAGTGCTGAGGTGAGCTGCACACGTGAAATCAGCCAGCACTGAACATGATGTCCGTACTGGACAGCACTCAAGTTGTTCACGGTTTGAGGACTTGCAAAAAAAAAGAAGAAAAAAAAAAAACAACAAGAAAGGATGCCCACTACTTGGGCATGTGGTGAATTTTGCAGTTTACAAAAGCCTACAGTACACTTGAAGCGAGTCATGCTTTGCAGCCCATGTGTGCATGTGAAGCGCTGTGAGAAAGCGTGAACAGCAGAAGACAGGATGATGAGCCGTGCTGCTGCCCACAAAGTGTGCGTGACACAAACCATCCACTGAGAGATCTAAAACACAACTACTTCTTTTGTTTGTTTGGTTTCTTGCTTTGTCCAGCAATTCAACATTCCTCCTGTGTAAAATCCGACCGACTAAACGTGGTGCTTTCTCGAGAAAGAAAAAGAAATGAATGCGCACACTTACCGGTCTGCTTCCAGGTGAAGGAGACTTGTAGCTTGTGTCATTGCTGTCTGAGCCCTGAGCCATAGCCAAACACAGTGACTGAAACTCTGCGTCTCCGTCCACTTCTGCTTTGTGTTTCTCACTGTGTGTGTGCAAATATAGATATATAAGTGTGTGTGACCTGGAGAGAAAAGGTCTTTGTTGCAGAACGAGTGCTGAGAACTTGCCTCACTGCTCAATGAGTAATGACTCTCGTTCTTCCCTCTTTTCTTTCCCTTTCTGACACTCCTCCTTCTCTTTCACCCTCTCACCCATGCTCTCTTCCTCTCTCTCTCTTTCTCTCTCACTCTCTCCTTCTCTTTGACACTCACACACACACACACACACTTCTGACTGCCTAATTAGTTATATCTGATGTGGCTTCTGGTAAGAATCTGGGTTGTTGCATTAGACTGGAAGTCACATGTCTGATGGAAAGTTAGAAAACAATAATGTAAACTCCAGAAAAATAACAGAGTGACAGTTTAGGTCAGAGTCTGAATAATTACTTTTGGAGTATCTATTATGTCACATATTATAAGAAATACTACACTTATTATTAGTGTATTTGTGTTTGGTAGCACCACAGTTGACATATACGAAATAAAAAGGAAAATGTTTCACAAACTTCAGACTCATTTCATTCACCTTTGTCAGGTTTGATTATGTGCTAAATTGGCATCACGGTTAGAGCCCTCTACCTCTTTTTATAGAAGTCACTCATGTGAAGTTACGTCTCGTCTGAAGTCTCAAGAGACGGCACATCCCAAAACCACCACATGGACGACCGGGTTGCGAATATCTACACGTTTGGTGGTGGTTTCCACAGCTGTACGCCTTGTCTTGCTCGAGACTCACCAGCTGCAGAAAGGTGAGGCAGTGTGGAGGGTTTTTGCATTGACAGGCGCGCAAAGGGGCTCTCCAAACCCCCACTCTCAATTCCCTCACTGCCTTTCAACCTTAAATGACTCTCTGCACACAAGTGCGGGAAATCGTCAAGAAAATGTGCAGTCTGAGGAGGATGGGTGTTCAGCGAGTGTACACAATGGCAGGGGGCGAAAACCATACTGGAAATGTATGAAATTTTACACTCTCGGACAATTGACAAGCTACAAAGAAAAGTTTTGAACATGTGGAGGTGGACGTGAAGTGGAGGTGGGAAATCTCCAAAGCTGCTGTGTCCTTTTTTCTCGCGAGTCCTTTGCTTCAGTGCTCCCCATCACGAGGAGGCATTTGGTGGTGCAAGAACAAGATTTTCTTGTGAGAAAAAAAAGAAAAACAAAATCAGGACTAAAACAGCTTTGCTTGGCAGAACAGTCCTCCCACACAAAAACATGTTCCACCATCGCAGGAATTTTGAAGAGCTTGGGCAAGGGCAGACATTTCTAATACTTGGCATTTAACGCCGTCCAACAGAATTGAGACTGTAAAAACAAAGAGAAAGGAGAAAAGCTGATTAGTCCAGGTCTGCTGTAACCAGGGCAGAAACGCAGAAAAAAAACAAAAAAACGTGTCCACAGCTTTGGCTCAGTTTGTCAGCCACATTTAGAGACTATTCGGTGGAAACCTCACAGGACTTATTTCGTGCTCAGGAACTCAACAAAAGATTTGCTGTTCAAAATATCAAGTGGACCCTTGGAGAAAAACAAACAAACAACCTGTGAAACTGCTTTACAGTACATCTTTGGGTTCGTTCGGTTCGTTTTCAGCCCTCAGGAGCAGAGTGGGAGGCTTGATGGAGGCTCGTTAACGAAAACCATTTACTGCTCACGCAACATTCGTCCTGGTTCAGATTTCGTCAAACACACAGCATTTCTGATAACCTTTAGCTTCAGCTGTAAATGATGCTCGGCGCTCTCTGTCTGGCCTTGCTTTCTTGGAAAAACCCCTGTTTGGGTAGAATCTGAGATACCCTCATTTGTGGTCTCGCTTCCTTGGAAATGACCGTGGGAGGTTTCTAATGAGCCAGAAATTAGAGAAGAATCATTCAGAAGCTTTTAAGTGAAAAAAATACAATTACAGCACACAGGATGGGCAGGATTTTGCAAATGAGAGACATTTATGAATCATTGCAACAAACGCGTAAAGTCCAGTGTGTCTTCTGGTTTCACTTTTATTGGCTCATTCCTGGTAAAGTTCAATTTCTGCTTTGAAGGGAGTAAACGTTTGCTGATGGGTTGTAGTGAACTAATTGTTTGGATAAGTTACAACTCGTCCTCATTAATCATTCAAATGTTACAAAAAAAAAAGAACTGGAAAACATCTGCAGTAAATTTCCCTTTACGATAGTTCACAGTTTATCTGTTTCTCACTTAAAAAGGAGTTTTATCAGATATGAGAAGATGAAAAGTTGTGCGTGTTGCATTCATCCTCAAAACCGAACCTGAAATGTTAGTTTGTCTATATAACATGCGCGCAAAAAATCCTTAGTCTTTCAGCAGAAAAGCACTAATCGATATTCCAAGAGGTTCACCCCGTCTGCGACCAGACTACTTAAAGGGGACCTATTATGAAAAACACGTTTTCTCTTGCATGAACAACAACAGCTCCGCCGGCCGGAGCTTCCGCCATTTTTTCGTAGCGGTGTGTCGCGTCATTCAGGCAGCCAATCAGCACAGAGCCTCATTATCATAGCCTCCCCGCCCACTCAGAATCCCACATAGAGAATTAGGTTAGAGAATAGGAAGATAAAGACATGGCTCAGAGGCTGAATTTCTAATTTATTTAGAAAAAACAATCAAAAGCTTGTTTTTAAGACATTCAAGGCCTGTTTAAAATAGGTATTAGATGCCATAATAGGTCCCCTTTAACTGGGATTTTAACTGCTAATTCTTGAGCTGCTATTGTACTCTTAATTTTACTTTTTTATTGTTGTCAACTGTCTTGAGTTGTACCCTAGTTGTATAATTTTTTTCTTAAGTGTTACTTTTGCAACGTTCTTTTTTTCTCTTGCTAATTTTGCACTGGCATGGGACGACTCTGGGGAGGTTTTATACCTCAGGACATCTGTTGATTCTGGTGTTTGTTCATGTTTGTACCCGACCGAGTTGTTGTAAAGGATTGGCCTTCAAGGGACCAATAACGTATTCTGATTAGTCTATACATAAGCCTATAATAATGCTTGTAATTTACTTTTGCTGGAGACTTACGTCTGATCAAGCACATCTGCAGGAAGGAACAAGTAATTTACTGTAAATCTAAGGGAAAATAAATGGAAAAACATTTAGATGGTGTTCTTTGTTTATTTATTCATGCTGGAGTTAATTATTTTGAATGATCCTATTTGATCTGAGCTGCAAAACTGGAAACCCTTCACAGAGAACTGCAGCAGTAAGGCAGCAGCACCTGCAGAAGCAGGGCCACTCGCCGAGGTGGTTTTAGTGTCAGCTGTCCTCCAGATGGAAGCTTTTTGAAGTCTGTCGAAGCCAATAAGTGGATAAAGAAACGTGGAGAGAGCTGCTGCGTGATATAAAAATATAAGAGTCGGTGTACGCGTGCTGTGACGGTAGTTTAAGTATGAAAAAGCTGGCTGGTGCCACATCAGCCTGGTAGAAATAAAAAGCTCTGGGTCAGAGGTCCTGCACACCCACAGGACATCTAGTAAGTTGCCTGTAAAATTGACAAATTCAATTTAATTTAAAAAAAAAACATCTTATCACTTTCAGGAACCGTCGTCCAGCTCTTATGGTCTTTGCCAGCCGGCATGTCCATTATTTCAGTTTTAGCTCCCACTGCTCTCAATAATGTTGTGAATGACTCACCTACAACACACACACGCACACACACGCACGCACGCACGCACGCACGCACGCACGCACGCACGCACGCACGCACGCACGCACGCACGCACGCACGCACGCACGCACGCACACACGCACACGCACACGCACACGCACACGCACACACACACACACACATTCCAGCTGACCACAGGTGAGGGGCTCCTTCCTCTGTTTTGTGTTTAGCTCTAAGGTGTCTATCTAATTAAGATCAGGGTTGTGTGTTTCTGGCAGAAAAAAAAACGGGGTAAAGAAACACATTAAGGCCACCCTAAAGTGTTAAGAGTTAAGGTGACATTTCAGGGCAAAGCTCCACTTCGCCGCCGTCTGCAGCTGGACTCTTGTCCGCGCAGGTACAAACGTCATCACGGATGAAACGGATAAGCAAAGTAACGATGGGAGAGAAGATGAGAGGATTGTCACACAAAAGACCAGAGTCTCGGACGGCGCCACAAAAGCGACTTGACCTCCACACCTGCAGGAGGACCCGCTGAGCTACAAACCGAGCAAGTTCCTTTGTGCTGCTTTTAATTGACTGCAGTTCACAAAACAAGAATTTTAAAATCTAAAACATACATTCAGTTTCCAAGCTGTCATGTTTCTGCTAAGATCTGACAAATCTTAGTAACTAATTGGTAGAATATGTTCACTTAAATGATAATAATAAAGTCCGAGCAAAGAGGAGACTGGTGTACAGCCCTCCACAACCTCCTTGTTTGTTTATAACTCACTTTATACAACACAGTTCCCACAATTCTTGATTAGTAGCAGCTTGTGAAGCTGTAAAACCTTAAATATGCTTTAAAAAAGATTTTCATTTCATAAATTCAAATAGCCTGGGTGACCCAGATCAACATACATGTGTCTGGCCTACCGGAAGAAGCCGGCCCGGAGAAACGCCCACACACTTCTGCCAGGTCTCGAACCGGGAACGGCCTGGCAGCATTAAAAGCAACTGATATTTGTAGAGGAACTTTATGTTGAGTGGTGTGTTTTCTTCAACATTTATGGTTCTAGTTCATCTCCAGCCTCATCACAAACAAATTCAATGAAGTTGGGTGTAATGTCAGTTGTTGTCCAGTGAAAGGTGCCGTAAAACAAACTATATATAGTGTTTCTTTTTTCTTTTTTTATAACAGTAATAAGACAAGAAAACATTGATGGAGTTGCTATGAGATGTAAAGATGGTGATGAGTATAAAAAGACTCGCTCAGGCTGAACTACCACATCTATCCACAGCTGCGATCCCACTCAAATAAATCCTCATGATTCATTTTAATATATATATATATAATTTTTTTTCACTAATCTTATGACAGCAGTTTAAGATTACATAAACAGAGAATGATACTCCTAAACTCCAGCGCAGAGGTCTTGGACGCCCACACTGCTGTTTTCGGTCTCTGGCAGGACCTCTGCTGGTTTACATGAGCTCACTACTGCGTAAGTATAAACCGACAATAAAAGGCCGAAGTTATCTTCATATACCACAAAGCTTCAAGTCGACTGCAATACACAAAATTAAATAACATTTTAAAAAGCAGTCAAATGTAAAACAAACATCTAGAGAAAAAGTAATTTCTTTATTGGCGAAAATGCACTTTTTTGGCCTCCCATCTGGACAGATGTTATAAAACATTGGCGATTTGGGATGCTCACAAAATGATCACTTAAACAATAATAAACTCAAACCACAGCAAAAAAAATTCAGTTTGTTTACAACATTGATGCCAGCTCTGAACACTGCAGGGTTTGAGGCAGACAGACTGGACGAATAAAAAGATTATTTATCATTAATTTAAACAAGGCTCAAACTGCTGGAATATTGTTGTTTTTCCTCATTTTTAAATGCCCCATTTACCACAATTTTATACTGATATCAAATTGTCAAGTTGTAAAAAAACAACAGCTGGTTGATCCAAAAATGGGTAAAAGGGCAGAAGGAGGAAGCCTGGTAGTCAGTTACACATACCCACCTTACCTGAAGCAGTTTGAGCTTAACCTAGTACAGTATATGCTAGTGCTGGGCGGTATACCGGTTCTTAACGAATACCGGTGTTTATTTTTCTTATGATATGAATTTTTCATATACCGTAATACCGGTGAGTATGTACAGTAGCGTACACAACGTTGGGAACGCCGCGCGGCGCTACGTTCTGCCGCACGGCGGAACGTAGCGGCGCTGGACCCTGTTTGTGAGGGGACTGTTTAGCAGTAGTGATGCACCGATTGTTCGGTAACCGAAATTGTTAGGCCGAAAATGGCAAAAAAACACTTTCGGTGTTCGGTGGAATAAGTGGGGAAAAAACCGAACAATTATAACAGCGTTGTAATATAAGGAAATAGACCGATCCTGTACCGGTTGCGCACCACAAACATAAATTGTTGGCCAACCAATAAGTAACCACATAAGAATTTTACCTAACATTCACCAGGAGGTGGAACCAAAACAACATAATGCTGGGAAATTAAAACATTTTCAGTTTTTTATGTTCAATAAATATTTTCTACCTTGTAATTTTGTAAAATATTTTTTTCTTTGAAAAGCATGCTTAAATCAAATTTATTTGATTTGATTTGACAGTAAAATAGGCCATTCTAAGCAAATTTACTGCAGCAATTCCTTTCCAAATCATTAGAAAATGTGGTTAACACCCAGTTGTGCATGAAAAAAAAAGAAATACAGTGATATACCGTGAAACCGATATAATTTTGAAAAATACCGTGATATAAATTTTTGGTCATACCGCCCGCCCAGCACTAGTATATGCTAACCTAAAATGTCAACTTGTGTTACTTGCATTTATTCAGACTGCCAGAGCTGAAGTGCTTTGGGTTGCCTCAGATCCCAGGGAGGCTGCTGCTGTAGCCGTGGCGACCGAGCTGGGTTGGGGGGGCCATAGACATATACGTATATATGTCTATGGGGGGGGCTGTCACTGACAAGTTCAAGGAAAGTAGCTAAAGTGATGACCCCCATCATAAGTCAGAAACCATTTCCATACTTTTGGATAAAAATTTAATTTTATATCGTTTTACCTGATGAGGTACATCAAAATTCACCTCCCAAACAATTCTGTCTCAGATGTGATATCTAGCTGTGGAGACCAGAAGCCAGACACAGCCTTTAAATGCTTATTTCTGCTGCAAAGTTGTACATGTTTACATGGGAAGGGGCCAGTTTTGGAGCCCTAGTGGTCAGTTGCTGAACTGTAGTTTCTGCCGTTTCCTCTGCTGTAACCTGGAAGTCAGAATGATGGCGCTTGAGTGCCTGATGTTGGAGCCACCCCCCTCTGGTCATTTGGAAAATTGCCTAATTTGCTCCTTGGTCACACATATGCCGGTAAAAGACAGTAAATTTATAGAGACAATATGGTTGGTCATTTATGATAGTTGTAATACC
The DNA here is from genome assembly GCF_033807715.1 of Cololabis saira. NCBI lineage: Eukaryota > Metazoa > Chordata > Actinopteri > Beloniformes > Belonidae > Cololabis > Cololabis saira. The sequence goes on from NC_084604.1 coordinate 26,134,247, forward strand.
TTGATAAACTGTTTTAACACACTCATCTTCCAAATCTGATTCTGAAATGCTTGATTAGAGACTGAAAATATTATAAGCAGTTGTGTTGGTGCTGCACAATATTCTGTTTTTAAACAGTTGCTCCACTTCTTAAAAAAAAAAAAAAAACCCAAAAAGCTGTCGACATGTATACGGTTTTAGACCATCTCCAGTTGCAGTCGTTAGTAATTCAGTGGTTTGGTGTAGTGTCATATCCTCCAGCAGGAGGTGCTCCAACTCCACACCTTGTGCAGCTGTTGTGTTATGTGAAGATACTTTTAGTATTTGGTACAGTAATTTGGGTACACCTCCGGTACACCACATCATAAAATCTCAGATCTGTTTGCATAACATGGGCTGTTGCAGAACTTTTGATAATCATTACATTTCAATAAAATGCTTTTAAATGTCCCCCAATAACAAATAAGTAATTACAAGTTTTGTTTCCAATGCCTTTCACAGCTAAATCCTGATTTTATTTAAAAATAAATAAATATGAATCACTAAATGTTGAGAAACTTGAAATGTGATAATGAGAAAAGTGATCAGCAGGTTTATAAAAACATGGCGGGAGCATTATCATACCATTATTTTATGATTGATTGCTAGTTACTGTTGTGTGGTTTCAACATGAGCTTATCCTCGAGTAGAAAAAGACTCAAACACTGTCGTTAGTGACTTAAAAAAACATACATAAATCACCACCATCAATTTCAAAGATCATGAAACAAAAGATGACATAAAATAAATATAAACGTACTTCTCAAGTATTTAATCTTCTGAGTGCTTCAGCAAAAAATCATCCTTTCACCTTACAAAACGCTTGTTAAAAATCATCCCAAACAATACATTAAAACAAAATGAAATAACGGTTGACTGTAGAAGCAACTTTTCAGAAACACCGATGAAGAACGTCTTCCACCGATTCACATGTTGACCATCAAGTATCGTCCAAACTCTGGACACGATTAGCTGTGAGACAGAAACAAAGTATTTAGTCAGTGTTCAAAAGTGATGTTTTATCTATTCCTTTGATTATATATTCAAGGAAATAACTGGAAAATGACACTGTTATGTATTATTTGAGCTAAATTCTAGTTTGAAGTAAACTTTTATGTAGAATATCCAACTTTACTGACATTAATACATTAACTGTCAGACTACGAGTATCCACCTGCTCTGTGCTTTCGTCCACTTCAGGGCGTGTCGTGGAGGCACAGCTGTGGTTGGATGGTAGAAGGTACATCCGGCTCGTTTACACTGTGCCGCAAAGCGACAAGGCTGTACACAAGGGGGGCACAAGTTAAATATGCTGATGAACAACCCTTTATGTAATAAATGTCCTTAATGCAAAGCTACGTCTGTGTTCACCTTGGGATGATAAAATGAGCAATCCATCTTTTTGCAGTCTGGGAAGAAGCGACACACACTCGTCGTTTGCACTGGCGGTACTGCTGGAAACACAAACACACACAGGTTAGACACACTATTCCATTTATCACTGCATTTAATTACCGAGTTCGGTGCCTGCCCAGCCATCCTAACTCTTCTTTTTCGACACAATCTGGTTCCTCTGTATCCAACTTTGATTTCTAGGAGACGCTACGGATGCGCAAAGAACGCCATAAGATCAGCTTAGAACCAATCAAGACAAATTAAACACCTGATGCTGGCAGACCAAAAAAACAGACTAGCGCCAACTTAAGAGTTTGTGGTTCAATAGGAATACTTGTGCTCTCACCCTGTTCCTGCCCTGGTGCAATTGGTTCGGCACGTTCTGTACCAGTAGAAATAGCTGTGAATGTGTGCGGCGCCACACTTATTTCATGAGAGGACATTGAATGGATGCAGCTGGCCGGGCCAGTCAAATTTGCACAGAAGAACCAGATGTCTTTAATCATTTAATTGTTTGATTACATGAAAATTGACTGTGCAGAAGTCACATGTTACACAGTTGCTGTGCTCTTTGACAGGAGGTCTGTGGTGGTCAAGTGTTGGGCAGCCATGTGGACAACAAACATGTTTCATAGATTGTGATTCTACCCTAAAGCATCATCATGTGATCATATGATAAAATTGATTTCCATTTCATGCTGAGTCATGTGACATCTTTTGAGGTAATTTATGAAACTGAATGAGAACATGAGAACCATGATGGCATTGTCCTTGGACTTTCCCTTCTTCCTCTCGAAAGAAACCGATGAGAACAGCAAGCATAAAGCCAAATCCCACTATATCATTGACATCAGTGCAACGTCTGCAGTGAGAGGTTACCTGGTCTGGGTGGAGGAGCAACGCTGCTTCTGCGGCTGACGTGAGTGAAGGGGCAGTCGGGCTTGGTACAACGGGCGTCGTACTTGCAATTAGGATGCACAAACAGGCATTTATCCCCAAACTTGCAATTGGGGAAAGTTCTTTAGAAAAACAGAAACACATGGAATCATTAAATTGTGAATGAATGCCACTAGACAACATTATAAGTGTTACTAGCGCAGCTTCTCACTTGCACTGTGTTGTTGGATGATGGTACAGACACTCGTCTCCACTTTTACAGACTGGCCAGAACTTGCAGCGCTCCATAGCCTTTTGTTTCTTAACAGGGATGGCGTCCTCCTCTCCCATTTCAATCTCCATCTCATCATCTACCAAAAGAAAACTGAACGTGAGGGGATAGAAAACGATTTAAGAATAAGGTTTATAAATTAACTTTGATGGGACACCACACCTTCTATTGGTGTAATCGGTCCCTGTAGCCTGTGAAGGATGCTGACTTTGGACTTTCTGTGGACATGGCCAACCCTCTCAGTAACCTTGGTAGGTGGTTTCACATCATCGAGCTCCATGTCTCCGTCTGCAAGGTTACCCAGCGGACTTGGTACCCCGTCTAATGTCACAATGAACTTGGGGCTGGCAGAGTCGTTTCCATCCCTACGAGCATGAGACATACATCAGGAAGGATAAAACACAACAAATATCCGGCAGCAGCATATACTCATCCCAAAGACGTGTGTGTGTGTGTGTGTGTGTGTGTGTGTGTGTGTGTGTGTGTGTGTGTGTGTGTGTGTGTGTGTGTGTGTGTGTGTGTGTGTACCTGGTCTGGATGCTGCGTGCCAACGCGGGCTGGACCTGCTGCCGACTTATGACAGAAGATTCTTCCAGAACCGGTCGACTCATAATGAAGGAACGAGTATCAAACTTCTTTGGCTCAGAGCCGGTAATGACTTCCACACCTAAATGTACAACAAACAGTAGATTTAAAAAACTGGGCAAAACATGAGCACTGTCAAAAACACCATCAAAAGTTCGAGAAAATTCAAAAATATTAATTCAGCCACCCGAAAAACCACGACGACCATTACGGTCTGACGAGACAAAAGATTGGACATTCAGGTTTAAATTCTGACAGATATGTTATGCACAGAGCATCAATTCAGGAACAATGTGCCAACAGTGAAGCATGGCGGCGGTAGCATTGTGATTACAGGATGCTTCTCTTCAGCTGCACGTGTCAGTAGAGCTGGGTATCGATTCAAATGTCAAGAATCGATTCGATTCCGATTCTTAAGATTCAGAATCGATTATCACCATTTGATTCGATCCGATCCGATATTGATTTGGGTTAGTGTTGCCTGGATTATATGACTGTAAAATAACTATTGAAATAATAATTTCACAATAATAATTGTGAAATAACTAAGAAATAAATAACTCAAATAGGCATTTCAATATCCATTTAAAGTGCAAAAAAAGAAAGAAATTGCAACAGCTCAAGCAGTAAACAAATTATTTTAGCTTGTCTGATTTATTCTGTCACCAGACACACAGCTTGCCATGAAGCACCCGGCATTTTTCAGGTATTTCATGACAAACCGTGTCCGATAACAGAGAAACCAAACAAGCTATAGTAAATATAGATACTATGACCTTCATTGAACTAATATAACATTTAGAAATTTAAGCTGAAATGTCCAGCATTTTCTCTAAAGAAAAGTTCATTTAGTTCAGGAGTTTTCAAAACTTCTGGGACTAAATTTCACCAGGCAAAAATGTAATGATGAAAAAAAAAAAATGGACTGATGGATGGAATGAAATGGAAATATAAATCAAGATTGAATCTTTCCAAGATGTCAGCTCGGTACTGCCTGCTTCTGGACACTTCTACCACTAACAGGAACAGTCGGACCGTTGGAAAGTTGGAGATATTTGAGATGGACATACCGTCCATCTCAAATATCTCAACTTAATCATACTAGGACAAAATGGCTCACCGTATTTATTCGTTTCTCTCTCATCATTGCTTTCCAGCTGAAGACGTGACGCTAACGATCTGGTTGGAGCTGTAAGATAAACAAGGATTCAAAATGATATAATTAAATCACCACCGATGATACATTTCCTTTTATTGGGTGTCATGTGAAATAAAGTGAAAGCTGATAAAACCAAGTCACACTTTCAACATACCGGTCGTTCTGGTGGGAGGTACATCTGAAGCCGTGTAGGCTTGCACTATGGGGTCCAGGCTGTGCAGATGCTCTTGAACCAGCTGGATGGCTGCACTCATCTCTTCACTGCTGGCCAAGCGAGTACGAGGTGCCACGGGAACGGTCTGCCTCTGTGGCACTGTAGAGGAAGGTAGGTGTAAGAGCGATACAGACAACCACAGTTTGTGACCTTCAGCTAAACTGGAGCATTATCGCTGAAAGGAGCAGGGAACGTACTCGTTGGGTAAGCTGTAGTTTTGGTTATCGAGTCCTGTGCCTCCGAGATGGCCTTCAGGATCAGATTTCTGCTTGCTTGCTTGCCTGGTGGCAGAGTGGGTCTGAAACAATAAAAGACACAAGACTGTTGAAAGCCAAAAAGAATATCAATGATTTGAGCTTCACTTAAGCAAATCACAACTAGGGCTGGGCGATTTTGGACAAAAATAAAATCCAGATTTTTTTCTCTGAAAACCCGATTTTCGATTTTTTTGGTAAAACTACAAAAGACAATGGAATAAATTGTTTCAAATATTTTATCTTTATTTTTAAAGAAAAATAGCAAACAAATTTCCCTATTGGGAATGAAGTGCAATTGAAAGATGCTGTAAATCCTCCTTGAGTTTAGTAAAGTGACAACATTTACAATTTTCTTGACCAAACAAAGATGACTAGACGAGCTCTGTCTGTAATGCAGCCAGCTGCAAAAAAGGAAAATCGATTTTCCGATTTTCCTTTTTTTAACATCGATTGTGATTAATAAATCCGATTTAGATTTAAAATCGATTCATCGCACAGCCCTAATTACAACTGTAAAGGCGGGAAAATTAAATCATTAAGTTAGCACCCGTCTTGTTAAATGAAAAACTGATGCTAAATATGAAATGGGGTGTTATTACTAACTTCCGTTCTAGTTTGGAGGGGAGGGACACTCGACTGGACAGGCCTCTTCCACCGTAGTTTGCTTCGTCTTCTTCAGCGTCATCACTGTCTTCATCTAATGCCTTGTTCACTCTCACCACAGAACTTGCTACTGGTGCTTTTCGCTTCCGTGAAAACTCTTCCTGCTGTTCAAAACATTATTATGGACCCTCCACTGTATCTGACTGACGAATCGTCAACAGAAACTGAGCATAATTTGTGTTGAAAAGAGAACCTCGTCTTACCCTGCTGGTTTCAGCTCTGGACATCCTGCTGCTCCTGCTTTCCTGATGCCGGATGTAAGAGGAACCTTCCAGGGGTCGACACATGTCCACCGAGCTTGCTGATGTAAACTTGCCGCTTACTACACCGTGTTTATGACCGTGGCTGTTCCCGATCTCTTCGGGTTCCTCAGCAATAAGATCGTAATCCATTTCTGGTTTGATATCGATTACAGCATCGGAGGAAAAGTGCTCCAGGAAGGGCTTAATAGTTGTGGTAAGTCGAGAAGAGCCTTTTTCCAGGATCTCTTTCCTAATAAACAAAGACACATTATGTGTTTAAAAAGGAATACAGCCCATGAAGAATGTATAACAGAGCAAGAGCACTAAAACCCAAAACATGCCTGTTTTCATGAGCAGAACTGGACACTTTAGCTTCAGTCCTATCAGAGCGGGAGCTGGACACTGTCAACACCTTCTCTGCTCTGCCATTTTCACAAATAGACAATTCGCTCTTTCCTGCCACTGTGACCGTGTCAGAGTGCAGCTGCCTCAGGGATCCAGGTTCTAAAAAAAAAACAAACAAACAATAATGCAGACAAGCAGGAGGCAAAAATCACAAAATTATACTTTACAAGACAACATAACACCTTAAAAGCAAATGGCAGGCAAATTTATTTATAAAGCACATTTCACACGACGAGCATGGACTCAAATACACACAATGTGCTCAAATACATAAACAAAAAAAATTACAGGGTTACAATAACAGAAACAGACAAAAGGATGACAATAGAAAAATAAAAAACAAGACAATAATTCCATTAAAACAAAAGTGCTATCACTCAGCCAATCGTGTAGAGTTTAGTCAAACGCCTGTGCAAAAAGGTAAGTTTTTAGTCTGCTTTTGAAAGAGGGCACTGTTGGAGCAGAACTTAGTTCCTGCAGCAAGGAATTCCAGAGAGTGTAGTAGTGACTGAAAGCACCGTGAGCAGATCTAGTGTAAATTCTAGGTATGATGAGAAGACTCCCATTTGCTGATCTAAGGGATCTGTCCGGTATGTATTCAGTGAGCATGTCAGCCATGGAGGAGGGAGCTAAGCCATTCATAGATTTAAAAACAATAAGAAGTACTTTAAAATGTACTCTTTGTTTAACAGGCAGCCAGTGAAGAGAGGATAAAACAGGAGTGATGTGTTCATACCTCCTGGTTTTGGTTAGAATTCTGCAGCATTTTGAATAAGCTGGAGTTTATGTAATACTTGCTTTGTCAGTCCTGCAAAAAGTGCATTGCAATAATCTAATCTACTGGAGAAAAAAGGCATGAACCAGCGTTTCAGAGTCTGATTGTGACAGAAAAAAAAGTGGTTGAAAATTCAGAACAACCTGAAGACACTAATGCACTATAGGTACTTCCGTACCTGAAGTAATTAAAAAATACCACATTTAATACCACTATATGTGCCGAAGCTGAAATTATTTTGCTGGGAAAGTGGTACAATAAGCCTGAGGAAATTGTTTAATAAGATTCCCCTCCACAAATCACTGAATTACTGAGTTGTGCATTCAGACGAGATTAAAATGATCTCATGACCTCTATGTTTGCTGAAATAGGGTAGGTCATTTGCAGTGGAATCTCGACATCATGCATTCAAATTGGATTAATATCGAAGATGTCCTCTGTGATTATTACAAATGACAGCAAGTCCTGCACATAATGAGTCCAGTGCAAATAGGGCATGATCTCACCTGCAGCAACGGATCTTAATTTCTCCAGGACACCATTTAGCCTGAAAGCAATCCAGAAAATGAAAGTCATGGTTGAATGAAAAAAACAAAACTACATTATTTGGGTAAAACATAACTTTTAAAAAAGGTAAGAAGTAAAAGGGACAAAGTTCAGGACACAAACAAGCCCACAACTTTGCTTAGATCATACCAGGCTGTGAACTTGATGGTGTTGTTTCCCAGGAACAGGGAGAGGTCGTCAGTCATCTGCTGGGGGGTTTTCTTGTTGGCAACCATCACCATGATGTAGTCAGGCAGCTCCTCATCTGCACATTAAAAAGGATGACAAAAACAAACATGCAAACAATGACATCTCTCTGCAGGCTCCTCTTACAACACACCCACTTCATAAAGTAATTTCTCCTGTTAGAGGTACAGTACAAGGGGTTTTGTTTCTAGACTATTGGTTTATCTTGCAACATTCTTACAGACCCTTGGCGTTAGACATGATATGGAACGCAGATGTTCCAGATTTGGACCTTATGTTTGATTGGGATAAGGTATGGATTAATGTAGGCGTAGCATCCAGAAACCCTGATCATCAGCAAATTCATCACAATTGTATACATAGGGTTTATTTAACACCTATGAAACTCTATCTAATGAAAGCAATTGACGATCCAACATGTACTTTAAAAACGATCGGCAGTTTTTTCATATGTTTTGGGAGCGTGCCCCAGTGTCCAGTTTCTGGAAAATAGTAGCACTCAATCTCTCTAAGATGTTTGAAGTTGAGTTGCCTTGTTCACCAGATGCTCTTATTTTAGACCACTTATCTAAGCTAGGCTTGACACTGAACAAAAAACGAGGATTGTTAGCGGGTATTACAGCAGCCAAGAAACTGGTGGCAACCCGGTGGAAACCCCCACATTCATTATCCTTTCATGCATGGGTTCTATCTTATATGGATATTGTTTATTTAGAGTTATCAACTGCGCGAGTTCACGGTGCAAAGGAGTCAGCAACAGAGGCTTGGCTTACACTTTTATCAAAACTTCCTAGCCTCTTAGCCCAACACAGATTGAGAGATGATGTCCTGGATCTGCAGGGTTCATACACATTTTAACCAACAAATTTCCATGACTTTTCCAAGACTTTCCCATGACTTGGCAGCAAGTTTCCATGACTATACATTACCTCTAAAACATCAATGTATGAATGAAATATAGGAATAAAACTATGTAAAAAGTCACCACAGTGGAGATCTAATGACAATTATGGTTTTATACAAAATAAACATTTGTTTAAACTAACACTGATAGAACAGCACTATGTTGTAGTATATTTTGTATAGTAATCTAATACAACTGTAATAATAATCGATCTGCATGATTCGCAAGATGCTAGGCACGTCACGCGTGAAAACGCGCAAGACTTTTCTATACGAAATATTTATAGATCAATTTTAAATCTACCTTTATAGGCTGTTATTACTAAATGTTATCATTAAGTGAGAAAAATAAATTCCATGACTTTTCCAAAACTTTTGGGGTAAACTTATGTTTCCAAAACTTTTCCAGGCCTTGAAAATTACATTTTCAAATTCCATGACTTTTCCATGTTTTTTCAAAACGTATGAACCCTGCAGGGGGTGGGTGGGTAATGTCTGGGGTTATGATTTTATTTGTATTTATTTATTTATTTATTTATTTTTGCCCTTAATGTGATGGAGGCATGGCACACAACCTCCTGGCTCGACCACCGTCTGTGCACAGCCGATGCTCATGCCTCTCTAGAAAATATGGAGATTTGCTGTGGTCTTGCTACCTCTGACCACATACCAATAGCTATGTTGTTAAATGTTGACACTGTGCCTCTCCTGGTGGATACTGGGATTTCTGTCAACTCAGAGAAATTAAACTGGGCTAATTTATCTAAGGAGGTCATTAATGGATATACCGTTTTATCTGACAGCTTACTAAAACATGTTGTATTGCCGTGGGATGCCATAATGTGTCTAAATAGGGCTGGGCGATATGGCAAAAAAAGTGATCACGATTTTTTTTCCCATATTGAATGATCTCGATTTTTAATCACGATTTTTTTTTAAATCAGAGATTCCCCCTCCCTTCTGGAATAAAATAGAAAGAATCCAGAGATTAGTTTTTTTTTTATTAACAAATAAAGCAAATAGCATGTTTTAACAAGAATCCAGAATGCTACCAGTGGTACCCACCGAAAAAACTAGGGATGCACCAAAATGAAAATTTGAGGCCGAAACTGAAGCGGAATAAAATTTAAAGACTTGGCTGAATACTGAGTACTGAATAGCCTACGGAATGCGGTTGTTCACAGTTTTTCATTTATTTTGCCATTTTTTTCACAATTGCATAGATAAAATTGCAATGACATTATTAAAAACAAAAACAGTAAACTAATATGAGTTGAGCCACTGTCAAGCAGCTGGCGATGCGGTTGCTTAAATTGACCAACAGGTGGCTCTCTAACATCACAGATTGTGTACTGTGCGTGACTCTGACGCTGGTTAGTAATTAAGGAGTTAAAACTCACTCGCCACTTACAGGACTCAGTAGCCAGCAGAAACGGCAGTTTTATTACATTTATTAACTGTAGTACCGCTATTATGAGAGGTTATTTCTCACAGTATTAGCCTAAAGGGACTTAAGGCTGATTTATGGTCCCGCGTTACACCAACGCAGAGCCTACGGCGTCATCTGGTGAGCTCTGCTTGTTGCCTCCGCGCTCCGACACATTCACTCCGCTGAGCGCGCACACACACGCACGCACACACACACCCATGTCGGGGCCGCGGAGTTTCTGAAGTCGGCGGTGATGAGTAATTTGTGGTACAAGCAGAGCGAATCACAACTTTAATGAGTGCGGTTCGAATACACAATACATCCACCACGAAGGGCATTTTGTGAATCCATCACACCCTCCTCCTGTACGCTCGGAAGAAGTTGTCCGGCGAAATAAATAAATAAATAACCGCTAACCGTGAGTCCCGGTCGGCTCGAAGCTAAGCTAACGCTAGCCTGCGGTTGTTGTCTTGTAGTTTTATTCTCTCTGGTCACGCTTGCTCCCACCAGTGCAAGGGAGGCAGATGTGACTACTTTACTGCCTATGGTCAGGCAACTTGCCGCGGCATGTCATGCATGATCAATTAATGCAGACAGCGCGGTGCCAGGAAAGCGGGTTGTGATTTGGTTGTCGTGCACTTTGCTGCAGCATGTTTTGCACGTGATCGAGAAAGTAGACCCACAGCTGATCACCGTAATCGAACTTAATTTGATCGCGATCACAAATCGAGATCGTATAATCGCCCAGCCCTATGTCTAAATATAAACTGTACTGACACACAACACGCTGCTGACATTTGTGATTTATATGATAATATTATAAAAGTTCTACATGCCTCTGCAGGGTCTTCCTGTAGTCACAAGAAGGTGTTTAACATTACACCTGGGTGGAACGAGTTTGTGTCTGAACATCATGCTGCAGCAAGGGGAAGCCTTTATACTTTGGGTTAATGCAGGAAGGCCTAGACAGACCTTGAGCATAAGAAACAAACTAATGCTAGATATAAATATGCTCTTCGTCATATTAAGACAAATGAGAACACTATTAGAGCTAATCTGTTTGCCAGGAAGTTACAAAATAACAACCATGGTGATTTTTGGAAAGCAATAAAAGTGATGAATAATCATAAAACGTCTTTACCATATGACATTGAAGGTGTCTGTGGCTCAGATAACATTGCAAAACTATGGCGTGAGCATTATATCAAGCTATTTAACTGTGTCAAGAGTAATCTATGGAAATGTATGTTTTAACTACCGACAATCAATTTGGGTTTAAAAGAAAACACAGTACTGATTTATGCATCTATGCCTTAAAGGAGATAGTTACTAAATATCAAAGAAAACTCTTCTGTGTTTCTCTGCTTCATTGATGATGCCTCTAAGGCACAGGTGTCAAACTGAATCCCAGAAGGGCTGGTGTCCTGCATGTTTTAGATGTTTCACTGCTTTAACACACCTGATTCTAATTACCGGTAATCATCGTCATCAGCTTGCCATCAAAGTCTGGATAGTTCTGTTGATGACACAGTCACTTGTATCATGGTGCAATGAAGCAGGGAAACATCTAAAACCTGCAGGGACACCGGCCCCCGAGGACTGGAGTCCGACACCCCTGCTCTAAGGCATTTGATAGAATCAACCATGAAAACTTATTTGTCAAATTACTTGAGAGAGATGTTCCTAAGTATATTGTTAGAATTCTTATGTATTGGTATGCTCAGCAAACATTCCAGGTCAAGTGGGATAATACCATAGACATATATAAAGGCTAGATGACTCGTCCGCGCTGCTGCGACGTCGTCACACGGCGGCCATCTTGCCACAGGAGAGCTCGCTCACTTTAACATTGTGTTTAATGGTGCATGTTCTGCAAAACAACCTTAACTTGCTCAATACTCAACAGATTTTCAAACAGTTTGGTTTGTTATGAACATCAGAGATGTAGTTATGACACTGCATACTTGTGAATAATTATGAACATTGAAAAACGTACTTTTATATGAAAATAACCAGAAACAGATAGCTATTACAAGGTATTTATATTAATTCAATATTTCTATAGTATTCTTAGTAATATTTATATTTACATTATAACATATACACATATATTATTACATATATATAGTAATAATATATGTATATATGTTATAATGTAAATATAAATATTACTAAGAATACTATAGAAATGTTGATTTAATATAAATACCTTGTAATAGCTATCTGTTATTTATTTTTATTTTCATATAAAAGTACGTTTTTCAATGTTTATAATTATTCACAAGTATGCAGTGTCATAACTATATCTCTGAATTGAGCAAGTTAAGGTTGTTTAAGCAGTACATGCACCATTAAACACAATGTTATGAGTGAGCGAGTCTCCTGTGGCAAGATGGCCGCCGGTGAACGACGTCGCTCTGCATTGGCAGCAGCGCGGACGAGTCATCTAGCCTTTATATATGTCTATGGATAATACTGTCTCTGTTCCTTTTCATGTGGGCAACGGGGTCCGTCAAGGAGGAATTTTATCTCCTATTCTTTTTAATGTATATATGGATGACCTTTCAAGACAGTTAAATGAATGTAAAACAGGTTGTATTGTGGGAGATCATGTTGTCAATCATCTCATGTACGCTGATGACCTTGTTGTACTCCATATACTGCTGGGTTACAACAACTGTTAAGAATATGCACACAGTATGCCAGGAAAATTGATATTAACGATAACGCCAAAAAAAGTAAGGTCATGGTCGTGAGATCTAAAGAGGACAATAAGTCGTTTTTTCCTGCCTTCCACCTCTCAGATGGTTCTTTAGATATGACTAAGGAATTGAAATATCTTGGACATGTCTTCTCAGATGATCTTATGGATGACAGTGACATCCGCCGTCAATACTGTAAAATATATGCACAGGCAAATACTTTGTTGAGGAAATTTTTTTATGTGTTCTACAGATGTTAAATGTGCTGTTTGGGGCTTATATCACCCCGTTATATACAGCTCATCTCTGGTCTTCTTACAGAGTGAAAAGTATGCAGAAGCTTAGAGTGGCATATAATGATGCCATGAGGTTGCTGCTCCGTGTTCCTAGGTGGCACAGTGCCAGCCAGTTATTTGTGTCCTCTAATGAACCAACATGTCAGACACTGGTACGAAAGCTAATGTTTAATTTTATGTGTCGGCTGGATATGACAGAAAATAGCATCATTATGGCCTTAACCAGCCCTATGGTGGACTATCGGTTCACAGCCAGGCTTCCAAAGCACTGGCATGATAGCTTGCACCTTCTTTCTGTACAGTGATGATGTTTTTTTTTTTCTTTTAAAAGTATGTAATGGTTATGTGTTTGTGTATATTGGATGTGTGTGGGCGTAATAAAGATTATTATTAATGCATGTGTTAATTTTGCATTGTTATACTTAATAATATGCAGAGGTGTCACGTAACGAAGTACAAATACTTCGTTACCTTACTTAAGTAGAAATTTTGGTTATCTATACTTCACCGGAGTAATTATTTTTCAGACGACTTTTTACTTTTACTCCTTACATTTTCACGCAATTATCTGTACTTTTTACTCCTTACACTTTAAAAACAGCCTTGTTACTCTATTTCATTTCGGCCTTTAAAAAAAAACTATCCAGTTAAATTGCTCCATCCGGATAGAGTGAATTTGGTTGTGGTTTTTTCAGATGTTCTTGTCCAGTTTTGTTCTTACATCCGTTCCCTCAGATTCCTGCAACTAAACTTGGATGTACATTCCAATAAAGGTTAGGATAAATGATAACATGCCTCTGAAGTTTGACTTTTTGCACCATTACAATACTTATAGGCAACTAGTCATCATATCTTCTGCTCTCTGAAACACATGTTAATGCTCAATAGTACACATATATGGTTCTTTAATATATTTGCATTATACTAAGATGCATTCATTTTCAATGGCCTTTGTCCTTAATGGCTTTTTCCCCCCTTACATTACTTTTACACTTTAAGTAGTTTTGAAACCAGTACTTTTATACTTTGACTTGAGTAAAAAACTTGAGTTGATACTTCAACTTCTACAGGAGTATTTTTAAACTCTAGTATCAATACTTCTACCTGAGTAATGAATGTGAATACTTTTGACACCTCTGATAATATGGGCATGACTTTTTTTTCCTTTTTCTTTTGTATTTTTTTGTTATTACATTAATCCATTCATTTGTTGTTGTTATGTATTGGTGTTTGTTTGTCAAAATATCAAATACATGCACCATGTTGTTTTAAAAAAAAAGGAAAAAAGAAATAAAAATTTGATCACAAAAAACCCAAACCAAACATGCGTGTGTAAGTTGAGCAGGACCCCAGGGTGAGCAGACACAGGTCCAGGTGAGTTAACTCACCTATGTAAGCTCCCAGCTCCTGCAGTTTGCCTTTAATCGCAGCCTAAAACACAAACAACAAAGTATGTAGCATGTTAGCCGCGTCTGTGACAATCACCAATAAAACCGGGGGGTCGATCATTAGCTACAAGTGGGTTAAAACGGCGACTTGTCTGGATATAAACGTGTAATTGAATTATGTGTGAAGCATGAGAGCCCGTAAACAAAGACACGACAGTATCTGCAAGAATGACTCACTTATGCTAGCGGGCTAATGGGCTAGCAGCGGCGCTGGCACGCTGACCTAAACCCGGGGAAACTGCGATGTTACTCACTCGGATTTTCTTGCTGATTTCAGCCCCGATTTCCATGATTGTATTTGTTTGTAACCGAAGCGATAAAGTTAAGGAAAAACGAACTACTTGACAGTCTTCACATTGATCAATCGGGAAACGTGCGACGTCACGAACCACGTGACCCCCGAGCGTGGCCGAGCAGGCACGAGAGAGTCAGGCAGCTTCGGAAATAGATGAGAAAAATACATACATATGAATAATAGTGAGATACTACGGAAGAGTATTAGGGCCATGCAGGAGAAAAAATATTTTATTGTGCACTTCGAGAAAAAAGTCGAAATGTCGAGAAAGTAGGTGCAACAGCTGACTTTGTGGTGTAAAGAAAATAACTTGCTCCTGAACACATCCAAAACAAAGCGGAGATAATCATAGACTTTAGGCGAAACAAAAGGGACATTCAGCCCATTCACATTGGTGAGACCTGTGTGGAAAGGGTCAGTGACTTCCGCTTCCTTGGGGTCCACATAGAGGATAAACTGACCTGGAACAAGAACACCACACAGGTGGTAAAAAAGGCACAACAGTGACTCCACTTCCTGAGAATCCTCAGGAAGAACAACATCAGCCAGAGACTGCTCGTGTCCTTTTACCGCTCCACCATGGAGAGCATCCTCACCTACTGCCTCTGCCCAACGTTTGCCAGCTGCACCAGCCTGCACAGTGGCAAACAGGAAAGAGCTCCAGAGGGTCACCAGAATGGCTGAGAAGGTTATAGGGTGCCCTCTACCCACACTTGTGGACCTTCACGGCTCTTACTGCCTCAGGAGAACCAACAACATTATGAAGGACTCATCCCACCCGGGCCACTACCTGTTTGAGCCACTGCCGTCAGGAAGACCTACAGGGCCATCAAATCCAGGACAAACAGACTGAAAAACTGTTTTTTCCCAACCGCTGTCAGAGCCATAAATGCCTCAAACATTCTTTAATTCTGCATATTGTTTTGATATTGTTGTTTATATATATATATATATATATATATATATATATATATATATATATATATATATATATTTTTTTTTTTTAAATATTGTTTTATATATTTATTGTTAATATTGCACTGTTTTTTGTTGTACTGAAGGCCTGCACCCTACCTTTCGTTGCACTTGTTACAATGACAATAAAGAGAATCTTGAATCTTGAATCTTGAAATTGTGCTTCAACATTAATCTTGACATTTCGACTTTTTTCTCAAAGTGCACAATAAAAAAAAAATCTTCCCCTCTCAAATATATTTTCTCCTGCATGGCCCTAATACTCTTCCGTAGAGATACAGTGTTGCAATGTGTGCCATTATTGCTGGTACTGGCGTTCTTGCACAATATCTGATTAATTCAGATGGATTATGAGATTGTCTTTACTCTTCTTTTGCAGCAAAATACATGCTTGATCTGTTAGTTCCCTATGAAGCTCCCAGACCCCTGAGGTTCATCTGGATCTGGTTTGTTGTGTCCCAAGAACCAGAACCAAGCAAGGAGAGGCAGCGTTCAGTTATTCTGCTCCTCACCGGTGGAACAAACTTCCTGTAGACCTGAGGTCTGCTGCAACTGTCAGCTCCTTTAAATCAGGACTAAAAACATTACTGTTCACTGAAGCGTACTCCTAAATTAAATACTTACCTGCTGTACTCTACTGCCCTTACTTTTTCACAACTTGTGCTTTTTAAACTAAGTTCATAATTTTTGGCACTAGAAAAAAAAATAATCATATAACAATTAAAATTAGTGGTATGGAAATAGAAAGAGTATATGAAAATAAGTTCCTGGGGGTAATAATCGATGATAAACTTAGCTGGAAATCACACATAAATAGTGTAAAATCAAGAATGTCTAAAACCCTAGCAATAGTAAATAAAACAAATTATTTTTTCTGTCAAAGAGCACAGTTTTTAATGTATAACTCACTCATAGTTCCATACATGACTTATTGTGTGGAGATATGGGGTAACACCTATAAAACAAATACAAACCCTATTTTTCTATTACAGAAAAGAGCGTTAAGGATAATTAATAAAACCGACTATTATGAACCAACAAATAATCTTTTTATTAAATATAATATCTTAAAATTCCATGATATAGTAGAGCAGAAAACTGTTTTATTTGCCTTTAAAGCCCAGCAGAAACTGCTTCCAAACTGCATTCAGGACCTGTTCCAGATAAAAGAAACCCGCTATGACCTGAGGGGGAAACTCATGTTTGAGATGACGACAGCAAGAACTAATATTAAAAAGAAATGTACATCAGTTAAGGCTAGAGAAATTTGGAATAGTTGTAATAACAACCTAAAAATGTGTCGCTCTATCGTCAAGTTTAAGAAATTGTTTAAAGAAAATATTGTAAATAAATATAAAACACTATAATTATAAAGTATACAATCAAAAACATTCTAGGATGTGAAATGTCAATTTTATATTTTGTCTTACTTATTTTTTTCTTCTTTATGTATTGTTTGTTTTCACTGAGTAAAAACTAATGTCTCATATTTTTTGCTGATCAAAAGAAAAAAGGGTAGGCACTATAAGCTACGGCTTCAGCCTACACCTTTTCGGCAATAGAAATGTTGATTTTTTTTTCCCTTCCTTTTCATCTTGTTCTGTACAAGCCGAAATAAAGATTAATTAATTAATTCATTCATTCATTCATTATTATTTTACCTCTTTTCTTATCATTTTATTTGTTGTTTACTGTTTAATTGTGTCTTTCTGCTTTTAATGTTGATGTAAAGCACTTGAATTACCTTGTGTTGAATTGTGCTATACAAATAAACTTGCCTTGCCTTGTCTTTTTTTTACTGCTTCATAAATAACTTCTGGTGGCATAATGTTTTTTTTCTGTTCATAGAAAAACAAATATATTTTCTGATAGTTATGTACTTACATTTACTTAGTTGACATGCTTAAATTGTAAGAACAGTTTAGTGGGAAGATAGAACCACTAAAGCGTATAAAGAGGTTCCTCCACCAGATGGCGCCAGAGACTTTTTAGTTAAGTGAGTGAAACGCTATCAGAGTTAGTACGCTCCAAAAGTCCTTCTGTTAAATGTCAAAATACTCTACATATTGGACTATCTGCTATATTTTTTCAAATAGCAGACAACATGACATTCAGTGAGCTATGTGAAACATATGTGTTTTCAGTTTTGTGGGGGAAAAAAAGAAGAAGATGAAAGAACTTGTGCAGTTGATGCTTTGTTGAGGCACTCCATCTAAATTTAATTCAATTTAGTAAAAGAAACCCCACCCCAAAAACTAATAAATCACACATTCAAATGCTGTGTTTTGCTTCATGTATCTTTTGACTTTCTAATGTCCATAGCTGTGTGTTTTCACTCAGCAATTATTTCCTGTTATGCAGCCCTTCAATGCCAACCAACAATGACGGGAAGGATCTTGCCTGCAGTCTAGACAAACGTCTAACACATTCTGGGCCGCTGCCGTCTGCTTCATCTCTGTCTGCTTTGTTTACAGCGTTCATCAACTCCGATGCACAGGTTGTGAAGGGACACTGTCTGTTCTCGGGAGTGTTTTGACAGTTGTAACATTCTGTTTGTAGTTCCATCACTTCCACTTATTATTAACATGACAATATTTTTCCACCAAAACATCCCTTTTTTTGGGGGGGGGGGGTTGTGGCAAAACGTAACCAAGCACGTCCCTAATTAGTAATGCGCTACAAGTTTCTGGAGGTGTGAGGAGGGAAGCCCTTTTCTGTCTTTTTTCTGTGAAAGGAAGCCCTGAATGGCCTCAGCTGATCCCTGGGGGGTTACTGAAATTAATTAAACTAAATGTAAACTAGAAATGTGCTCTCTCTCTCGCTCTCTCTCTCGCTCCCTCTCTCTCTCTAACACACACTTTCATTATCATTCATACAGTATAACTGCTTAATTTGATCTGGGAGGGGCAGGACCTCGCCAGTGACCTGAGTAACAATAGTCTTGTAATAACATCCACCAGAAGAGATGAGACATTCCTTGTAATGTACCATCCATGTTTAAGCTGTATAACCTCCTGACACCAAATTACTGTTTTGATGTCTTCTAATCAGGTTTCCAGCCACACCACAGCACTGAGACAGCTCTAGTAAAGGTCATTAATGACGGATAGTGACAACATTTCAGCCTCGGTCTGGATCTCAGTGCTGCATTTGACACGGTTGAGCATAACATTTTGACAGACTGGTTGGAGTCCTATCTGTTAAGGTTGGGTTGTGTTCTGAACTCAAATGCAACACTCAGGAGACAGGAATGGATTAATGCCCTGCTAGGCGTTTTTTAATTGTCCAGAAGAAATCAGAAAAAGTAATTATAGTCCAGGCTTGTGTAGGTCTGTGGCCAAATAAACAATCCAGCCCAGTGGCAGTGGTGAGAACTAGGCACTGCAGCTCTGGAGTGAGGCAAAAACAAGAAGTCAGAATAAAAGACAAAAAATGCTGAAAGCTACTCCAAAATACCTGAACGGCACATCTACGCCTCTACTGATACTTGCCAGGTGATTCTATGGGATGATCTGGCGAGTAGAGTAACAGGTTACTTGAAGACTCCGGTGTTGATTGGTAAATGGATGCAGGTGTGCATTGCCCACACTCAGCTAGCTCACCACCAGGAAGGAAACTCTGAGGTGATCCTGAGTGTCTAAGTGAGAGAACGGCGATGGCGCAATGTATAATGCGCAGACTGTGGAGGTGGCAGGTTTGAAACCGTAACACTATCTACAAAACAGAGACTATTTTGTCTCTTTAGGTAACTACAAATCAGAGCTAACAAAAACAACACGTGGAGTTCCCCAAGGTTCAATTCTGGGGCCTCTGTTGTGTAACATCTACATGCTCCCACTTGCTCAATTTATGAAAAAAACTAAAATGTCTTACCATAACTACATAGATAACACAACAATCTACATAACGATCATACCAGGAAACTATAATCCAATCCATACATTGATCAAATGTATCGATTAAAAAAAAGTGGAAGCGCAAGAATGTTCTTCAGTTAAATGAAGACAAAACATAATTGAGTGTTAGGAGCCACGGAAGAAAGATTAAAAGTCAGCACACAGTTTCAAACAGTAAAGCTAAAAACTAATAGCCAAACCAGAAGTCTGGGAGTGGTTCTGGACTCAGACCTGAATTTTAACAACCACATCAAGACAGTAGTAAAGTCAGTCTATTATCACCTAATGAACATACAGAGGATTAAAGGACTGATGTCTCAGCAGGACTTAGAAAACTTGTCCATGCTTTTATCTTCAGTAGACTGGACTACTGTAACGCTGTTCTCACGGGTCTCCCTAAAACTTCCATCAAACAGCTGCAGTTAGTTCAGAACACTGCTGCCGAGTCCTCACTAATGGCGCTTTTCCACAAGTACCTACTCAGCCCGGCTTGGATCGCCTCCACTTGGTTTGGCGCTTTTCCACTAGGGGTCTACCCATGCCGAGTAGATACTTTTTCTGTATCTATTCTGCCGAGGTTCTAAGCGGGCTGAGTCGGGCTGTATCTGATGTCATCACACTACACGCCACCGATTGGTCAGGGGGTTGGCCAGTCAGACGTCTAAGTCAGGAGGAGGACATCAGAGAAAGAGCGACTCTGACGGCTTCTTGTTCATTTTATTCGACAGGCAATGGCAGCGCAAAAGTCTGTTTGGTGATCCAATTCTGAGGTGCAGATGTTCATAAAGCTGGTGGCTGAGGAGAGAATTAAAAAGGGATCTAGACGGGCGATAAGAAACGGCAAGATCTACCAGGGGCTCCGTCACTTCATAGCTGCTTGCGACTAGATAGATAGATAGATAGATAGATAGATAGATAGATAGATAGATAGATAGATAGATAGATAGATAGATAGATAGATAGATAGATAGATAGATAGATAGATAGATAGATAGATAGATAGATAGATAGATAGATAGATAGATAGATAGATAGATAGATAGATAGATAGATAGAAAACATAAAATCAAAAACATCAAAACATAAAAAACAACCACACTTCCACTCAGACAATAAAAGCACATTAATATTAAAATAAACATGAAATAAAAGGTTAAAACTAAGTGCAAAATAGCATATAAAGTGCAAAATAACATATAGTCGTGTGTGATGAGTGTGTGTGTGACTGAGTTCAGGAGTTAAACAGTCTTATTGCTGTGGGGACGAAGGATCTCCTGAATCGCTCCGCAGCGCAGTGAGAGGAGCCGACCGCTGCACCTACCAACTTCCAACTGACTTTTCAGCAGCGTCGAGACAAACAAAAAAAATTAAAAAGCGTCGCTGCTTGAAGCTTCTCTCACTCTCATTTTTTAACTTGATATCGTCCCAGACCCAGCAGCACATATATATCATCTCCTCCATGTTCTACATCTTTAGTGTTGTTGTGTTCTTCCTTTAGACACACAATCAAATACCTCACAGCAGCTTCGCTCCAACCCATCTACTTCTGCTCCGGGTGCTGAATTGTTATGGAAAAGAAACTAGGTTGAGTTGAGTCGAGCCGAGCTGAGATGAGTAGAGCAGAGTATGGTACTAATGGAAAAGTGCCATAAGACCAGGAGAGTGGGCCATATAAATGCAGTTCTTAGATCTTTACACTCACTTCCTGTCCATCACAAAATTGATCTCTGATCTCCTGCTCCATTATGAACCAACCTAATATCGCCAGGGTCACCCCTACTTTCTGTACCCAGAGTCGGACCAAGCACGGTGAGGCAGCGTTCATGTTTTATGCTCCTCACCTGTGGAACAAACTCCCAGAATGCATCAGGGCTGCTGAAACTCTTATTTGCTTTAAGTCAAGGTTGAAAACCTTTTTATTTACTGCTACATTTCAGTAATTTACCACAATGCACTGCAGCCTTTATTTCTTGCATTTGATTTGTTTTATTATTTTTAACTTGCTCTGTCTGTCTTTACTTCTGCCTTTAAACTCTTTTACTTTCTAATGCATTTTTTATAATGTTTTTATGTAGAGCACTTTGAATTGTCTTGTACATGAAAGGTGTTATACAAATAAACTTGCCTTGCCCTAAACAGCCACTTCATTATTTACAACTTTCCAGACTTTCTTTTGTTTTTACAGCTGCTTTAATTTTTCCTGGCACAGATTCAACAAGGTGCTGGAAACATTCTTCAGAGGTCTTGACATGATAGCATCGCACAGTTGCTGCAGATTTGTCGACCAAAAATCCATGACACAAATATCTTGTTCCACCACATTTTACAGGTGCTCAATTGCATTGTGGTCTGGTGACCATGAAGGTTATTTGAGTATAATGATCTAATTTCCAAGTTGACGGGACCAAATAGACATGATTGGATATTTGTGACATGGCATGTTATCATGCTGGAAGTAGCCATGAGAAGATGTGTCCACTCTGATTATAAAAGGATGGAATGAATGCAAATACAATATACACTTTAATGGAATTTTAAACACACAGACTATCTGTGTTGATGGAAAGAGCTATTGAAAATATTGAGTTAACAAGTGGGGATGGATGTGGCGGTCTTGTCATCAGAGGTGGCATGAATCATTGTAGCATTTGGTTTACTTTCGTACATTCAAAGCAGCACAAAGGACTTTATTTGTGTTGGAATATTAGTTTCAAATTCATTTGAAGGGATTTCTGCTTTATTGGAAGCTTCGTCCAGCTAAAACAGTAAACAGTATCAGCAAAAACCCTCTAAAAAGTATCAAATATAAGTACTAATCACTGAGCTACAAAGAACTATCAAAGGAAAGGTGATTAAGGGACTCAAGAAAGTAATGATGGAAGAGAAAATAAGAGACTTACAAACCAGGGGACAGGACAAGAGTCGCTCTTAGACAGTCAGTACGTGCACATCATACCTGCCAACATTGGGCTGAGAAAAAGAGGGAGATTTTCTGGGGCAGTGGTTGAAATGCTCCACTCACAACATCCCCACCCTGATATAAACAAGGCGACTTTTAATGAGCTTTAAATCCATAGCTACAATGAAATGTGCTAAAATGTACCTCCCAAAATGATTCTACAGCCTTCTTGGAGCCAAATAAGTTTAGTATTAATGACAATAAAATACAATATTTGTAGAATTTTCCAGGTTCCCTTTGTCACCCAAGGACCTGTTGTAATTGTAGGTGTCTGACTTTGCAGCTTCAATCACTTTCTTTGAGGGAACATACTTGTGGCCAGGGCTGGTATGGTTCATCTTGCAAGAAAGGAGTGCGCAAAGAGTAGAATTATCCATACTCAATGTGTTTTCTGTGAGGATCTTTGTCACCATGCTGAATGAGCTCTCTGAGTTTCATTGCTGTGAGGGATGCAGACCATTGCCTTCATCAGTGATGCCAGATTTGTAAAGCTCTCCTCTTTCCCTAGAAGAACCCAGAACCTTCAACTCTCTCTTCCTGTGGGAGATTCTTGCTTGCTATGACTTGATACTCCACCAATTCTTCCCTCAGCTTTTTTTCAAAGCATTTTCTCAAACAAAACAAATTTTCAAATAACAAAATAACATATTTTAACAATTTCCCAAACAATAAAATAACTGAAAAAATCTGAAAAATGGTTCAAATATGTTATTTTGTACCTTGAAAATTTTAAAATATGTTTATGTAATGCTTTGCTGATAAGAGAATATGTTTCTCTATTTTTCTTGTTTTTGTGAGGGGGGATATATTGTTTTTCGGCACTACCTTGTTCTCTATAGCTGATATAACATGAATTACTGTGGGATCAATAAAGTTCTTATTTTTGCCATCTGAGAAAATTAAACATATTATATTTGGTACCTAACTGTTTCCCAAGTATATTAGTGCGTATGTGAATGAATAAATGAGATGTAAAACGTACATTTCTTTGTAGAAAGGCGCTTTATGAAAATAAGTCCATTTACTTGTATTAGTTTACAGCGCAGTCTTGCCACATCCAATATGGCGGCGACGTTGACGTACGGCTCAGCGCTCGATGGGGCGGAGCTTGGACGTAGGCAGTGCTTATGGGTTGGGTTGCCAGGTTTGTCAGGAACCCGTTAATAAAATACATCCATGCAGAAACCCCGACACGTGAAACACCATTGACTCATTTCACTTCAAAATCGGGAGATAAGCGGGAGAAATTAAAAATCGGGAGCAGGGCGGGAGAAATGGTTGAAAATCGGGAGACTCCCGCTTAAATCGGGAGTGTTGGCAGGTATGGCACATGCAGCGATTCAAGGTGGTTGGAGATCTGATCAGATAATGACATGCAGAAGATTGGATCAACTTGTCTGATTACACATGCTGTTCTGAGATCAGACTGAATCAGATTGAATAAACCACTGTAACCAGAGCATGGCTGACTCCGTGACGCTAGGTGGCGCTGTACCCGAGGTAACCATGGTAACCATTTCAACAAAGAGCCACTTCCGGTTGACCTCCGCTTAACAACGAGGAAAGGAAAAAGTGCATTCTAAGGGTCAATCCCAATTCTCCTTCACTCGCCCTTCTTTTCTCCACTCGCACTTCTTTTCTTCCCTAACCCCTAAAAAAGAAGGGGGAGATTTTAGGGCACTTGAGATCTAGGGCACTTGGCCCAGGTGCCTGTCCCATTTCTCCTACTCCCCCTCGTTTTCATCCCTAACCTGATCAGGAAGCAGAGAGCCAAAAGCTGTTTTAATTTCAGCTGTAGCGCTGTTAATATGGCACTTTATTAAGTTTTAATATTTTTTCAGGTATAAAGGTAACCTTAAGATCCGCAACCGGGGCTCAGTTTATCCAAATAACGCCTGTTAAGAAATTTGACCCGATGTTTTCGGAGATGAGAAGAGCCGCCGCCCCCGGGGAGCAGCCTCAGCTCACAGCCCGAGAAGAGACGTGTCCGCCGGGTCAAGCTGCTGCGTCAGCCCCGGGAGAGAAACTCTCTCTGGGACGCTGCTCTGTTGAGAATCACGCCGGCTGAAATAAATCATTTAGGAAGATGTTGGTTTAATAGATGAAATCTAACAGTTGTAGCTACGCCTGTTAAGAAATTTGCTCCGAAATTTAGAGATTTATGTCTGCCGGCTTCGGAGTTTATGCCGCGTTCCATTTACCTTGGAAATCGGAAGTGGGAACTGGGAATGGCAGCCATCTTGGAATGGTAACTCGGGGGTGGTGAAGACTCTCCCACTTTCCCAGTGGGAAACCCCACTTTGAGGGGCGTTCCAGTTGAAAATTCCGACTGGGGACTGGGAAATCCCCACTTCCGAGGATAAATGGAACGCGGCATTAGGTCCGCGTTAAATAGACGCAGCCTACGGCGTAGGGTACGGCGTATTTTGTTTTTTTTATGCCACAGTTTGCAGATTGATTGTTGATGCGTGGGCTAACGTGTCTGCTGGGATTATTTTGCGAGCTTTTGCAAAAGCGTGCATTTCCGAGGCACGGCACGGAAAGTGACTCTGACAGCGAGGAATTCGGACTGGCACAGCTGATTTAGCGGAGCTCTTTAATGCAGAAACAGAGGATGAGACTTAATGGGTTTGATTAATGTAAAAACTGAAATAAAGTAGCCTACAATCAAACAGTTGTAAGTTTTGCTCCCGCTGTATTTTTAAATACGCACACTCCTGTGCTTGTGTGTGTGTGTTCTTGTGTGTGTGCCGTTTCGGTCGGTGCGCCGTGTGTGTTTTAAATACAGAAATATGACACATAAGACTGAGGCTATGCCTTTTCACACGGCGCCCGTATGGTCGCGAAAATACAGTATTTATATATGAAATGTCAGAATAGGAAATATTTTGACGACACCCCTGAAGCAGTCACACGACACCCCAGGGAGCTACTACTGAGCAGCGTTGCACGTTGCGTCGTCTCCTTTCACTTCCGGGTGAATCCCCTCCCCCGGGGGAAAACCCTACCCGGGGGAAATTCTCGAGCATGCGCAGACTGTAATATCCATGTCTCCGTACACATGGCATTAACAAGGCGGTTGCGACTGGCTTATCTAGGTGCTGCAAGCGGGTTGATGAATCCAGTCTGATCAGATTACTTGACTGACTTAAGGTGTTCACATGCAGTTTAAAAGTCAGTACGATGTGTGCAAATGATCTCCAACCAGTTTGAATCGCTGCATGTGCACGTACTGAGTGTGATAAAAGCAAATAAACCTCCATGCCTATAGGGGGACCCAGTGAGTTTTTTGTGCTCCTTTAAATGAAGAATAGGAAACTACGCTGGCTGGGAGTATATTCCACTCAGATGTCAGTCATGTTAAAAGTACTGCCTTCATAGACGTAGGCATTGTTAGTTGGTGAACAGTCAGTGTTGACCTGTTGGCACTCACCTGTGTTTGTGTTAAACTCAAAGAAGCATCAAAAACACCTACCTGCGAGTAGCTGAGCCATTTCCACCAATACATAATATCTTAACATGCCATCTGGAGCCATGAGGAGAATCCCCATTTGAGCTACAGAAAATTATGTCACAAATGATGGCGTCCAGCTTAGCAAGGAGGAAAACCTGTCAACTTTCAGTGACACACAACATATCATACCACAGTTCAGGAAGGTAATTACTCACCCTCTGCAGTTTGTAGCACAGCTAATCTGCTCCCCCTGCATGCTAGTCCATTTCTTTACCTGATGTTTGTTATTTTCTTTTGTTGATCATATTCTAAACAAATTGTAGTCTAAACAGCTTGCACCACTGTTTCTTCCCTTTCCATGTAAACAAATTATATTTTTTTACTTGGATACGCCTCACTTCCTGCACATACTTTAGAAACAAAAGTGATCTGAAGACTAGTTGGGTGACTGATTCATTGTCAGTTACCTCTGCGTGTTACCCCCAAGTGCTGAGGATAAACGGGCTGCCTCACCGCTTTGAAAACCCATTGGAAAAAAGATAAAACGGGCAAAATGAGGGTCAACATTTATGTTAGCTTCTCTTTGATTGAGGCAAAACAACAAATGAAATATGGTGCAGAACCAGTAACGTTTCTTGCAAATTGGTAAGTACGCTAAACTGTTGTTCAATGCTACTATTTACTATAAAGTTATAATATCGCACAATGGTGTCACAGTACTTTATTCCTAGATATACAGTTATGAATAAGGAGTGTGTGGGGGTCATAATTACTCTGCACTTACAAAAGATCATGAACTGTCTCATGCTACACTCGTGAGGCTGCAGTGAGGCTGCACGTTTACATGCACTGACAGAAATGGAATTGTTGCCTTAATCCGACCGATAGACGTTTTGAAAGCCATGTTTATACCTTAGCAGGGGCCTCATTTAAAATGGACTGCGTAGGATTCATACTAAAATTGCACGTACACCCAAAAGCCGAAAATGCCGGGCGCAAAAAAAAATCTGGATCAATAAAACCATGTGCACGCAATCTTCCACGCAATGTTGGCTTTATGAATCACAGTCCAGCTGGAAGGCTGCGCAGCTGAATCCGCCTCATATCCCTCTCTCTACACGCCCACTTTTTACCATAAATGCATATGGATGAGCCTACTGAGCATGCGCAGTGGCTTCCTGCAACCTGTTTGGCGTCAGAATGAATGAGAGGGTGTCCAGCCACCGTGACACTGACTTTCACGGAGACTTAGATAAAGATGTTATGGATGATATGGAGGCCAGGAAAACCAAATTATTTGGTGGTCACAGTAAAAGTTAGAATGATAAATAGTATACAATAAAATAAAACGATTGAGTGGCAGCACGCCGTTGCTGCCCGTTAGTGCCACGATGCAATTTCCACTGGGGACAGGGGGGACATGCCCCCCCACACTTTTCAAAATCATGTATTTGTCCCCCCCACTTTTTACAGTTTAAAAACTAACGGTAGGCTCAGCCTGTACTTGCAAACCATCCAGACTCTCTGTGCGAAGGCGGGCGATGCGAAGACGGGACGGGACCCGCTCCCCCTCCTCCCTCCCGTCTCTCCTCAGAGCTGCTCAGGGCTGATTTATGGTTCCACGTCACACCAACGCAGAGCCTACGGCGTAGGGTTAGCGGCGACGCGCACCCTACGCCGGACCCTACGGCGTAGGCTCTGCGTTGGTGTGACGCAGAACCATAATTCCGGCTTAGAAGTAAACAACATGCGCGCACGTACCCGTGCATGACAGGCAGACACACACGGGGAGAAGAGACTATTTCTTTAATTTGTATTTTTTTAGAAACTTTATCCTTATGAACGCAATTGTTATATAGTCCAACTTTCCTTATTTTATTCAGAACACTTTCTTTTTTCCTCTTCGGCGTGGAGTAGTGGGCTTGGGGCGGCAGCCACCCCCGCCCCCGCCCCCCCCGCCGCCTGCTCCGTTATCAGCACTATTTTATTATAAGTCTGATATATGTTGTGATATGTGATGACATTATTAAGAGTATGACATGAATCTGACTTCATTTCACCACCTCAAACCCTGCGTCGCCAGTTCCCCGTGTCTTAAGCAAATTCTTACGGGAGGGTTGGGGTTGCCGTAGGGATACGCAGATTTTTCAGTTAGTTTTTTCTTTTTAGATCTGAGGCTTTGCTTAGAAGGTGGCTTCCGCAACTTTCAGGCGCTTTTTCTGCGCAAGCAAGCTTTATAGATGAGGCCCCTGGGCTGTAGTCGAACCCAACTGAAGCTCTTGAGATTGAGCTTTTAGTGCCAGATAATGTGGTTCTCATTTGAGTTATTTCAGCATGTATATGCAACCCACGCTGAACAGAGCTAGTGACTGCCCCGGGACTCCCCCTTCGGGAAGTGACGAGCAGTGGGAGTGGGAATACAATGAATTGATACAAGATAGGATGAGTTTCATGTTCTTTCTACAAAATGCTTATTCTACCATTCAAATGTTGCATCAAGACTCATCAGATCAGGTGGTGTGTTTCCAGTTTTCTACTGTCCAATTCAGGTGAGCCCGTGTGAGTTTTCTGTTCTTGGCCGGCAGGAACAGCACTCAGTGTGGTCTTCTGCTGCTGCGGTCAATCTGCTTCAGGGTTTGACACGTTTTACAGTCAGAGATGTTCTTCAGCATATCTTCAATTGCTGTCGTAAGTGATAACTAGAGTTGCCGTTGCCTGTCTATCATCATCATCTATCAGGTTGTCTTAACCATGTCTGCGTGCCTAAGCGCAATGAGTTGCTGATCAGATCCCTGCAGATCCCAAGCAGGTGAACAAATATAACGAATGAAGTGACTGGTTCAGAATGTAAATAAAACAAATGTTTGTCACATGAAGTCAACTTCTTTTAATAACAGAAGACCTGATGGTGGTTAGAAAGAAACTACAGCAAACTCTATATCTGGATAGTGTCATTTATTTGCTTTATCATTCCTGGCAACATCTATCCATTACCTACTCCCACTCATTCCAATTCAGGGGACCCGCCGGAGACTGTACCAGTTCTTCTCAGGAAAAAGGCAGGGATACACATATAAACAAAAGACCACATACTTATACTCGCTCCTACAGGCAATTTAGAATCACCATTTAACATAACGTACATGTTTCTGGACTCTGGAGTACCTTGAGAACACGCAAACTCCATGCAGAAAGAAGTGAGACAACACTTCTACCCACTAAGCCACTTTGCTGCCCTCCTGCTAACATGTTGAAATTGAAGTTTTTCAAACAAATGTGCTGTTTTGTTGTTTTTCTTTTTACTTCTGGTCTGCGTGCAATGTACCAGACGATGCAGGTTGCAAAATTTGCATGGAAATTTTCTCTAACCCACAAGCACATCCAAAGATAAGAGTGTAGAGTTAAAAAAAACACTTCTGAGAAAATCTATGCTAATTCCAACAGCATCTGCTTACTGTGCTGCCTAAATAACCGCAAATGAGCTATTCTGTGGGCGGTATCAGTCTCCCCAGACAAAACTACACAGAATACTGTGGTGATTTTACTTCCCCTTTCTTTGAAATGTTTTGAACTAATCGACTATAAGTGCGAATCAAGCGGCCAACTTCTGCAGATTCTTAAACCACATGTACGTGATGGCGATAGGCTCGACAGCGAAGGCTATTCCTGGCCCAGAGACACAGTGAAACAGAGCAATAATAATGTGCCTCTGGATCCCCGAGGGAATTAATGCTCGTCAGTGTCACTTTACAAGATGAGTTAAGATAACTCGAGATGTTGCCTTGGGGCAGGAAAGGAGTAGAAAAATGAACCAGACGTGGAAAAAAAAAAGAAAAAAAAGACATGACCTGAAGAATAATTCATTGCACCTGCTCTGACAATGTCCAGAAACCTTATACTGCCTTTCCTGGACGAGATGACACATGCATGAAGGAGCCTGCTGCAGCTGGATGCCAGTGCAAAATCTCAGTCTCATATGTAGACTTGTTGCACTGAGTCACAAAGTGGGACGGTTGCTGAACTTTTTTGCACAAACACAAAGCGAGACAAAGGCAAATGCCAAAAGAGATCTTGTAGAAACATTTTTGTGCTGAAAGAAAAATTGGTCAAAAACAGCAATAAAGTTTTGTTTCCAGCCAAGGGGTTCACTAATATGAGCAAAGGACACCACAACGTGAGACAACACCCAGATGTTTGAGGGTTGCTCCAGCTTTGATTCATGAAATTTGATAGGTGAAACATTTACTCAACATTCTGGCAAGGAAGCAAAAGCCAATTAAGATTTACAGCTTGTATGATACCTGCTGCCAAACCTGCTGAAAGTTCAGCGTGAGGACTCTGTGGGTCACTGCAGGCTGTCCAACAGGATGAGTCAGTCTCACACAGCTGGAAACATTTGTAAATATGCCCCTTTGTGTTGTGCAGGAGTGCAGGTCAGGGCCAGGTTTTGCAACCAACTATACATTTGTTGAATAATGCACCAGGAACGTAATCTGCCTAACTCTAATTTGAAGTACTTTTAGTTTGTTTGCATAAACCTTTCTGTTATAGTGGTTGAATCACTTTATTATTAAATGGCTCTTAGGAGAGCAGCGCTGTTTTATGGACTGGATGTTCTCTCTGTCAGTACTTGCTTTCTTTCTATTTTTCTCACAAACCAACCACCCACATAGATTGGCAGTGTTTTGTTATGTTCTTCAGGAGATGTCATCCACTTTTTAAAAAAAACAAAAGAACATGTCTCTTTACAGATATCCATTTTAAAATATGCACTGTATGCAAATTTGCTGGGTATAACAAGGATGGAAAAATAATTGCTAGGTTCAGGAAGGGTTAAATCAGAAAATTAATACTATTCTCTCATTCAAGAGTCTTTCTCCATACTTTTGACACCCTTCAATTGTGAGGGTTCTTCTTAAATCAAGACATACATGAGAATGTGCAAATGTTGTCTACAAAAATCTATTTCTTTTGGCTTTTCAGAGGTTGCCACAGCAGATCACCGTGTTCTGCATCTTGATTTGTTATAAGGTTTTACATTGAATGCCTTTCCTTGCACAGTCCTCTCCATTTATCTGGACTTTGGACGAGCGCTATGGCAACCCTATGGCAATGTAGGCTTCAGTATCTGCTCCAAAGACAAGTTACCCTCCAACTACAAGGTCACTGGATCAACAAATTGCCCTTTAAGCAGGAGTAACTTCATAATTTACCACTGCAGCCTAACGCAAAACACCTGGAACGCCTCTGGCCCTCATTGCTACTGGATGGTCCTCTTTCAAACCCATGAAAAGCAGGGGACACTGTCAGATAACATCCACGATTGAGGTGTATTTGATTGAGCACTCGGTGTTTGTTGTAGATTTCCAGTGCTCGACGTGTGCCTCCGTGTGTTCTTGCTTCCTGGAATGGCAGTGGTTGCCCCCCCCCCCCCCCCCCCACAAACAAAAATTAAAAAAATCACTGGGTTTGTATGTGTATATATATATGTATGTGTATGCGTATGTATGCGTATATATTAAATATAGTAATAATGCACATATATATGCCTTAGGTTTTTACCGGCATGGTATCAACCATTAATATGTGTGCAGACAAGGTGAAAAAAAAAAAAAAAGAGTTACATAGTTTGGGCTATAACATATGATCACAACAACGATCACATGAGAGATGGTGATCCTGTGGTACTGAAGAAAACAGAACAAAAACAGAACAGCTCTCCAACAGGGATCAGAAAGCGGAGCAAGTGCACATAAACAATATGTCTGACTACTCTTTGTACAATGTTTCATAGATATTTCACATTTGGGAGCATGTTCAACAGAGGAAACCACAGTAAAGCTTTCTGGGAAGGCTGTGGATCTATTTGTTTACAGGTGACAAAAGGAACTGCATGCAGACATTCTACAGTAAAACACATTGATGACTAAATGATTACCATGGTGTTATTGTTACATGTTGCTGTCAGTAAATCAGGAAATAAGCTGAATATTAGACTTTGACAGGTAGATTGGTGAGCCGTGGCATCAGCAAAAAAAGACTCTGTACTGGTCTGTGGTGATGACGATGAAGAGTTGAACCAAAGTACAGGACACTGTTTAGCAGTTGATCTTTATTTTTCTACCCTTACAAATGGTCCTGAATTGTAGTGACTAAAAGAATGAGTTTGTAAAAACCGGCAGCTGAAATGAGTTTCGACTGTAATGTTTCTGGATTCCCCCTTTACAGATAAGGTTAGAAGTTTAGTCATCCAAGAGGGTCTTGGAGTACTGCTGCTTCTCCTCCACATCGAGAGGAGCCAATTGAGCCGGTTTGGGCACCTGGTTATGATGCTTTCTTAGACGCCTTCTTGGAGAGGTGTTTTGGGCATGTCCATCTGTGAGAAAGCCCTAAGGCAGACCCAGAAAAACACTGGAGAGATTATATGTCCCAGGTGGCGTGGGAACACCAGGCAGAAAGCTCATCAGGACCGTGTCTACCACTTTAAGCTGCAGGAATAATTATGTATGACACCTCTGACTTTGAACAATAAATTCATACAAATGTATTTAACTGCAGAAGAATATGAAACAAATCAATAAAGGATAAAAAGAGCAGTTGACATTGGCATTAAAGAACAAAAAAAACAATGTTAAAAACATTTTGTAGAAGACAGAAAGTAAACAATACTAAATGCATTATATATTTACAAGTCTCATATCAGGGCTCTGAAAGAAACTATGAAGTGTATCCGTTAAGATAATCTGGGAAAAAGGGGACACCCTGGACAGGTCTCTGGGAAAATTGGGTGACAATTCTTGTAATTTTCTAGTGAACATGTTAGCTCCCAGTCCCATATGGTCTAGCGGTCAGGATTCCTGGTTTTCACCCAGGCGGCCCGGGTTCAACTCCCGGTGTGGGAATTGAGTTTTCTCCATCAAATGCTGTAGTATCATTACAAGAACCTGGCCTTTTCCTCAATCCTTGCAGGATGGGACTCATCCTTCTCTGTCTTGAAAACCTCTGTTGTAAAAGACGCCATATAAATAAAATCTAATTGAATTGCACAGTGGCTTAGTGGTTAGCACTGTTGCCTCACGGCAAGAAGGTTCCCGGTTTCACTCCCTGGCCTGGCAGGAGTCTTTCAGTTTGGAGTTGCATTTTCTCCCTGTTCCATGCATGTGTTCCCTCCAGGCACTCTGGCTTCCTCCCACAGTCCAAAAACATGCATGCTAGGTTAATTGAGGATTCTAAATTGCCCGTAGGTGTTAGTGTGAGTATGTGTGGTTGTCTGTCTGTATATGTGGCCCTGTGATAGACTGTCCAGGGTGAACCCCTGCCTTTTGCCTGTAATGAGCTGGGATAGGCTCCAGCAGACCCTAGTTACCCTGCACAGGATAAAGCAGGTATAGAAAATGGATGGATGGATGAATTAAATGGAATTAATAAGACCTGACAAGAATCCAGACTTTCAAAAGACCACATGTAATTTACATATCCAGATTCTCTGCAAAGGTCTCTTGCATTGACGTCCTCTGACTATGGAGGGGCTGGCACTGAGGCCGCTTGACTATGAAATAGTTTACCAAGTACTTAGTCATTCAACACAGTAGTACAAGCATTTCTTTACTGTGATTTTTGGCAGGAGTCCTCCAGGATGAAAGTACGTCAATTGATTGGGTCGTTAATTGTGATTAATCACATTTTTTGTAATCTAAAGGAACATCTTCCCACCTCTTTGCTGCTCTTTGACACTGCAGTGTTATTTTTATGTCTGTTTTATTTGTTTGCACTTTGGACTTTTGGTTCAGACTGCATATAAAGCAATTCCTTTTGTCCTGATTACCATCAAATTGAATTGAACTGAATCCCTGGCAAAATTTAAAAAAATAAATACAAATTAAGTGGTATATTTGAACACTGGCTGCATTGAACTGTGGATCTATGGAGTAAGATAGCTTTCAAAAAGATGTGTCCATGTTATAACTATTTTTATTTGTAATGATAAACATTTGTATGCAAATAAAAAAGCTGTACCCAAAATTCTGCTGTCACACACGAGTCTGATAAATTATTAGGGTTAGGATTGTTTTTATTTCAGTATGAATCTAAAAGCTGTGAGTGCAAAGTCTAGGACTAATTTCTACGAGTACGAGTCTTCACTGTGAACACGAATTCAAGTTTGTGGGTATGAGTCGAAAAACCGTTGAAATGATGTCTCAGGCAGGTCACAGGGGAAAGCAATCAAACCACGAATGATGCGCTGAAGCCGAGGATGGCTGGCAACAATGCACCCATGGACACCGCCGGTAACGCAGGGGAAGCACCATCACAGATAAAGTAAATAACCCATCCAACATTTAGTTATTTTTATTTAGTTATTTATTTCATGAAATTGTACTGTTTTAAATAATATACAGTTTATGGACGTAAGGACATACTGATCGGTCCATTTTGTAAATAACTGCACTGACCGAGAACAGTCAGCAAAGAGGAATTGAAACCGAACTTATAGGCCTATATATTATAAATATACGTTATATATATATTATAAATATACAAATTGGACCGATCTATACGCCAATTGGCACAAGTTATAACGTTAAATCATTAAAATCAATATTTTGGTCAACATTATATCTCAAATTAGTTTAGTTTTTGTCTTAGTTATTAGTTATATTAGTGCTAATTAGCTAACTTAAGCTAACTTTTAATGCTAGTAATGCAAGCACTCACTGACATGTCGTTAACTTGTAAGCTAAAGCAGTATGTCTACATCCATAAACTGTATAGTATTTAAAACAGTACAATTTCATGAAATAAATAACTAAATAAAAATAAATAAATGTTGGATGGACTATTTACTTTACCTGTGATGGTGCTTCCCCTGCGTTACCGGCGGTAACTTTGCACTCACAGCTTTTAGATTCATACTCACATAAAAACAAACCCAACCCTAATAATTTATCAGACTCGTGTGTGACAGCAGAATTTTGGGTACAACTTTTTTAATTACATACAAATGTTTATCGTTACGAATATGAATAGTTATAACATGGACACATCTTTTTGAAAGCTATCTTACTCCATACGGATCGGAATTCAAATCATCCATTCAGACACATTAATGGCAGTAAAGTGAGATTGTGTTAACAGTGCCGGTTTACACCATTAAAAGTCTATTAACTGTCCGTATGGTCTCCTCTCTGGGAGCCCTTTTCAAGACATGACACATGTATGATTACACAAACACTTGCCGAAACTGTGTTGAAGCCGGGACTTCTCAAAACACTTAAAGGCTGTTAAAAAAAAGAACACACCTCCCAGCTTGGCATGCCTTGCCAAAATGTCCGACGGCCTCAGCTGATTACTTTCACAGATGTTTGGCTTCAACAAGTGCATTTTCCCATTTGAATAGACAGCATATGTTCATTCTCTGTGTCTGAAAAGACTTCTCCTCTGAAGGATACACGTTTGGTACGAAAGATAACTAACTTCTGACAGAATGACAGAAAGCAGGAATCTGAAGGAACCATCCAGAAAACGTTCCCAAGTAACATCATCAACATAGTCACTCCAAGGATTGTTTTTTTTTTCTTTTATAAGTGAAAATGCAGCCTGAAGTTTCTTCTTCTAGTTTCTTTTTGTATAAAGGTTCTTCCTCTTCATCTACATTAAAAAAACATGTGATGTTCAGGCCATTTTAACGAATAATTACCCCATAAAGACAGAATTAATGAGTTGATTCATGATATTGTGAAGAGACTTGACTGGTAGAGGATGGAGATTCTTGGTGCTTTTTTCTTTTTCTTTTTTTTTTTTAGTTTTAATAAGGCCTAGTTTACACATAGCAAAAACTGTGGTGTTTTCATGCCATTTTTTGGCCATTTGTTTACACGAAAACGAAGCTCAAGTCACCAAAAACGATAATTTCTGAAAACTCCGGCCAAAGTGGAGATTTGCAAAAACTCCGTCTTCATGTTTGCTTGTAAAAAGAGGGAAACGGACATTTAGCCTTCAGAACGTCACGTTATGCGACAGAAACGTCACCAACGTCATGTGTGCGACCTGTGTTTACAATTTGTTTGGCCACTGTAGTAACTCGTGTCATTTGTTGATGTTTTTTTCCAGGATTCCGATTAGCTAGCATGACTTTATGCTTCTCATTACACTGCTGCCTGTAGGTTTGGCTGCTCATAGCACCCCTAACAGCGTATTTATGCGGGTTTGTGTAAATGAAGAGATTTTGAAAACGATCTGATGTAAATTATGGTATTTCTCAAAACGTACAGAAGGAAATATCCGTTTTTGTAAATACCTGGCTATGTGTAAACGTGGCCTAAAACTTTGCCACCTTGACTTCTGGCCAAGCTCTGCCGGAGCTACCGTGGCCATTTCTTGCAAGCTGGATGGCTAGCGTCGTCGGCAGCAACAGTGGTCGGCTCGTAGCCACGGCCAGGGGTGAAAACCGCCAGCCTGGAGCAGGCAGCTGAAAGACGCTTTGGCTGACAGCTGAGTTAAAGGTGGCTGTTGCCAGCTGCACTGGCTGAGCTGGCAGTTAAAGACTGGCTAGTGGCTGGCAAAGATGGCTCGCTCCAGGCAAGCCATCTTTGCCAAGGGAAGCACGTTTTACCCAGGGAGCGTCCCCTGCAGCCTCCCAAGCAAACATAGAACCGATTGGTCTGTTAGTGCAATTAACGGCACAGTAAGCCATATTGTCTCTAAAGTAAGAGTGATTATGCTGTAATAGCTCTCAAGTTACAGCTCAGATATCAAGTTTTCTAAAAGCGCTAAGTGCTGAGGCTAGAGGGATAACCGCTAGCAGTTAAAACCACAAACAGAAATGCCACTAATTTAGAATGCATGTGGCTTTATATAGTTTTACCAAGAGTGGCACATAAAAACTCAACCACCAACCTACTCAAACTCACTTCACTGTTTAAACAAAGGGACACGTGGGTGTTAGCATCCATCATCAGCAAGAGATGACAAATTGAGGCAAAATTTTGAAGATTATATTTTGTGTACTATGCGGTTTCACAATTCTTATAAGATCGTCTCATCAGTCCTGACAACACAGCGAGAGCACGAGCTGTAACCACACGCTTGCCCTCTTTTAACTGCCCTGTAAATTTGTTTATTTCTGCTCTAAAATTGGACATTTTAACTTGATGGTTAATGGAGAATGACTCACTTTAGGAGCCACCCCCCCAGTGGTCGTTAGATGAACAACATCATTTGGCTAATCTGCGATGGCATCAGTTTAGCAGGCTGGATGTAGCCTCCTGATCAGCATACAGAAGGTAATGTGAAAGGCACCAAACTAACTGAGACATCCTTACTCCCAGGCTGTCATTTTAAATCGGCATCAGTTAAAAAATGACGCTGTCACATATATGATATACGTATAATAATGTTTCCTTGCAGAACACAGCTGTTTTTTTATTACCATTTCTGTCAGATAAGCATTAACAATGTGTATGTATTTATTTCTAATTTAATTTAAACTTGTGGGATGATCACCTCCTTTTTGAGATTTCCCGGAAAGGTTGCACTGGTGTATCCTTACTTGTATCCCAGCGAGCCTCTTCACTCCTCCACATGCAATTTAAAAATTGAGACATTCTTCAAAACGCTTAGCTGAGATCTATTTCTGGATCACAGCCAGGAGGACTGAAGACAGAACTTCTGCATGTAGTCAAAACTCTAGTCAATAATGAACATGACTCTTTGGACTTGGAGACGTTATCACTTTTCATTTAGAGGTGAATATTCTGCTTGTTTTTACCAATTTATCGGCTACCATCAAAGTTCAGTGCAGACTTTAAGCCTCTTATAAGTGTTTTATTCTGTAAAATAATGCACTTCTGTCTTATATTATGGAACACTTAATCACATGAGATGAGCCTACACCCACATGGAGGACTTTTCCTGCAACAGGAAATATTCATTTAGACAGGTTGTGGGTGTAAAGTTTCTCACCCTGAGTGACTCACTGCGAATACAGAGAGACTAAGCTGCTGCTATCCTTAGATGTACGAAAAGCTGGTGATATTTTTGTGGTATAAAAACCTCTCAAAGCTCTGCTTGAACACTAATAACCCCTTTTCTGCATTTTTCATGTCAACCACTGACTTCACTCTTTAGGTTGTATTTTAAAGTTCCAGTATTATAGAAAGTGAGACTTCAGTGTCTTTTTTTGACACATGCGATGTTTCAATAATTTAAAAACATTAAATTCACCCAGTCTGTGCTGAAATACACCAAGAAACTTAGTGAACTGATTGGAGTCGGTTGGTGGGATGCAGCAACAGTCTACAGTAGTTACGCGTCCTTAATATTCAGGGATGGTGGCAGAGCCGTCTGGGAGATTTGCGAGGCCCTGTGCGAAATGGTCAGGGGGGGCCCGTGAGCGTAGCGAGTGCGCGCAAAATTTTTGTTTTTTTCGGGTCGGATCGGGTGTCTATATGCGCAATTTTAACTCTCCAATTAGCAAAATACTGGATACCTTCCCCTGCCTCATCATCATTTGGTTTGCCTGGGCGCGGGGCCCCACGGCTGCTTGAGACCCGGTCGGATCAGTGATTTTTGTAACAAATTTATCAAACGAGCCTTTCAGAGAGGCATTAAACTCTTCCATTTTCTTTAGTTTTTTTCTTTTTTCATCCCCTGATGGAAATTTCCTGAATTTGTCTCGTTCTCTCGACATTGTGTGACAGTTTGTTCCAACTCCACCCGTCTGGATCAGAGCAGCTTGTGTCTGCGCTTGGTCTGATCAGTTGTATTGAACAACAGACACGCGCATCATTGCACATATATTTATTGATATGCACAGACTAGTACACATTTAGTTCTGTAATGGAACGTGACTGTTGATATTTATATATTTATAAGGGAAAAAAGGAAAAAAGAAAAAAAAAAAGTTTTTTTTTTTTTTTTTTTTTTTTTAAACGGCCCATAGCGCGAGGCCCCGTGCGGTCGCACGGTTCGCACACCCCTTGCGGCGGCCCTGGATGGTGGTATACCATAATCTCATGTGGACACCACCTAAGACAAGACAACCACCTAGAAATACAACTTTCATCTATAGAGCTTACGAGTCTACTACGTCTTAGACAAGTAGACAAACATACCTATTAAACGTTCTCACTTCAGGCCGGTCTGGAGCCTGACAAAAGTGATCTAATAGCTGCTGTCTTCTGTCGGGCCTAATCGTGGGTTTACAATCATCATTTTGTGGCATCAGCGTGATTCATTTCAGCAGTTACCTTCATCCAAATGGCAATTAGAAGGGCTTTGAGTTTTTTCGCGTCTAAATGCCCTGCAGATGGTTTTAAGCTGAGCTGGAATCCTGCAGATGTCGAGGACCGTCCGTCTAAACAACGTATGGGTTAAAATGGTCATTTTATGGTCATGGCCTCCAGGTCTGAACTGTGACCCCGTGCTTCCAACTCGTCTGTCAGCACCCCCATTAACATTGCTGCACACCTGCACCCCACCCCCCTTCCACACACACACACACACACACACACACACACACACACACACACACACACACACACACACACACACACACACACACACACACACACACACACACACACACACACACACACACAAACACACACACACACACACACAGAGCTCCTGCCTGTAGTTTCTCAGGGTGACAACAGGAGTGGTTTAAAAAATTCACGGTGTTGGGAAGATTCAAATTATGATTTCAACTTTTGTTTGGACAAAAAAAAAAGGAATTTATAAATGAATCCTTTGTAGCGTCGTCGCCACATGCCGAGCCTCCGAACCACAGCGTAATTACCCATAGCCAGAAGGACAGCTGCAAAGGGAAAAAAATGAAACTCTTGAGGGTGAAGGAGCAAATTAAATATAAGTTTTCAGTCTCTCATTTAAGCCAGTCTTTCAGCACTTTCAGCACTCAGTGCCCCCGTACCCCCCAAACGCCTGCGGCTATAATTATGTAT
Organism: Cololabis saira; assembly: GCF_033807715.1. Classification (NCBI taxonomy): domain Eukaryota; kingdom Metazoa; phylum Chordata; class Actinopteri; order Beloniformes; family Belonidae; genus Cololabis; species Cololabis saira. The sequence continues at coordinate 26,174,199 of NC_084604.1, forward strand.
CTGGTTGTCTGTGAATGCGGAGTGGCCTTAGGTTTCCAGCTTAATTACCTTTGTGTGAATTTCACTGCTGGTGTTTCTGCATGAATGAAGCTGTCAGACACAAAAGCTGACAGGAGGAGAGGAGAAGGGCGGCTGGCGCTGAGGAGCTGGACCTCGCTCTGACGGTTGACATGCTGCAGGAGATTAGGGGTGTTCAGCTGTAAAGAGCAGACACGATGCTCGTTCAAATACCCCATTAGGTTGAGTTTCTAATGACATTTCAAGCAGACGTCCAAATGAACATCCTTTGTAAAACATTTCTGTTAACCTTACTGATTATTTTCACTGATTACACTTTGGGTTAGGGGTATGTTAGTATTCAGTTTATGAGCCCCCCACCCACAATGTAGTAATATTATTCCCTCTCTGGTTACAAAGGCTACCTCCTAAGAAGCATTAGCTGACAAATAAAGCGTTGGAGTCAGCCTAGCATATTGTTTTTATTACTTTTTTCTTCAAACCTTGGCTGTAAAAGAAAAAGCCAGAAAGAGGGTCCCTTAAAGGATGTAAAATGGAGAATTCCTTTATAATCTTATTCCAAGTAATTCCAGTATAAAGTCATGCCTGACTGCCTGTCTAGACATGACCAAAGATAATTTAAAACATAACTTAAAAGTGACGACCTTAATAAAAAGTAAGGTTAACCGATTTTGGTGTCAAAAGTGCCATCAACTGTTTGAGTCATGAAATGAGATATCTCTCAGCCAGCTACATGAGTAAAACGGTGAAAGCAGAAGCCACACTTAATGTTAAATAATTTATTATTTATGCCTTTGTGAGGTATGAGTTTCAAACATGTGTGTCTCTTTAGGAAAAGACACCACAATCCACATTTCTTTTCAAATTGTAAAATGAAATACAATTGTGGGGGAAATCATCAAAATTAACATTGTGACAGTGTCTCTTGTGGCCACGGTCGGTGTTCACCTTTGACCCAAGCCTGGAGATTTCATTTTCCCACTCACAAACAATTGTTCTTTCTGTGTTGCGTTTGCATTCACACATTAATCACACCTGCAACGATGAAAGAAATCCTGTCAAAATAAGAGTGAGTGATGACTTTTCTTCATCTTGTTCAGAACAGACACATGGGATCTGGATCGACACACTGGGGCTCTATAACGCAGACAACCGTGAGTCAGAGGAGTCGTAGGAAGTCATCTCCACATTCAGAACTCAGTCTGGGAACAACAGAGGTAGAGGACTCATTGTGTCTCTCTTTCCTTTAGAGGAAACAACTGTCAGTAGTTATTCACTGTATTTTCACCTCATCTTTCAACACTGTGCCTCGGGGCAGTAATGAATGAGTGGAGGATGAATAACAATGGCATCACGAGCAGTTTCACATCTGCACCATTTCCGACCTGAACTTTGATGTAAAGATGAGAATGTGTGGACTGGTGACACTTCATACCTACATGAGACCCTGGACAGGATACTGATACTGATGGATGGATGGACAGACGGACGGATGGATGGATGGATGGAAACCAAATAACAACCAAATTGAAGTAGAAAATGTTTTTGTACAAAGCATGTATATATATATATATATATATATATATATATATATATATATATATATAGGTTTAGGAACATTTTGTTTTACAGAAAATTGGTTAAATAGTCACAGACGGATACATTACAAAATAAAGCTACAAAAAGACCAGTTAAAGGAGCCGTCTGTAAGAAATGTCCAAAACTGGTACTGCAGTCACTTTCAAAATATTGTTGAGCGGCGTGTACCCTCCCCCTCCTCCCCCCGACCAGAGGTTGCCAGGTAGGCTGCAGAATGCAGCAGGAACGTAGGCTGCCATGGCTGCGATAATTAGAGCTGAGCTGGCAACCCGGATGCCGAAACAATACTGACTTGGTGATTGGGAGATAGGTGGAGGGTGGAGCTTCAGAAACAATACTGACTTGGTGATTGGGAGATAGGTGGAGGGTGGAGCTTCAGGCCAAAACAAAAAATGACAACATAAACATCAGTTGAGGGCTGCAACTCCTCTTTTTAAACTGGAATATCCTGGCTTGAGTGCTGTTGTCAGTGACATAAGTATTTGAAATGAACATGATTTTTAAATGTGTGTTGACATATCGGGGTCATTTTATGATTCGTTTTATTATTGCTCTTACATACAGCTCCTTTAAGGGTGTATGACGAGTGTATGGTGTATGTCCTTGGTATGTTCCAGGGCTGTTATAGGAATATTAGGTGTTTTAACTTTTGTCACTTGCTATCTTTGTTTACAGTTTGTTTACTCAGTGGGGGTGTTGCTTTTCCTCTCTGGCTCGAATGTGTGTGAATCTGACCACCTGGACCTCGGTGCGCAGGTGGACAGAGACCAAGGTCAAATAACATCATTAACCCATCAATTCAGGTTGCAGCCTTTCCCACAGTATTTATTTTGTGTCTTTTATTATGTCCTTTTAGTATTTTGAAAGGCCAGTGTGAACACCGAACAAACCAGGACTTTCCAAAATCTTTAGTGGGCCCTGAATCAAGCACATGTCCTGCATGTGCTGTGTCTTTTCTCTTCTGAGCGGTGGTTCCAGAAGGAGCTGATCCCTGCAGTGACTTCTGTTTGGTTGTTCCAGCATGTCAATCCTACCTATTAGTGATGATGTGATCCTCACATCTCTCCATGGGTGATGTGGCTGGAATGAGGTTCAATACCTTCATATTAAGGCCCTGTTTACACGGAGCAAAAACGGAGGCGTTTTCATGCGTTTTGGCAGCTCAAAAGCCCCCAAAAACCATCATTTCTGAAAACTCCGGCCAAAGTGGAGATTTTCAAAAACTCAGTTTTCACGTTTGCGTCTAAACAGAGGAAAACGGAGGAAAACGGAGGAAAACGGAGGAAAACGGAGATTTAAGCTTCAGAACGTCACATTATGCACCAGAAACGTCACCAGCGTCATGTGTGCGACCTGTGTTTACAATTAGTTTGGCCAACGTCAATATTTTCTTGTATTTTACCTGTTTTATATTCTAAAGTCACACTTAAAAGTAACTCCAATTCTCTGTCACTCCAAACGAAAGACTCGTTCCGTCTTGGAAGTAAAGCCTGAATTATGGTCCTGCGTTAAATCGACGCAGAGCCTACGGCGTAGGGTACGCGGCGATGCGCGCCGTACGGTGTGCATCGCTGCGTACCCTACGCCGTAAGCTCTGCGTTGGTGTAACGCGGAACCATAAATCAGCCTTAACTGGAAGTTACACGTGTCATTTGTTGATGTTTTTTCCAGGATTCTGATTGGCTGGCATGACGTTAACAGCGTTTTCATGCGGGTCCGTGTAAACGAGGATATTTTTGAAAACGTAGAGGGGAAAATATCAGTTTTTGTAAATACCTGGCTACATGTAAACGTGGCCTAAGACCGTTGGTCTTGACTCATGGGTGGATTGTCCTTTCTGCTCAGGAGTTTTTGCCCCAAGAGAGTGACTTCATGTATATTGCATGCAAATGGACGAGGACAGACAGGATCCAGAGATTGACATGTGAACTGGATATGCATTATCAGTGATGATGATGCTTCACCACTCTGTCGTTGTAAACCTCTCAGTTTACCAGTTGATCAATACTCCTATCCTAATCCATAGCCATGAGCTCTCCAAAGTGACTTGGAGTGAATCAAACTCGACCACATCCATTTTTGTGTGTGTGTGTGTGTGTGTGTGTTTTTTCTAAACTGTAAAGAAATCAGAGCCAGACTATGCTGCAGGGCTTATATACCTGATCATATCTCACCTAGAAAAAAACAAACAAACTTCAATCCTCAGAAAAAACTGGCAGAAGAAAGCCTGGATCAAATTGCCACTTCTATAATCTGACTGTAGATGATGATATGACCCAGGCTTTGATCTACAGCAGATCAGAAATGTACTGTCCACACATGTCCTCATATGAAAATGATCAGGCTTCGTTTGCATTAGACAGCATGATCAATCATCATGGAAACAACCGATGCGTTATTAACAAAGTGATTATCATTACTGGCACCACTTTCCGATAAAGAAACAGACCATGAGCCGAGATGCAGAATTAAAAGCTTCAAATATTTTCTACTATTTGTCAATAGACTTTGGCTCTCAAAATGATCCTCCACAGAAACATTGATGTTCGGAGAAATCAGTCTACTCAGCAGGTCATTCACAATGAGTTTAATGTTATTTTGTGTGGATTGCGACTTATGAGAGAGAGGCTTTTGAACTTGCTTTAAACAGCCGGAGTGTCCAGACCGCGATGCATCTCAAACCTAAAAATCTTTTTAGCTTTACTTGGCAGCAAATTTATTGTATATGGGTTTTTTTTTTCAAAAACAATCTCACAGAAATATAGAAAGAAAACACCATATCTCTAAAGTTGCATGGTGGTAAGTGATGGCAGGAATGAGATAATGAACCAAAACTAAGAGCTGGCACCACAGAAGAAATGCCAGCCGATCTAGGGGGGTTGAGCAGGTTTGGGTTTTCCTACATTCTGTACTCTTTATCTTCTGTTATGTGTTTTGTTGTTTTCTGTGCTGTGGTATCAGGGTCTTATTTTACTCATCTGATGAAGCTTGATTTTCATTGCCCTTTTTAGCTTCTTCTCTTTAATTCTATATTAACTTCATCTTCTGTTTTCTATGTTTGTAGGTTAACTTTATTTTTCTGTCTTATTTTGAAAGTGTTGATTTGTGTGTGTTGGTTTGGATTTTTTTTTGGTCTTTTTTTTTTCCCCTTGTCTGCACACATATTAATGATTGATACCATGACGGTAGAAACCAAAAGTATATATATGTGCATTATTACTATATTTAATATATATACATATATATACGCATACATATGCGTACACATACATAAATATACACATACAAACCCAGTGATTTTTTTTTATTTTTATTTTTCTTTGGGGGGGGGGGTGACGACATCCACTGCCAATCCAGGAAGCAGGAACACATGGAAACACACGTCAAGCACTGGAAATCTGCAACAAAAAACCACAAACAAAGCACGAAACCGGCACGGAGCCAACCAAATCAATAACAGCAATCGACCTAAATCTTGAGATCTGATCGCAGTCTGAGCTAAGCTATCGCTACCTAAACCCAAAAACTAGAGAGCCGGCATGCAGGTGAACAAGCCAGTGTGTATGTCTATGTGTGTGTGTGTGTGTATGTATATGATCATGCGGTGTGTGTGTGTGTGTGTGTGTGTGTGTGTGTGTGTGTGTGTGTGTGTGTGTGTGTGTGTGTGTGTATGCATGTGACTGACTAAGTGACTATGTGTGTGTGTGTGTGTGTGTGTGTGTGTGTGTGTGTGTGTGTGTGTGTGTGTGTGTGTGTGTGTGTGTAATAAACCAAACAAAGCTCCACCTGAAGTGTATCTATAGTGGGGGATGGGGGGGAGCAACCCCGCCACCCGCGAGACCAGAGGCCGACACGGAAGAGCCCGGAACCCAGGCCACCGGCAGCCCCACAGAGGGGAGAAGTGGGAGGGAGGCAACCCACCGCCTGCGGGGCCCGCGGGCGGGGCCCCCACGGCGCGGGAAGAAGCAGCCAGGGATCCCGCGGCGGCGGACCGCGACCCAGGCAATCCCCGGCCACCCGGTCCGGGCCGGACACGCGGCCAGGAGGCCCTCACCCTTCAGGCCAACGACCCCCACCCGCCAGGGGGCCAGCCTGCCCGGAGAGACAGAGCCGCCCCGGCCGCCGACGCGGGCAGGCGCACCCCCCACGAAAGTGGCCCTCCAAGACCAGAGGGGCGCCCCGCCGCGGAGGCAGCAGGGGGGACCGGAGACGGGCCCGGAGAGAGGGAACCCCCCAACAAGGCGACACCCGTGCAGGCCCGACAACGGAGGGCCCCAGACCCAGGCATCCCATTCATTCATCCATTCAACTATCCGATATCTATACTAATAATAATATGATATACTATACATAATAATAATACTAATAATACTAATAATAATAATAACCATCTTTGTATAATATAATATTGATAAATTATTAAGTTTTGGATTTATGCCAGTCTTAATTGTTCACACCTGTGTCTCCTTGGTCTTTGGTGGTTTCTCAAGCTGCGTTCTTATTTTCTGGTGAAATGTCATCTTCTGCAGCCGAAGTACTGTCCCAATCTCAAGAACGCATCTGAACAAGAACAGAAAAAATACAAATTTGCATTAAAATAAAGAACAGAAGAAATACTCTGATGTGTTGTCGCTCCGCCCATTCTATCGAGGATGCATCCAGCGGAGGCTTGTGTAGACTTGAGATGGCAAAGTATCCCAGAATGCATTTCGTGCCAAAGAGGGAAAGTAATATTAGAGGCAAGAAAAGTTAATATAAAGTTTTAACTTTATTTTTGTTTGACAGAATGCAGTTTTAAGATTTTTTGCACGCGATAATGTAGCCATTTGTGGTAAAGTTATGGAGTTATAAAGTTAGTGTATTTAAAAATTTCCTCTGACTTTTTCTGAGTTTTTTTCTTTTCCGTTCTTCCCAGCTTTATTTATAGCGCGACTGGCATACAAAAAGTAAAATCTATTAAAAACACATTGTTTAAAGTAACGGTTATAAAGACCTGATCTGGGGCGATATATTCTCAGTTGTTTTAGTGTTTTGGGTGTTTGTTTTTATAACCAATTAAACTGTAGAGGTTAAAGGTGTAAAGTGCTATACAGTAGAAAATGTTTCCAAAACTTAATGTAACTGCAATTTATATTTCCAAAAAGTTAAACCTGGCAGCCTGAACAAAGTCATGAAGACATGACTGAAAACATTGTTAGAAGTTGCTCAAAACAGTTAAAACTAAATTCAGCTGTAATTTATATTAATGCTAGGTCAATTGGCAAAGAGGAGGAAAAAGGTTGTTGCTTGTGGTGAAAAACACTCATAATAAGCCACTTGCAGCTGCCACGGGTAAATAGTTTACTAACCGTCTCTGACATTTAGCATTAAAGAAGCCAGATATTTCCTTCACTCGTCAGGCCAAACAGTTAGAACACTGGGTGAGTTTGGTGGCCAAGAAATGTATAAATACAAGAGCTGGAGTACATTTATAAATTACCTTTTTTTCTTCTTCTATTTTTTAAAATCATGTTTCAAAGCTCTACTTTGGTCCGAATTCTGAAAACTAGAAAGAATTTCTTCCTTTAGCGAACAATCATTATGTCAGCAGATTGTACACTGAGTTTCCTCTTGTATTCCCACTACATGGATATGAGGAGAGGAGGAAAACGCTGCCTTCAGCCTGCAGTGTAAATTCACCCTGACAGGACTGCTGAGATAGCTCCGCGTCCACGGCAACGCTCAGAGAACTGTCTGCCTCACCGTCCACACGGCAACAAAGCTCACTCAGTGGGGCTTCAACCAATCAGGATGCTGTGAAGGTGACAAGCCCAGGCCAGGTCCTCCTTTTGCTCTCTGTCGCTATGGCTGCTGTGGCTTTTTTGTTTCCCTGAGAGAAAATTGCAGAGATGGAAGGAGAGAGAGAGAGAGAGAGAGAGAGAGAGAGAGAGAGAGAGAGAGAGATTTATCTTGTTCAGAGAAGTGCAGTCAAAGTGAAGGAAACATTTGAGGACGGTGTGTACCGGTAGATGAACGTGTGAATTTCTGTGGGTGGCATATTTCTATTGCTCTTGCACCTTTTCTATTTGTGGTCAGATTGGGGGTGTGGGTCTGTCTGCAAGTCTACGTACGTCTAGACATTAGTACCACAAGTAGGCTCTGTGAATGTGATAATTCAGCTGTGTAATCATCATCATGCAAGTCCTCCCAATGAGTTGACTTTTTCGTGTCTTCTTTTTTTTTTTTTTTTTTTTTACCTTGTCTGCACACATATTAATGGTTAACACCATTCTGGTAAGAACCTAAGGCATATATATGTGCATTTTTAATATAAAATACATATGATATATTTTTTTATTAATATGTCACATATATTTATCTTATTTATTTATATTTACATATACATATATATATATATATATATATATATACACACATACATACGCATACACATACATATATATATATATATATATATATATATATATATATATATATATATATATATATATATATATATACACATACAAACCCTTTTTTTTGGAGGGGGGGGTGACATCCGCTGCTAATCTAGGACGTGAGAACACACATGGAGGCGCACGTCGAACACTGGAAATCTGCAAAAAAAAAAACAGACACGGAACAGACATGGATATGGCAGAAACACGAGCAGCAACCGTCCCAGGTCCCGAGACCCAGTCACAACTAAGCTAAGCTACCGCGATGAACTAACCCCCAAAACTACAGAGCAAGCATGCAGGTGAACGGGCCAATGTATATGTCTATGTGTGTGTGTGTGTGTGTGTGTGTGTGTGTGTGTGTGTGTGTGTGTGTGTGTGTGTGTGTGTGTGTGTGTGTGTGTGTATATGTCCGTGTGGCTATGTGTGTGTGTGTGTGTGTGTGTGACTTTTTGTGTCTTCTAAATAGAAAAAAAAAAGTCCATCTTGCTTTTTGTTTTGTTTTCAACTGATGAATGTGTAGTTGAAATGTTAGAATTACACATTTACTAGATGTCTGTTGTGCTCTTCAATGCAACGTTCAACCCCTCCACTTGTGCTGCTTCGAGAGCTTCACTCTGCTATTTGTGTTTTCACACTCACTCGTCATCAAGCACGTCTTCTGGATGTTTCCTCAGTGAGCTGATGTCAACAAGGTCTGTGAGCAGTGAAACATCTCAGAAACGAGACTGCCCGTCACAATAGATTTATTGTGCATGTATCCTGAGGTGACCTCTATTCCCCCTCGGTGTGTGTATTGTTGCTGGAGCCTGTTGGAGTCCATCTGGGCGCTTGGATTTAGTCGCTTCGATCCATGCCAAGAACAATACTCCTTCCTCTCGCGGCCTGGCTGTTCTGCTGGCACCACTTCACAACTTCACTCTCACACAGAGTCTTGGCAGCACACCAGACCAATTAAGATATACTGTGAAAGGGGGAAAAAAAATTACAGCCACTTCAGTGATAACCTTTGGTTTTAATATTAAAACTTTTATTAACTCCTTTCTGAGATTCAGTGTTAACAATTGGTGTTGCTGAACTTAATTCAATTGTCACGTTTGTCCTTGCCAGGTAGACGTTTTCCTCTTCCCAACATGATTTGGTATTCTAGATAACTGAAGAAGAAAAAAAGAGAAAACACGTTTCTCCCACCGCAGAGGGTCTTTTTCCAAAGGTGTCAGGTTTGAAAACAGGCAGGTGAACGTCAATGAAACCACAGGATCAAAGAGGAGTTCCTCTAACCCAGAAAGACCCGTCTGAGCGCGTAACATAAGTTGTTTTACGATGTCTATCCAAACCCTTTTTGTTTTTAATAGATGGTTAACCATATGGATTAAAATATAAAATGTTCTAACATAATTTTCACAAGTATTTCTTACTATGTTACGTTTTTATGTTGGTTGGTAGCAAGAACTGAACTCACATGACTGAATAGCTTGAAGACAGGCAAAAAAAAAAAAATAGTTTTCTTTCTGCTGTTTAAAAAGATGTCAAGTACCATAACACCATTTTAGTCTCTGAGGTCTGGACTTTGACTTGAGGACTGCAACACCACAACTTTTTTCTTTTCAGTCATTGTGTGACAGTGTATCGGTGTTGCCGTGAACTTTAACCTCTCACTGATAAAACAAGTGCAAATAGTTACTGCACCTGATGCCAAACTTATGTTACCACAGATAAAAAATAAACATGTTTTGTGCAGTTCAATGCGTTCTAATGCTTTAGTCAGACCCAGGCGGGAGGCAGGAGGTGATAGTTTATTCAAACACAGAGTACTAATAGGTCCACAAAATATAGGTGCTCAAAAGGGAGGAAAACAAAGCTACTTATAGATAAGTAAGATAAGTTTTTGTTCCAGCCTCAGGTCTCAGTTAGGTTTATAGATCTATAAACCTAACTGAGACCTGAGGCTGGAACAAAAACAAGCTACAAAGAAAAATCACTTGAACGAGGTAAAACTAAGATCACGAGACCAGACAAACTATGGCTATGGATCTTGGACACTGGCTGGTATGACGACGTAGGACGACACACTGGCACAAGACAAAGGGAGAGGCAGACTAGCTGTGTCCCAATTCAGGGGCTGCGTCCTTCTGAGGACGCGGTTTTCGTAGGCCACGCCTTCGAAGACCGCGAAGGCCGTACCGAAGGCTGGACGGACGCTAGTGAAATGAGACGGTCTAGCCTGTGCGGGATTTCCTGGTTGCGTCACCAGCTGTTCCCGCCCTTGTCCCACGTCACTAAACAAAGTAGAAAGAAAGAAAGATAGACATACAGCAAGATAGACAGAAAGAAAGAAAAAGAAAGAAAGAAAGAAAACACGATAGAAAAGAAAGAAAGAACCAAAAAAAAAACAAAGAAATGGAGCCAGAAGTTTTGTTTTTGTTTTTTTTGTTTTTCATTTTGTTGGAGGAGGAAGAGAGGCGTGTCCACCGGCGCCGGCGGAAATAATATATTTTTCTGAAAAAATTTAAATCTGAAAATATTTTTCTGGAATTAAATATTTTTCTGACTGTGCGCAATGAATCTTGGGATATGGTGGGCCGCGGAGGATACAACCGATGGATCCTTCAAACAGCGGGAAAAGAAGGCTGCATTTGTGGGCTGCATTTGAAGGAGCCTTCGAAATGGGACAGCCTTCGGTGCGCCGCTGTGACGTAATCGGCCTTCAAATCCAGCCTTCGAAGGACGCAGCCCCTGAATTGGGACACATATGAACACATGGGGGGAAAGGGAACAGGTGGACACAATCAGGAATCATGGGAGACGATCAGACCGGTGACATGGTTACTCTTTTACAGAAATAACCGAGATAAAAAACACAAAACAAAACATGATTTCACCGCGGTGTGACGGCTTTACACATACAACTATATTTGAATATTGTTTATCTGGATAAGTGGTAGAAGATGGACGACTGGATTTAATTATTTTAAATCTCACATCAAGTTATTTTACAATTTAACATTCTTGGACAGTAGTACACAAACATTTCCTGAGCTTTTTTGTGGGGCATGTTACTTCCTTTGAATGAGAGCACATTATTTGTAGCTGAGAGCTGATTTCCTGTTTGGAGTGAAAAACACAAAATGTTCAGCTATCAGAGAGCCAAGTTATGGGATGTTAGTCTATAGCTGATGCACACAAGCAGTCGTACTCACACCTAAGCACAATTTACAGTTATCAAACAACTCAATGGGCATGTTGTGGGAGTGTGGGGGGAAACCAGAGCCCACACAACCTCCACACATTAAAGCCCCAACCTGAATCTTCAGGGTTTCACTTTAGGTATTTGTTCTTTCTTGCTTTCTTTGTTTTAAAGAAGCAATAGGATTCAATTGTATTGTAATGACTTAAATTCATTGAAACTTAATTTAAAAAATTTTTAAAAACCAATTGAAAATATGCTCTTTATAAGAGAGCGTTATACCGCTTACGTTTAATTCAATAATGCTAATCTCCAAAGGGCTATTATATTTATAATTATTATGTACATATAACATATCATTGAACATATGTTATAGTCAGGGCTGCACATAAGTGGGCCGCCAGAGCGCAAGCGCCGTCAAAATCCACAGTGCGCTGTCAATCTTGTGCTGCGGAGCGCTTTTGCGTACCAACAGCTGGGGCTCATATTATTTGTTGTGGCCAGACCAGAATACTAATATTAAAAAATCTATTGGGAGAGCTTTTCCCCAGAACTGCCACTCAAAGTTGGTACTGGCCAATCACAGCGCGTCCTTACTCCCCCTCCATGCTCGTTGCGGCGGTGGGTTGGGCAGGAAGAGAGGTAAGGATCAGCAACAAACCCTGACATGTCTCGTCAAAATGTCCAAGAAGCAAGCGCCATTAAGTAATTATTTTGGCGTTCCACCACCACCAACTACAAAGAGACGCCAAACTGAACCACTACCCGAATCGAACAGAAAACGTGTGTTCGCCGAGAAGTGGCTGCATGATGTTACGCGGCGACGCGCACCTTACGTTCGCGTTCCCGCGTATCCTACCCCGTAAGCTCTGCGTTGGTGCAACGCGGAACCATAAATCAGCCAGTGTCCGTCACTGCATGCAGCATTCCTGCACCAACAAGACGCTGCTCTGATTATGGCTCACAGTTTATGAAAACCCCAAATAAAAAATAAATTAGAGAATATTTTATGAAATCAATAAACAATTCCATCATCAAAATTGTAACAAATAAAGGTTCAAAATATCTTGCTTTGCATGTACAGTAAGACTAGGTAATATATTAGTTTCACCTTTTAAGTTATTATTATTGAAATAGATTAACGTTTACACCATATTCTAGTTGAATTATTGAAATAAATTAACTTTTACACCATATTCTAGTTGAATTATTGAAATAAATTAACTTGTACACCATATTCTAGTTGAATTATTGAAATAAGTTAACTTTTACACCATATTCTAGTTGAATTATTGAAATAAGTTAACTTTTACACCATATTCTAGTTGAATTATTGAAATAAGTTAACTTTTACACCATATTCTTCACCTGTAGGCTATATTCTACACCTTGGCTGATGTGGACATACAGAGCATAGGCGGCTATTTCAGCTGCTATATGGTTGGCTGTCTGTACAGTCATGCAAGTTAGTTTAGAAGTTTTGGGGCTTTTTTTTGGCTCCTGCGCTGCTGAAATCGGGGCGTCCTTTATTTCTATTTCTGAAAGTTGGCAACCCTAGGTGCAAAATATGCCGTGAGCATCCCAATCTGGCCGATAAAAACTGTAACTTACTTATACTGACTCTACAGACTAATACGCACCATAATTTGTTAATTCATCTTTATAAGTGAATAAATATCGTTGCCTATAACTTATTCCTGCATCCCTCTTTTATCGATCGGGCGAGACGGGTCACCGCGTTTTTGGAGGCCCAAGTCACATATCCAGGGGCTCCTCTGAGCACCAGACCAAAATAATTATGTGCAGCCCTGGTTATAGTCCTGTTTCGTCTCTGGAAATGTTCTTAGTCTGAGTGTTGAGCATTTTCCGAGACACAGGATAGAGGGAACACAGGGGAAAAGGATGGTTCATAAGGGGTGTATGGCCAGGAGAGGAAGGATATGAAAGCCAGGATGATCCTGATGTTTCATAATTTGGATGGGTAGTTTCATTATCACTCATCTTCCATCCATTTCATCTTCTCCTTTGTCCTTTTTCCTTAGGATTTCTTAACTGTCCTTTAGAAATTGTGTGTCTCCACATGTTCCGTCATCATCGAATAGGTCTGCCACTACGTACCTCTCTCTTGCATTTCTTGTTTTCAGGGCACTTTGCCAGAGCTACACTTGTGTCCTTCCACTTTTCCTTCCTCTCTTTCACTTCATGAGTTTTGTTATTTCTTTGTCTCCATCCCTGGTCCCGTCTCTGTACCTCTTTCTCAAAGTGCTCGTCACTTACTTGAAGGTGGTGCTGCATTCTAGTCCCCTTACACGCAAATCCTGACATTTCTCAGTTAGTGTAGCTGTGTTTCATGGACTAAAATGTCCATGAAATATATTGTATATATATATATATATATATATATATATATATATATATATATATATATTGTATATATATATTGTATATCTGTTCAGCTTTGTTGGACAGTGACTCGTCAAACAGCTATTTTTCCTTCAGAAGGATGCCTATATTTGTTACTCCTTTCCTGATTTTTCCAGTTCATAAATCAACTCTTTACTTTTTACTTGTAATTTCTCAATGACGTCTAATTCTGAACACATTTTTTTCATTCATGCAAGTACAGACTTTTGCCATGACCTGATGATTTTCTCAGAGAAGTTAAGCTGAGGTCTCTAAATATTTGGTCTAATTCCTTTATTCATGGGCCCATTGGTTAGTGCCAGTGAGCAGTGTTATAAAGTCAAATAATTTGAATCACAGTATAAATTACTGGCACGTTTAAATTCAAAGTAGATTTCAAAATACCTTGTGTAATCAGTTCAAATTAAACAAATGTGTACTATCCGATTTTCTTTCCATCCACTTTCTTTTGCTGCTTATTCCAATGCAGGGTCACAGGGATCTGCTTTTTTTTTTTAAATTATGCTGTAAATATGTTTATCTCTGTTTTAAATCTGGACATTAGCTTGTAGTGGCCAGTCAAAAAACTGCAGTGCATCGGCCTCGACCTGGAAGTTAGATGATTGGTGCTTGATCTAGAGGAACCATCCCTGTTGTCCATGCAGTGTTGCATGGATGTCAGGTATGAAGATATCAACCATGATGGCCCTACAATATCAAGACCCTTGCAGAACTCGAGGCCGCTCTCATCCTCGCATAGAGCCCTGCCACTGAGGAACTTTTTAGCCACCTCGGCAACCTCAGCTCCGGTCCACAGAGTCAGCCTCCTCTAGGGGGGGCAACTAGTCAAGATTTTAGAAGGCTGAAGTAATCCTTACATCATCCCATTAAGTTACCCTAACTCAAGGCCAACAGCCCCCTACCACCACTATACAGTGTTGGTGAAGCACTGCTTTCCCCACCTGAGCCGCCTGATGGTTTAATGAATTTTCACTGAGCCAATCGAAAGTTATTCTCTATAAGCTCTTCTCAAACATGAGTTTTCGCCAATGCAACCGCTGAGGCTGCAGCCCACTTGACCATCTGATACGTTACAGCTGCCTCTGGTGTCCAACAGGGTAACCAAGCCCTAAAGGACTCCTTCTTCAGCTTGACGTGTGCCTCACCCGGGGTGTCAACCACCGAGTTGGGTGATTGCTGACATGCCAGTCACTGACCTTCCTACTTCATACCTACTCTTCGGTTACAGGATTTTAGTTCATTGTGGTTTAACGGCATTCATTCATGCAGCCCTTCAGCTCCCTCTAAGACTTTATATCACTTCATTATCACAAATATGACTATAAGCACATTATAAATCATATTTATGTATTACAAAATAAAATAAAACATCACCCCTGCAGATATTTGACAGATGCCGCCATTACATATTTGGCTTATCAAATGCACTCATCGGTAACTTGAGCTCATGTCCATCAGCTGGCAAAACAGATCTTCCCCCAGCTAAAACGGACTATGAAAACATCACAGCCCCACACGCTCCCCGAGTTTTTCCCACGACCGTCAATCCTCGACAGTTGGCTTCGACACTTAGCAAGACAGGTGCACATCTTTCACTATGTGGTGCATTCAGGGTCAGCGCTGCTCCTCTGTGATGACCTTCAGCCAGCAAGTGTTTGCATCTACAGGGGTTAACGTTTAACTGACGTCTGTTTACACTGTTAAATTACAGGACTCTTGCTGTCTTATGTAACAGCAGCACATTGATATTAGCTAATCTGAAAACAATCAAATCTAGATACACCATAGCAACACAAATGTAAAATGAATATGAAGCCTCAATTCCACTTCCAAAACAGACTCTTTGAGTTAATGGACTTGCAGGACCGTCATGTCTCAAACCGCCTGCAACTTCTTTGACCTCTCTGTTCAGATTTATGACTTCTTGACCCCTGGTCAAGCTCGCCTCGGCTCCTGCACATGCGTAAGTGAAGCCCTGGCTTGGGCTGGATAACATGCCGCGGATACCACGAGCGTGGGTTTACTTACGGAGCGAGGCATGCCAGCGGCACGCACATGAGCAGAGCTGCAGCTGCCGCATGTAAAGCTGCCTGTTATGAGCCCGTGATACAACTACATACCAAACTATCAGTGAATGTGGATATGAGAAGTGACACGCTTAGGGGAATGCCACTGATATGGGTGGAGCTGATGTGCGAACCTCAGTCTCGTGCGTGTGTAACTTTCTGTGTTTATGATGCAAAAGCCATAGCTGAGGGGCAAGCAATGTTCCACGTATGTGGATGCCAAGGATTGTTCCTGAGCCATGAAATTCATGCGCGCAAAGGTCATGTTGGTTTGTGGACGATCGTGCCATTTATAGCTTCTGAAACCACTGCAGACACTATTACACCTGAAATGTAAGTGCTTATCGGGAGGGGAGGGGTTGTGTAACTTCGACGAACAGCGTTGTACGCATGCCACTGCTGCAGTGAGAGTGGGAGATGAGGAGATTGTGTGATAACTGTGTGTCTCTACATGTTTGGACAATGCACCCTCCACCACATGCTCCGGCAACCGGAGATAAGGTTGCAGGCGCTGTTTGTGTAACATTAGCTGCAAATGCTGATGGAGATACTGTGTCTTAATGAGGTGGAGCTGAAGAACTAGAGTGATAGCAGAAGGACGGAGCCCTCTACAGTGCTTCAGCCCTCTGTCTGAAAGGAAGCCAGTGAGAAAAACAATGCACGATGTTTCCTTGTCACACAGGCCATTATAATGCAAGCTGTGATAAGAGCGATAACTGCCTCCCTGCCATGCTGTGCTATTCTGGGAGGAGTGGGCTCTGGAAAAACAGGATATCCCCTTTTGTTTTGGTTGGTGTTTTTTTTTTTTTTGTGGGGAGCAACATTTTTAATCTTTCTCGTCTCATCTTGTTCCTTGCCACACTTTTTTTCCACCCTGTCATGTGTGCAGGTTGGGAAGTGGGTCAGAGGGTTATTAGGGCCAAGTAGGGCCAAGCATGTGGTTGCAGCTGGTGCTCTCCATGTTTATGCAGGGAGGTTGTGATGGTCTTCGAAAAGTCTCTGAAGAATTATGAAACCATGTAATGCACTGAAGGAAATCTTTGTCTAAACACCACATTTCAAAATGTTGCCTCAGTTAGTCATTGCTTGCTGATGATGCGTGCCAGCAGTGTGTCCCACTGTTTAAACAATAAAAGGAGTTTGGGTGGTGGCAGCAGAGAAATTGTACTCAGGTGCAATAAAATGTGTTTTTCTTCAGCATATAACTATTTTGATAATGCCTACAGCTCAAAAAGGTTAAACAGGTAAAAAGGTGATTTAATCAGCTGCTTCTACCCACTGATGCCATGTTTTACAATGAATATTGCATTCAGCACAGTAAATGTGACCTGCTATGAGTCGCTATAGAGATATGACTTGATGTTGTTGTCAGACTGAATGAATAACTGAATTTTGCTGATGAAGCCATTCAAATTATTTCTGAAATTAGCTGCTCCTACTGTCCAACACTATAATTTTTCTTTGTGTATATGGTTGTTTTCCAGTTATTTATGATCACTTTGCATTGCTCTTTTATGTAGCTCGACTGTCTGCTGCTGTGTTGGAATGATGCATTATTGCTTATCTTCCTGAAGTTATTTTGTGTCTGCAGTCATGTTTCTTTATCAGTGGCATTTTGCAGCTGAAACTGAAGGGCCTCTGACTCCACAGCTTTCTAAGTTTTCCACACATAGCCTGTGCAATAATCCACATATGACCACTGAGTCTTATCTGAACACTCCCACTCAAGGCTTTGGACTATACAGCTAACCCATCCGGAGCCCCAGAACCTGAGCAGTTGTTCTCTCGGCTAAAATCTCAACGTGCCACACTCTACTTCAATAAAGTGCTTTTTGCATAGAAGTAAATCATGAGTCCCGTGTCACTCTAATGTATAAGCTGTTTATACTTGCAGCGCAGCTGCTTCCACTTGATTCCCATACTTTTTCGCAGCAAAGACAGAGGAGGCCACGTTATCTAAGCAAACCCCCCCCATCCCCTCCTCTCCCCCTCCTGCGCGTCCTTAATATAGATTGGTCATGCTCTATATACTGTAAATATTCCAAGAAAGCACAAAGACAATCAAAAATTGGTAAATGATGGATTTGCTCCACTGTCTGGCACTTAAAGTTGGAATATTCCCAAGAAGTTGATGTTTCATGTGACACATTTCCTGGGTTCTCTGTGTACTTTTCTTGGCCCTCTGCTAATATATACGCTGGGATGCTGCACTTTCTGCCAGAAGCCTTTAATAAGAAATTCCAGTGTGCCATTTATTTTCTGTTTAGCACATAATCATTGACATAAAGACATAAGAAACATGAAACATTTATAAGTAGAGAGGCGGGTTTTAAACCCTTCTTGTGGGTTTTCTTCACAACTGGTTCCAGAGTTGTGTTATTTAAATGGCTCTTAAAGTTTTTTATTTTTTATTTTAATAGTATCAGCTGTTCATATTATGATGCTCAGAAAATACTTGTTAGGAACAATGCCCCGTAGGCGTATAAATCTTCTCAGGGAGGTGATCTCCAGTCTAAGCAGTGACCACTAAGTCACTCGCTCTGGTATTTCTGTGGGACGAGATTACTTCTCCTTTTTGACTGTGTGGTCACAATAAACCGAAAGTCACCCCCCCCCCCCCCCCCCCCCCCCTCACATGCACACTAGTGCAAACAAAGAAGAAGCAAGTCCACATATTGAACAGTGAAGTGGTGAAAGCATGATAAAAGGATTCCCATTGGACGTCTTTCTGTTTACTTTCAGACTCAAAGACAAAGCTCAGCATCTCTATGTTGGGATGGTCTCCATGGACATTGACGTCATCTTTTAGTGTTAGATAAGAACTGACTGGAAAGTCCCCTGTGTGTAACTGTCATAGCTCGTTTAGAAACTGGTTAAGTAAGGCCTCTACTCGAGGAAAAGCACTCGCATTTATGACCAGATGATACCTACAATCATCACCTCTTTGCAACAGGCAACCTTTTTATCAAGATAAATTGGTACAGGGATGTGGTTGTGTGGTGCTTTCCCGAATAATGCAAAGCTTTGAAATGATAATTTTAATGCCACTATATGTTGCTCAATATTCTTTCTAACATTCAACACTAATGGTTTCCTCAGAGATGTGCGAGGCCATCGTGTCACGTGCACTAATGTACTAATGCAGCCCTGTATCATAAGAAAATACAAACACTGCACTGAGAGGAAGACAAACCATTCCTTTCCCCTTTAGCATAGAGTACAGGGAAGCCGTGATTTCTGAGCTCCATCAGGTGAGAACAGATGCAGAAAAACCATCTATTTTTTCTTTCTTTTTCTTTTCCTCCTCAACGTATTAGGAAACCACATTTCCTAATACTGAGGACAACTGGAGGACGGGCAATGGGGGAACCCAGTAAATGATCTTGCAGATTAAGATAACTTTTTTTAAAACTGCAAAATGTTGGCCTAGGAATGATGAATGCATTTGAATTTATGCACCCTCTACTCTACTAATTCATTTAGTTTAAAGCTGGCCGCCGATCCTTATTATATCCCACTTTTGATACAGCAAATCTGTCTTATACCCCTGAATCTGACTTTGATTTCCAGGAGATGGTACAAATGGACACAGAAGGAAATGTCTCTGGAAGCCAATGGATAGGCGTATCACAAATCAGAGAAATGTGGATGTGATGCATGTGATGTAGGCAGAGCAGCAACCAGAGAAGTATCAACACATGACATCAAAAATGGTGTGCAGTGGAGTGCTGAGACTGGTGCATGACAGTGGATTTGCAGTAAAAATTTGTTGATCCAAGGTGTTCTTAGCATTTTTGCAGCAGACATTTTTCACAAGAGAAAAAAGTCAATCCATCCATCCATCCATCCATCCATCCATCCATCCATCCATCCATCCATCCATCCATCCATCCATCCATCCATCCATCCATCCATCCATCCATCCATCCATCCATCCATCCATCCATCGTCAGCGTTACCAGATCGGGTCGCTGGGGCAGCATGTCTCAGCATGACATGTCTCTCCAACGCTCATCAAACTCTTCTGGGAGAACAACGAAGCGTTCCCATACCATCCAAGAAATATAATCTCTCCACAATTACCTGGGTCTGCCTCAGGGCTTTATTCTGGTTGGAGATGCCCAAAAGACCTCTCCCAGGAGGAATCCAGGAGCCATCCTAACCAGATGCCTGAACCACCTCAGCTGACTCCTCTTGATGTCAAGGAGCAGCGACGTGCACTTCTCTCTCTAGGAGGAGGAGATTCCAACAACCCTGCAAAGGACACTCATTTATTCGCCCCATTCTATACCGTTCCAAAGATTACATTATGCACAAGTTGATATATACCACGAGACCATTTATTGCGCAAAGTGTGTGAGTGAGTGAACGAATAAAGTGGTTAAAAGTTATGTGTCATCTAACATTGTGGTGTTCCCTACTGTACAAAAGCTTCAAGTAAAAAACTAAACCTGAGGCAATAAATCACAGTGTGTGGATCAGCAGCTGGATGTCATTATGCGAGTAGTGTGCTGGGCTCTTTTGGCCTTTTGTGTCTGTGGTGCCAGAGGCTGGTTCCCTGTGCACTGCTGAGCAACCAGAAGTTTAACAAAAGAAGAAATTAATCCTCTGCTATAACAGACAAACACACCATCACTCAGTGGTGAGACAGTTAGAACAGTTTTTGAAATAGGGCCTACTCACAGTGGGGAAATGCTAGTTTTAGTGTGATTTAGAAGTGCACTGAAACCACTTTATGGCACTCACAAGTAAACCGCTGCACTGCGGTGGAATGGTTTTAAACCATAGAGTGATAGAAAAAAAGTGTTTAGGGTGCAGGACACAAGAAAAACTGAGATGCAAAATCCTTACTGAAGTCAGCTAGTGATTTAGAAACTGTTGAAGTTAGCCATGGCACTGTTTTGGCTGGCAACCCACTGTCGCCGCTACCAACCATGCACACTGAATTAGAATAATTAAGGTAAATCTGGCTTTAACACACAATGAGTATCCAAGCTGCTAAAAAAGTTAAGCTAGCTAACGATTTAACATGAACATAACTAGCACTGGTTGACAGCTGGTAGCAATGTGTTCCTATGCTGACTCATATTTGTGCTTTGAAGGAGGAATTTCCAAATTCCTGGTCAGACGTTTCAGCTGCTGTGGCCCCTGAGCTGATTTAAACTCACAGTCAGAAAAATGTGCACTTACTCTGACATCAAAATCCAACATGGCAGCTATTCACTTAACAATATAATGAATAATCAGCTAATTTTAGTGTTAAACAGTTCGGTCTTATTTTATTTACATTAAGTCAGATGTATATATTGTACTGTTCATTTTTTATTCATGAAAGTGTTGCTGCACTGTTTGTACGTGCTGAATTCTGCGTAAATTGTTAGGAATCAGTCTTGCTAACAATGGCTTGCCCTCCCCCTGACATTTAATTATTCTCACAGGACTAAATGCATCCTGAAACACACTGAACCCCCCTCTCTTCTTTTTTTTCTGTCCTTTTCTGATTATAAATACCTGGCTGTCTTATGTCCCTTTTCTTTCAAGCACAACGCATTATACATTTATTCACACACACTACAACACATCACACACTCCCCAAACTGGACCCATCACTGTCTTGTCTCCCCTTTCCTACTTTTTCACGCTCCACTTTTGGTGATCTTAGTTGTCTTCGGCAGAGGAGTCTCTCTTTTTTCTTTTTTCTTCTCTTCTTTCTTATTCCTTTTCGTGAGGGACTAATAAAATATAGTAAACTGCCAAGAGGGCTAGTGAAGGAGACACACTCGCACACATACACAAAAAAAAACAACCTTTGGGTTTTTACCAAACTTGGTATTAACCATTAATATACATGCAGACAAGGCAAAAAAACAGCAAAAAACAAACGACAATGGCTTGCAGCAGTAACAGCTAGTCTGGCGTATGGATAGGCTAATGTTGTACAAGTGTCCGTGTTTTTTCGGTTTACAACTCGAACGCTGTTGGCTTGGGACATAATTCCCAGATCTAAGTTTTGAGGTAAATGAAATGAGCCATTTCTCTCAGAGCATGGTGAAGATGTACTGCACCAACAGCAGCTCCAGTGGGCTTCTGGGTTAGCCATGTGGCCAGATAACCTTTAAATTCCAACCATCTCTTCAACCTCAGCCTGAACTTCGAGAAGGTTCCAGTTCTATGGACATGCCTTGTTGCACTACCAAAAAGATCTCATCCATCTTATCCTAGTGACTATAGAAATGTAGCCCTAACATTTCACATGATGAAAGTCCTGGAGAGACTTTTATTAGCCCACCTGAATAAATAATAATAATAACAAATGTTTCCCTTAGTAATCCCACAATGGGGAAATGTTATTCTCTGCATTTAACCCACTTCTAGTCAAACTAGGTCTGCCATGCAATGGCACGACACCCAGGGAGCAGTAAGGGTTAAGGGCCTTGCTCAGGGGCCCAAAGTGGTCGCCCTTGGTTGCAATCCAGCAGCTTGAACCTGGGTCCTCCAGACTCCAGTCCTCCTCTGTAGCGACTAGGCTACCACACCCCTGTATATAACAGACATGATAACAAACAAACCACCTTCCAAGCTCATGGCAGTTTGCTTATTATTGTCTTGGGGCTGGAGTTGAAAAAACCATCACACACCTACTTCAACAAACCCACAGTCATCTGGAGAAAGCAGGCAGCACTGAGAGCATTTAAAACCATCCAGCCTGCATTACTTCATAAGAAACTCTTGAACACACAGGTGGGTGCCTCCATTATCACCTGGACTACTGACTACCTGACAAACAGACCACAATTTGTGAGACTGAATTGTTGTGTGTCTGACCAGGTAGTTAGGAGCCCAGGAGCACCGCAGGGGACTGTACTCTCACCATTTGTCTTCACTCTGTACACCTTCCAGTACAAATCAGAGTCCTGTCATCTGCAGAAATACTCAGATGACTGCAGTTGTGGGGTTATCAGTGCTGGAAAGGAGACTGAGTACAGAGAACTGGAGGACCGTTTTGTGGCATGGTGTGGGAACATTCATCTCATCTTGAATGCAAACACGACACAGGAGATTACAGTGGATTTTAGGAGCGCCAAAGTTAAGTCAGAGAGTTGGTAAATCATGGGAGAAGAATTGGAGATGTTGGAGGAGGATACATACTTTGGAGTTCATCTGTACAGCAGGCCTGGACAGGATATGCAACACTGATGCTGTTTATAAGAAGGGATAGAGAAGACTTTACTTCTTGTGGAAGTAAGTCTGTTGTGGAGAGGGCACTCTCATTTGCAGTCATCTCTTGGTGGAGCAGCATGTTTTAAAGAAACTCAACAGATAAAGAAGGCTGGCTCTGTTCTGGAAACTGTTCTGGAGCCTCTGGAGCTGATTGTACTGAGGAGAATACTTCATATACTGAAGAAGACCATGAACAATCCTGAGCATCCTCTTCACAACACAATGATTCAGCAAAGGAGTGTCTTTAGTTAGAGGATTCCTCACATCTGCTGCAAACCGCCACAGGAGATCCTTCCTGCCTACAGCAATAAATCACTTCAATGTATCTCTGAAGAGACTTAAACCACGAAAAGTACTGGAACAGTTCATTTTCCTTCGGGGATTAATGTAGTCATTTAGATTTATTTTTTTTAATTGAGGGATTATCAAATACATTATGATGCATACACTTGGGATCATGAATATCTGTGATTTGAATCACAATAAATTTGAGATATTTCAGTGTAGGCCAAAGTGGCCGAAGCAGCATACATATAGACCCTGTCATCCTCAGAATGGGAGTGTCAGTTATAATTAGTTAGACAAAAGCTGCCCTGGTAAGACTTTAAATGTAATAGATTTATCCCATTGACAGTCTATGGGTGTCTTTAAACAGGGGTTATTGACTGGCCAAAGTGAAGAGATGGTGTCTGAAACTAGTGTCTGGTTTGTTATCTGGATGTGTTAAAAGGAACTTGTGCCAAAACGTGCATCTGAGCATTATCTATTTAAATGTGGAGGTCTAAAAGTACAACATTATCAACAGCCGTTGGCGTCTGACACGAGATTTCCTTGTCTGAAAGTGGGCAGAAACTGTTTCATGGTAAACAGCAGCTTGCACGCGATTTATGAGGTTCGAGTTACACTCAGCATTACAGAGACTATGGTTTTATACAGTCCGTGGCAGCAACACTTGTCCTGAAATGTTATAGTCATAGTAAACAGGGAGCTTTATAAGTTTATAATAAGTTGGCTGATCAGTATTTTATAGTTGTAGTCCAAAAAAAAAAGAGAGACAGAAACTGTGCAGCTTATGAAAGCATAACTGCTGTTGCTGCACAATTCCCTGGTATTAGACAAGGCAAGACAAATGTATCTGTATAGCACAGTTTGAGATTTGATTCAAATATAAAGTGCGTTATAAATAAAATGTATTCAAGGTGCTTTATGTAACAAATATATGAAGAGTGAGGAGGAGGGAAAAAAAGAGAGACTTCTCAGAATTGGAGCTGTATGCTTTGTCTTTCTGATCAAAAACTAAAACGTAAAATGTAGATATGTTTCAACAAATTATCACAATGCTACAAAACCAGAGATCAGCAGCAGCTCCAGTGAGAAACCTGAACCCAATAAGGCCTGAAGCAAATAAAGATGTTCCAATACCACTTTATTTCCTCTCAATACCAATAATGACTCAGTTTTTCCCAACATCACCTCCTTTAAGGTGTATTTCTACCGTCACAATCATAGTAGCTTGCTGCCAGAACAAATACCTAAATTAAAGCTGCAAGCAGCGATGAACGGGCCCTCGCACTCACGGCCACCTAAGCATATCAGAAATGACACCACCCACGACTTCCTATGTCAAACCATTCAAAAGATATAGCAGAAAAAAGGGACAACCAATCAGAAGAAGGGGCGGGGCTAATTCAGGCCCATTAAGGTCAAGGACTCCATAAAGAATCTGATGACACCACCCATGACTCTCTATGTCAAACCATTCAAAAGTTATAGCAGAAAATCGGAACAACCAATCAGAAGAAGGGGCGGGGCTAATTTTCACCAATTATGGTCAAGGACTCATTACAGAGTCCCATGACACCACTCACAACGCTTTATGTCAAACCATTCAAAAGTTATGGCAGAGAAAAGTATTCTAGGGGGCGCTGTTGAGCCATTAGGCCACGCCCATTAATGCAAACCATGAAATATCAAATTTATCGCCAGGCCTGGCTTGCATGCAAAATTTGGTGTCTTTTGGAGAACTATCAAATATGGACCAATCAGATGAAGGGGGGGCACGCTTTTTGGCGTCTAGCGTCCCCACGGTAACACTTTTGAAAGAGAAAAGTAATGCGCGTAGTCGCAAGATGAAGACGCACATTTTGATGTATAACACACCTGGGTGCACGTTACGGTTCGGGCCGTATTAATTGCCGAAAGAATGGCATAAATTGCGCCAAAATTACACAATTAATTCAAAATGGCCGACTTCCTGTTCAGTTTCGGCCATGGCGCCAAGAGACTTTTCTTTAAGTTGCGACATGATACAGGTGTGTACCGATTTTCGTGCATGTACGTCAAACCGTATTGTGGGGCTTGAGGCACAAAGTTTTCCGGGGGGCGCTGTTGAGCTATTTTGCCACGCCCATTAATACAAACCATGAAATATCAAATTTATCGCCAGGCCTGCCTTGCATGCAAAATATGGTGACTTTTGGGGAACTATCAAATATGGACCAATCAGATGAAGGCGGGCGCGCATTTTGGCGTCTAGTGTCGCCACGGTAACACTTTTGAAAGAGAAAAGTAATGCACGTAGTCGCAGGATAGAGACGCACATTTTGATGTATAACACACCTGGGTGCACGTTACGGTTCGGGCCGTATTAATTCTCGAAGGAATGGCTCATATTGCTCCAAAATTACGCGATTAATTCAGAATGTTGAAAATGGCCAACTTCCTGTTCGTTTCGGCCATGGCGCCAAGAGACTTTTCTTTAAGTTGCGACATGATACAGGTGTGTACCGATTTTCGTTCATGTACGTCAAACCGTATTATGGGGCTTGAGGCGCAAAGTTTTTTCTGTCTGAACCAACCAGATGAAGGGTGGGCGCGCTTTTTGGCGTCTAGCGTCGCCACGGTAACGCTTTTGAAAGAGAAAAGTAATGCGTGTTGTCGCAGGATGGAGACGCACGTTTTGATGTATAACACACTTGGGTGCACGTTACGGTTCGGGCCGTATTAACTGCCGAAGGAATGGCATAAATTGCGCCAAAGTGACACGATTAATTCAAAATGGCTGACTTCCTGTTCGGTTTCGGCCATGTCGCCAAGAGACTTTTCTTTAAGTTGTGCCATGATACAGGTGTGTAGCGATTTTCGTGCATGTACGTCAAACCGTATTGTGGGGCTTGAGGCACAAAGTTTTACGGGGGGCGCTGTTGAGCCATTTTGCCACGCCCATTAATGTAAACCATTAAATATCAAATTTTTCGCCAGGCCTGACTTGCATGCAAAATTTGGTGACTTTTTGGGCACGTTTAGTGGGGCAAAAAGGCCTTCCTTTTGTCAGAAGAAAGAAAGAAAGAAAAAAAAAATTCCTACAGATACAATAGGGCCTTCGCACTGAAGGTGCTCGGGCCCTAATTAAGTTATTGAATGATAATAATGGTTAAATCATGAAAGTCATGAGTTGACGAAAAATTGTGATGGCTTTATCTCTCTTAAACTACTGGACGGACACACTGCTTCATGAATTATTAATCTAACTCTGAGATTATGTGTCTGTTGCTGAGAAATGCTCATGTGGAGTCAGTGCTGCAAAGAGACTCGTGGCTCAACAGAAAGTTTGTTCAAATTAGTTTTATTTCCAGAAATGAATAAAATACTTGAAAAAAAGAAAAGAAAATTGGAACAAAATTTAACCAAACATTTTGAATGTCCTCTTACAGCCTAACTTATGTAAAATACTGTGATCACAGCTGATGTTCACTTGACTGATGTTTTTTTTTTAGTTTTTTTTTTTTTTTATGAAACACAGTCCAACGCACTCTGCTTTTACCATTAAGTGGAGCCCATTAAGAGCAAAAATCCAGATGTTGTTTCTTCTGGAGTCGGGCCAGACTTCAGTGTCTCCTCTGAAATATCCCAGATGTCATGATGTACTGATCGACTGTCAACATCAGGGCCAGCGGTTGGACCGCTGAGAAACCGCTTGGTTGCTGAAAGTAAGTGGTTTGGTCTCTTCCTCTGCCACTTCCTCGTTTTCTCTCCTGCCTTTGCTTTCTTGAGCCAGTTGGTCACCTCTGCCATGATGATCCCCGTAGATCGGTAGCTCGGCAGCTCGGCAGCTCGGCAGCTCGGCAGCTCCATCACTGCCGAGCGATAGCTGTCGCAAGAGAAAACCGGGACAAGAAGTTACTTTGGCTGCTTTTTTTTTTTAAAGATTTTTTTTGCAGCTCTAGTGGCCTTTATTCAAGGTGTAGGAAGGGGATAGAGAGAGAGAATGGGGAAGACATGCAGGAAAGGGCCGCAGGCCGGGTCTCGAACTTGGGACTGCTGCAGGAGGACTGTAGCCAGTAGATGGGCTGTTTGCTTTAACCACTGTGCCACCCAACGGCCCAGTTTGGCTGCTTTTTGACAGTAATAGGGACAAAAGGCTACGACTGCTTAACAATGTTTTGAGTAATGAAACAAATATTCAAATAAAACTGAAATTGTGTCCTTATTGAATGGGGCAAAATTTTGATCATGGCCCGGTTCTATCTGACTTCATACTCCGGTTTGAGTCTTCATTCTTGGACATAAAGGGGTCCAAAATGAAGGAGATGGTGGTGGGTTTTAGGAAGAGGTCTATTCAAGCTTTTCATTAGGAGAAACATCTTTCCAATATTACTGATATCTTTCAGCAACAAGTCAATGCTGTTAGTACAAACGTGATCAGTGCATGCACTTTTATCGTGAGCTTCTGAGTTTTAATGTTGACAGCAAATTTCCAATCAACCCTCTTTTAACTGTTTTATGTTGCGGCCATCTGGTTGCAGGTATAGTTTGCCAAAATGCAGAACAAACAACCTTAAACAGCTTTAAGTTGAACAACAAATAACCATATGGAGATAATAAAGTTGACATGCAGTGGGAACGTTCCTAAGGGCTGGCTGAGTGACATGGCTGCGCACCTTATATTTCATGTTTATTTTAATATTATGAATGTGCTTTTACTGTCTGAATGGAAGTGTGGTTGATTTTTTATGTTTATGTTTTGATGAGCTGCTGGACGGTTGAATTTCCCTTTGGGGATGAATAAAGTTCTATCTATCTATCTATCTGAACGAAGGAAACGGTCTTCAGAAACCAATGGGTCACGTGACCGAAATGCTTCGTCCATTGTTACGGTCTATGGTTGCAGCTGGCCCTAGTTTGTCCTTTTTCATAAAATATAAATATAATATAATATATATTTCTATATAAGACAGAAAATATAATATGAAATATTTCTGTCCCCATTCTGAGCCAAAATATGAAGCGTGTGCATGACGCATCATCACGCAAATGCTCCAGACGTTGGCAGAACCTTTAAGCGTAATCGTTAGGCGGATGGGTTAACGATTCCACAGAAACGATCGATTCCCATCCCTAGTCGTGATACAGATACTTCATGGTACCGTTTTCTATATTTTTGCCATTTCCGCCATTTAAATGACATGCTGGTTGCTGGTTAGATCTGCTTAAAAGTCATACATGAATCCAACTGACTTCATCTATGGAAGTCCAGCACATGACCATTCTGCCACCGTTTCCTTCCCCACCTTCGCTTAGCACAGACTTGCAGCTTTTTCCTCAGTTTGGGCCACAGCTGCGCCTCAACACGATAAAAGAGCCTCGGGCAGAGAGAGTCGCATGTGAAGACGTGTGAACAATAACCTGACATGGTAACAATGGGGAGCCTCCTTCCCCTCTTTCCTCCGCTCTCACTTTTTCTCCTAAAGGCATTGGGACACATCCAGACTTCAATGCGTTTCAAGCTTATCTTTTTAAACATGTGTGATCAACTGTTATTATGATTTCAAAACACCCATATGCTGTCTTGTGTTTTAGCATGATCTTTGTAATATTGGCAAGATTTAGACTTCATATACTGTATAATCTGTTGCCTTTCTGTTCCAGCAGTTAAGATGTTTTGATGAGTGGAAAATAAGACATTAAATCTTATATACGTGTTTAGAGCCTCTGATGAAATTACCTGCTGTCTCTGCTGTGGCTGGCAGTGGTGTAACAGCATTGTGAACCTGCCAGGATAACGTTGCACTCGTGTCTCTTAGTTTGTGGATTTGAACCGCTGCCACGCCGTACTGCCAGGTCTAGGTCACAGTTTGTTAGTCGGCTTCAGGAGAGGGAGCAGAAAACCGACGTTCGGGCCATTGTCTGATAGTCTCTCGGGTGGTGTAGGTTTCTCTCTCACTGATACTGCTGACCAAGATGGAAAGTCAACATCGTGGCTCTTTAGGGGAACCTCCCGATGTCATGAGTGAATATATGTCAAATGTTGAATAAAGCCGTTGAGAAAGAAGGCCGCATTATCTTATATCCACCTTTTAGTCTCGGAGCATATTACCTTTCACTTTGCACAGATGTCGTATTTACTTTGGTTGACAGATTATAAGAAAACTGGAAATAATCCATTTTGCCTTTTGTTGTTATTGTTTTTTTATGTTTAAGATCAGCAGCTCTCTATGGATCAGTCACATTTGTCTTTCTAACCACACTGTAATTTCTCCAAAGTCACATCTGTTCAATACATAAAACACTGAGGTGGATTTTCTCTTTCGCTTGGTGTGTTCACTGCGTTCTCGTCTTCCACCAGACCCGTCTCCTCCTGCATAATCCCTGATTGCTCATCTGCTTCAGTTGCACTGATTATGCACCTGTGGCTGCTTACTCTGCTGGGTCCTTAAAGGGGACATATTATGGCATTTAATGTATATTTTAAACAGGCCTTGAATGTCTTAAAAACAATCTAAAGCTTGTTTTTTCTACATAAATCAGAAATTCAGCCTGTGGACCATGTCTCTAGTTTTACCGCTTCTAAAGCCTTTTTCTGTGCTTCATTTTAAGGGCGGGGGGGGGCTATGATAATGAGGCTCTGTGCTGATTGGCTGCTTGAATGACGTGTAGGAGGGGAGGAGAATAAGCCTCGCTCCGGCCAGAGCAGCCGGCTGCGGCATACACAAAACGTGTCCCATGTGAGAAGCTTCTGCGACAAAATCAATTCCGTGGCTTTATTTTTTTTGTATTAGATTGTCCTAACTGTGCGCGAGTTTAACAGTTTCAGTGTGGACAGAGAGCGTCCGATGTCACGCAGCTCGACCTGATAGTCGGACGCTCTCATTCAGTTACACGCTGTAAACGGATCTTAAAGCCTGATTTACGGTTCTGCGTTAAATCGACGCGTACCCTACGCCGTAGGCTCTGCGTTGGTGTAACGCGGAACCATAAATCAGCCTTTAGTCACATCGTCTTCACACAGGAAGATTTCTCATAATTTCTTATGTTACAAGACAGATGAATCATGTTGTGGCAGGGTGCGTGCCACGGGGGCCCGACCGAAGGACGGAGAGACACAGAAATCGTGCAGAACCTGTTTATTTAATAAGCACCCACACACAGTGCACAAGCATCCCCAGGACACAGCTCCTCCGACCCCTCGCTGCTGTCCAGCTCCGCCTTATAAGGCAGGCAGGTGGAGAGAATCAGCCACTCAGGCGGATGGGACACAGGTGCGTGTTCCATCCATCTCTCCAACCTGCCACACATGTTAACTGTAAATAAATCACAACACTGAATTTTCACAAATGGCAACTTTATTGTTAAAAAAATAAAATATGAGTTGTATATAAATAACATTTATGCACTATTGCTGGCTCAAGGAAGGACCGTGCGTTTTCTGAAGGTGTCGTTGAACAGCTTCAGGTGCTTGGAAGATCTGAAACCAGACAGAAAAAATGTATTACTAATTTACCTAACGAGTGAGTGGCTCCGTTAGGGAACACTGGAGCCGGGCCGGTCCGTGAGCAGCTCCGTCAGCTCCGTATGCGGCGCCGGTGCTCCGGAGCTAAGCTAAATACTTAGCCCATGCAAAGATCATACAAATATAAATAACATTAAAAAAAAGGAACCTCCCGCTGACTCGTGTGCAGTTGCCGGGTCCGTGCTGTTGGAACTGATCCTTTTATGAGGGTAAATGTCAATGCAAAACCTCATTTTAACTGTCCCTCGCTGTTGAAACTGGTGGAAAACAGTCACCGCTGCTGAACAATGGCGGAGCTCCAGCCGGCAGAGAGAGCTGGTTTTGGGCGTGGTTTCAGCAGCGGAGGACGGCCTATGGAAATCTGCTCCCGTCGTGACTCACGACGGGAGCAGATTCTAAACGGCTCAAAAAAATCATGTGACACTGAGGGATTCTGTAAGGCGGGGGTCACAGACCTTGCAGAAATTCATGGGATTTCATCTCCCCTCTGCTGGCAGGGTGAGGGGAGACCACTTTATATATGTTAAAGGGATTGTGACATGAAAAACACATTTTTCTTGATTTTTTGTGTTTTGTTGGGTGTCTTGACATCAATTACACCCAAAAAACAACAAACTTTTAACATTCAGTGTATTGTGTGCTTTCTGGTATTTTCCGCATAACTGTGCAAAAACGGCGCATGTGGTTTGGTGGCGGGCCGTTACGTAACGATCCGCTAAATCACCGCCCCCTCCACCCAGCTCCCTGTCTCCTCTCCTCTCCAGCGCACCATAAAGGCTGATTTATGGTTCCGCGTTACACCGACGCAGAGCCTACGGCGTAAGGTTACGCGGCGACGCGCACCATACGCTGAACCCTACGGCGTAGGCTCTGCGTCGATTTAACGCGGAACCATAAATGAGGCTTAACAAGGAGCTGTTTAGAGCCTCTTTTGTTCTAATCACCGGAGGAAAACTGCTAAGAAGACCCGCGGCCACTGACTGGACTTAAGATAAGGGGACAGTGCTGCTTGCATGCCTTTATTTTTATGATTGTTTGCTGTGGTTCGCCCTCCTGCTTTTCCGTGCATGCTTCGCCTGTCGCTCTCGGCACTCTCCGACGCCGCTGTGAGCGTATGGCTGGAGGAGGAGGAGGTTGGGAGGAGGAGCGGAGCAATGATTGACAGGAAAGGGGGGAAAGGAAGCATTTTTCACGGCGCAAAAAAACACTGTAATAAAAAGCCAGGAAAAGAGTACTAGAGTGAAGTTTTTCTTGTTACACTCTTTTAGACACATTTGAGGGATGTTGGCCAAGACTTTTAATAGTGTTAAAAGCATGTTAAAAATGATGTCACAATACCTTTAAAACAAGAAAAAACGTGTTTTTCATAATAGGTCCCCTTTAAACTCAACTTACGCCCGTCCCAGTGCCAGATCTTCTGAGATATGCTGGTAGTTCAGTGAGTCCCAGTCTGACCGGGTTTCTAGTATTGATCAGCGTGCTGGGCTCTCTAGGGGTGTTGATTTGTTTGGATGGATTAATATTGAACCAATCTCTGTAATGAGGCACCAGTCTTGGGTTCGAGTTGAGTGCAATTTTCCCTTTCCATATGTCAGGGATTTTTAAACTTATCTGTGCTTCATGGCTGGCAGGCCTAACTTCTCTCTCTCTCTCTCTCATCGGTTTACCATGAACTTTTGACTGTGCAATTGAATCACCACTTTTAATATGACAGATAAATAATCAGCAAAGCTTTTCTGCCTGTGAAACGGAGATCAGATGGTGTGTGTGTGTGTGTGTGTGTGTGTGTGTGTGTGTGTGTGTGTGTGTGTGTGTGTGTGTGTGTGTGTGTGTGTGTGTGTGGAAAGCAAGTATTAGTGCTCATTTCCTGTAATTTTCTGCTTCAGCGTTACAGTGCAGATAAGGCCCCATATCAAACCAGAAGAATTACAAAAGAGCCTGTTTTCAGTTCCTAAATCCAAAAGCTGCTCCTTGAGTGCAGGTGAAAGCAGCCAAAACATGTCAGCGGAGTAAACGAATTGCCTCATGAAATGAGGCAGATTCATCATCATCTTTTAAATCGGAGCCTCCCGTCGAGAGCCTGGAGTTGAGACACAAACAACCACTTGTGCACCCCCTCAAGTGTCCTCATAAAGTGTATCGTTTCCAGCTCGTATCCCCCACTCCCTGCAGACTTGGGCAATGCCAAGAGTTCCCCTCACAATCCCGCTCTGCTGGGCCTGTTTTGGGGACATCTGCTGCCATACCCAAATATTGTTTTTGGCTGAGCCATCGCTGGCTGCACTGTGAGAGAATAGAGGAACTATTTTTACCTCCGCTGGATGGACTGTGTTAACATAAGAAAACAATGCTCGGCTTCCAGCTGCAGAGCAGGGCAGCAGTTGCTGCAGAGTGTTCCAGAGTGGGGCACTGCTGATAACCCTGTAGGATGAATCTTTTGTTGTTTTTTTTCTTGTGGTTTTCTTACTTTTGCTTGCCAAGTCTAAGGGATTTTCTTTTTTTTATATATTCTTTTAAGAGCAAGATATTACTCCCAAAGATTGATCACAATATGATTACGCCAACCTCTTTAACAAAGCCTATGTCATAAAATGGATCATTTTACTTTTAATGCACTCTTTCATCACTAAGTGTACATTTCAACTACCCTGCTTTCAAAATACTGATAAACACAGTAACTTGGCTGAAGCAGAGTCTCTAGTTAATCCTCTGAGTCGTCTCTTTTCTTAACAAACCCACGAGGCCTCAAGCAATAGTTCTCATCCACGTGTTTTGAAAGTGTCCCCTGTACAATTTCTCCTCCATTTGCAATGCACTTCCCAAGGCTGTGCACCACCTGGACCTGTAGATGTTTCGGGCCAAACACAGGAAATTATACTCGGGCTAAGTCACTGAAATTAAAACACTGGAGAGGAAACAATCTGTGTTTTAAGGGAAGCCATAACAGCTAAGGTTGTTTTGCCCGTCACATCGTATTACAGGATTAATGGATCTCTGTGGTGATCGTGGAAGGCAGTAGAGTATGAAATGATGATTAAGTTGTCAATCACATTAAAGACACAAAAGATCTGAACAATTTAGGAAATGCCCTCCACAGACAGACAAGCCAATGTGGAACTGTTTTTTATAAAACAGTGTGTTCTGTATTTTGCCTGTCTTAGTACATAATGGCACTTTTTTTTTTTTAGAACGTTGTCTTCCACTTTTCATAATTATTGTGACATAAAACAATATCAAAACAAAAACAGCCATCATTTGGCGAGATGCATGAAACTAATATATGGTTTCATGTGTAAGTGTGCATGAGGAAAGAATTCACATTCTTTTGACCAGATTTGTAAAACTGCAGATGCATGGTTCTCTGAATCAAATGTATTTATCTTTTTGTTGTTATGCATGTCTACAGGAACGATTCCCCTCGTTTTAACCACGAATGGATGCAGATACGCCCTTGCCAACTCAGTCCCATATACTGA
Source organism: Cololabis saira (assembly GCF_033807715.1). Taxonomy (NCBI): domain Eukaryota; kingdom Metazoa; phylum Chordata; class Actinopteri; order Beloniformes; family Belonidae; genus Cololabis; species Cololabis saira. Next base: position 26,208,416 of record NC_084604.1, read on the forward strand.
AAATGTCATTTTCAGCACAAAATAGCAAAGATGAAATGCATTTATTCACCCAAAACCAACATCGCTCATTTTTATGGAAACTATTAAATTATGTTGCAATTTCTTTCCATTTCACCTTATCAGGCTTAAAGTGTTCTGAGAACATTTGTATGCAAACTCGTACATGTTTCCTCACCACATAGCCAATACTTCCTTTTATAAATATCTGTGTGTGTGTGTTGCGCGGGGTTAACTTTTGTCTACTCATCATTTAGCTCTGGCACATTTGTCACCGTGGGAAGCTTTGCATATCTTGACTTTGTAACATTATTTTTCCTTCTCAAGCTCAAAGCCATAAAAAGTAGCAGTTTTTATTTCTTTCTGCGACTCATCATAAATACACCACTCAACTTGGCTTCTGCTCCCCTGGTTCTAGCAATGATTTTGCACGACAGACCCTGGGCCTCTTCCAAGAAGAGGGCATAACTGTTTGCTCATTGAAGAGATGGCTGTGTAGGTTGTTTTTTTTCCTGTTTCTAGACAGGGGTTAAATTTGCATTTGTTATGTGGTTAGGCTCTGTGGCGTCAGGGTTCGCCGTGTCAAACGATGACTGTATCAACGAGGGAACATGTCCCACTGATCAACATTTGTAGTGTGTAGACCTGATGGCAAAATCTTCCTGAAAAGGGTACTCTCTGGGTTTTCTGCATCCTGCGTGTACTTTCTGAGTAATTCATGTTTTATAGGTCTCACTCCAGTTTGTATGATCAGTTCATCAAAGTATAATCAACTCATTGTGCTATAAAAACCAAGTGATTTTTCAAAATGATCTTACAGTTTCTCTTCAATTTGAGCTCATTAGTCCAATTTAACAAATAACAGAAGAAATCCTAAAGTCTAAACATTGTTTTTTTTATTTTTAAAGATTGGTATCAGCAATTTTGTATTTGTTATGAAATAAATCACCCCTACGTTTTTCATCCAAGTTTCTCAGCCGTCTCAAATATATTAAAAACCCATTTATGTGGGAAAACGGGCGTGCACAACACGATTGAGTATAGGTGATGAAAAGGGTGTGTAAACATGATCTAAGTGCATGAAATGGTACCTGTGAATGGAGAAAGGGTTGTACGATGACACGCCACTGCAGTTTGGGGTACTGTCTGTAAGGTAGACTGCTGCACAATAAGTACATTCTTAATACAGAATAATTCAGCATATTGTATACTACATTTATTTTGAGCAGTACAGCATTTACAACATAAGTGACCTGCGTGCAACAGAAAATTAAGCAAATACCTTTAAAGGAGCATGAGGCAGGATTGAGACAGGATTTATGAAAAAAATTCGTATACGTTTTAAGTTTTCTAGTAATAATGTCAGATGAAGCGTTCCAAACCAAAAAGAATGAGCCCTCTAGCGTATCTCTCCGTTGCCTTGAACAGGCTGTGTGCTGCAAAATGTGCTGCAATTGTGGGGCCGAATTTCCCGCGCTGTCCTGCGGATGTGACGTCACATGACGCTGCATGCGCGTTCTCCCCGTTCTCCCGTGCCGGCTTCGCTGTTGGCTGCAGTACCCCCAACGGCCGTCGTGGTGAAGGTGGCGCTAATGAGTCTCATTTCTTAAAAGGAGCCTCATGCTCCTTTAACAGTAGATGTGCACGTTCAATATTCAAATTAATTCATTAACACCCGAAAGGGAGTGGGAAGAAAATGTATTTAATCTGTTTCTCATCAATAACTTTTTTTAAATATTTTTATCCCAGATTTCTTTCCCACCCCAGTGCTCCTACCTAACAGTCCTGTGCATTGCCATCCTCTACCAACCCAGGGAGGGCCCTGCACTGAGCTCAGGTCTCCTCCTTAACCTGAGGAGTGAGCAGGCCGCTTCTTTTCACCAGACAGGGTGGGGATTCTCTGGCCGGACGTAGCGCGTGGAAGGATCATGTTATTTCGGCCAAAACCTCCCCACCCCATCTGGCGCCCCGGCTGGCCAGAGGGGGCATGTATAGCCCAGGACTGCTGCATGTTTCTGTGTTTTTGTGAGGGTAGCTCACATTAGCTACCCAAGGGAACACGGGGAGAACATGCAAACTCCACACAGAAAGGCCCTTTCACCAACCCCACCCAGGGTGTGGGCGCCGAAGTCATGGGGGAAGTAACACGCACTTCAGCGCCCACAGCGTGCCCGGCGGGAATCGAACCCAGGACCTTCTTGCTGTGAGACGGCTGCGCCACCGTGCCCCTCTCATTAATAACTTATATAATAAACATAAACAGATTTTTTTAGGCTTCCTCCTGTCTTAACATTTAAACCAGGTAACATTATGTTTTGCAGATAACGCCTCCCGACTTGCCTTCCCTCCCCTCAACTAGCCTTCAGGCACGAGGTGACAAAAAACTTGCCTTGCGTTTATATTAGCCAACGTGCATTAAGCGGCAACCATCTTACTTCCACATTCAGGCTTACGCGGAACTAAGAGTCGTTGCAGTTCCTCGACTGACTGCGAGAGGCTGGCTGCAAAAGCAAGTAAATCTCCATTGAGTCCCATGTTAAAATGTCCAACTTTAGAGCAGAAAAGGTCTGACGGCAGCCCTGCAGCTATTTTGGTGACGATCGTCTGAAGGAGCTGGGAGCAAAGCTAACTCTGACAAGCAGTGGGGGTGTTGCCATCGACTTGCTGAGCCACATGGCTGCGCCCCGTATGATGTAAAACGGGCTTCAAAACCGGTATTAAGAAACCAATGGGTCACGTGACTGAATGCTTCGTCCATTGTTTTATACAGTCTGTGGTGATTGCAGGTGCTCCAGGGTGCAGGGTTGTTGCGTGAACGATCAAACAAGTATAGTCCACAGATGCATATGAAAGAGGGACAAAAACGCACAACACCGAAGGAGAAAAGCACACATCCCAACAAAGACAGGGCTGTGAGAACAACTGAATTAATTTTTATGAGACCAACTATAAGGCAAGTGATAGACGGAAAGTAGGTTGGATGACAGTAAAATATATATCCTATGAAAAAAAAGTTAAAAAAGAAAGAAGCTAAATGCTACTTTATCTACACGATTAGCAGCTATGCTGGAGAACCTGACAAAACTTCATCCCCCCCCGACTAAGGGGGGGATTCCAGTTGAAAACTTCTGACTTGGAACTCAGAAATTCCGATTTCTGAGTCCAAGGGGTGTAACAATATATAGTGCCACGAAATTTCACGATACAAAAACGTCATGAAACGTGTCGTGGAGGTGACAAACTGTATCGCGATATTGGGTTATTAATATTGATTTATTGTGTTGACTAGTAACGCGCCTCGACCATGGATCTATTATAAAACTGGATGGGACGTCAAAAATGGCCGCCCATTCATTTCAATGCATTCTGCTCAGCCAGCGCATAAGCCGAAAAAATCTGACTTCCGGGTTTACTTCCGCATACACTGGCACATAGAGCATGCGCAGTTGAGTCACCTCCCATGATGCTCTGGGGCCTCCCATCATGCCCCGGGGCAATTACGCGAATATTAATATAATATGTATTAATATAATATCTTAATTAATGTATATTATTACATGTATAGTATTACATATATTATTAATGTATTAATATAATATAATTACATAATATATATTAATATAAACATCCGTGGAATGCACGGACACGGCTGTGACGTCAGCCGTGACGTCACGCCCAGAAAGAGACTTTTCTTTGACTTTTCTGGCCGTTATAAAACATTTTTGACAGATATAAAGTCCATGACTTAAAAATATAGAATACAAAGATTAGTAATTGCCGGTGATTACAGCTGGAGGTGTCCTGTGAACAGTTTTAGAGGCTTTCTTTTACTATTGCGGTCTATGGGAAAAAAGCTTTCTGGGCCACATGGGATTTTTTGTTGCAGTACCGCGGCTGGCCACTGGGAAAAATCGGCGCGCCTTCTGACTGCCAGACCCGGGGGCTGACCCGCGGACCAAAATCTTACTACGCTCAGAAGAAACTAGTCCCGTTTTGCGGTCCCGTTTTGAACTCTGAACCTTTACTTATGTAAGGCTGGTGTAGAGTTAGGCCTTACCTTATTAAATTAAACCTTTTTCGGGTCGTGAGTAGGATAAACACGCGGGCAACTTCTGCTGAGCTCCAGTGTAGGCTACTTTAATGTCCGCTCAACAGTGTAGGATTTTAGAACATCAACACAGCACCTAGTGCTGTATCACTCCGCCCAATCTACAACAGACTAATCACTACAGATAAACTGACTAGTGTCATTATAGTCCCTGATTTACATCAGAATATAAAGAATATATTTATAAAATAATGAACCCGGAATTACCAAAATAACCTTCTTAACAAAAATAAATCTCCTCTTACACTTATAAGGTGAGCATGAATCAATATTTTTTATGATGTAAAATTGTATGTATTTATTTACTTTCATTTATCTATTTATTTAATCTTAGTTGTTAAATTTCTGGAAAAGAAAAAAGTCAAATCATACATGAGAGAAACTATTCAGTTTGTGGCAAAATATTTTCACTTGTATGAAACTGAAGATGCATAATGCAAACCTGACATTTACTTTTAGTTCAGTTTGTGGAAAATGGTTGGCCTGGCTTTCTCTTCAAAACTTAAACAGTTATAAAGCATTACAAACTGTAACAATAGGGCAAACGTACAGTATTGTTTTGTATTTTGTGTCTTAAGACAATTTTTCCCAGTCATATGTTCCTCATTCAAGGTTGTTAAAAAAATACTGCTATAATATCGTATCGTTATCGTGACCTCAATATCGTGTATCGTACCGTATCGTGAGATTAGTGTATCGTTACACCCCTACTGAATACAAATGGAAGAAACTACAGTTCCCTGTTGTGGGAGAAAATCAAACAAACAAAACAAGTGAATTTAACAATGACTGACCTTCCTCTTTCACATGGCTGTGGATGCGCATGGACACACAATTGTTTCTGATTTTTACAGTGTAAATTCATCTCAACCATAGTTCAAAAGCAGAAGCTTAGATGGCTTAGATAATACTGCTACTACTGTTAGTTACCTATCACAAAAAGATGTCGTGTAACCAAGTCATTATGTCACTTTGTAAACTGATACTGCTGTCTGGAAGTATTCCTGCTTGTTTGCAGAGTCAACAAACATCATCAGCCAAGCTTGAACCTTATCCAACTGGCAGACTGTGATAAACAAAACCTTCCGGGAAGGGACAAATCAGAAACGTGCTATAAACATGACAGGGGGGGAAAGTCTGGGTGTGGGGAGGGGGAAACTAATGATGAAAACACAAGTTATAGCCCGAGCATATTTAGAAAGTGAGCCTCTCACTTAACGAGTCCCTGCAGTTGATGAAGTAAAACCAGTGTGGAAGTGCAACACCAGTGATGGTCCCATGAGCTCCATGTCTTCAAAAGGACTTCTACAACCTCCACACCCTTTATCAAATAGTAAATCAATAGATATTTCTTATTATACTTTCATTACTTCAGCTCTCCTTTATGATCTGCATGCTCGGGTGAAAATCATGCTAAGTCTATATGATATTAGAGCCCAAATATACATATTTATTATCAACAGGCTTCAAGCATCACTTGACCAAAAATAGTCACTTCTAGCGCCAAGAAGACCACAACGGTTGTGCATGTAATATTTCAGGATTTAGCATTCATGGACCAACTGTCTACAGTAGAGCACTGTAAAGAATTTCAATGCACATTAAATGCAAGTGATTTTCGACTTTCGATTTTTGACTTTAAAGTCACATCAGTGGTTTAAGTTCAACTTTGCTATTTTGTTTTAATGCATAAACGTAAACAAGTTAAACCAGATGACCTTACCGAACAGAGGCGCCTCTGGTCTCAACCATCTCCTTCCTCCAAGCTTCATTCCTCCACTCGCCGTTCCGATAAGCAGGCAGGGGAGGGACCTGTTCACCTGATACCAGGACCACCAGCTCCTCTGTGCTTGTTAATGTGGACTGTAGTTTTCACATATTCCTTTTCTTTACAAATACTTGAACAAACAAACTTCCTATTGAATGCAATGACAGAATTAAGTTTACGCAGGATGACGCCCTCGCTTTGGATGCTCACATTTGCATAAAGTTGGGCCTAGCTTTGACGCTCTGCATGAACTCACTGCCTTCCTAAGATTATTTGCATTATTGCATTATTTGCATTTCCAGGAAATAAATAGCATCCGTACTGTAAGAACTTTACTTTTATTTTAGATTTGTAAAATTTTTTACAGTGCATTACTTTACATTACAGGATAGGATATTTCACATTAACATCCTGCATTTTATCCATTTCTTCCTGGATAGGAAGCAGGAGGTAAATATACAGTAGATAATGGATGGATCTGTCCCAACTCTGAGCACAAACAAAAAAAGCAATTTCATTAGAGATTAACGACTGTTCTGTCTTGGCCATGTGCTGCAGTCATCATCCGTGTTGCATTAGACAGCAGCCACCATAGAAAGACTGTTATCATCTCAACAGTTTGTCCTCCCCTTCTACAGGCCTGAGATGACAGAGACACTGGCAGACGTCCCCCTGGAGACAAGTCCTGACTCATGGCCTGCATTTAACTTTTATTGCCCATGGAGATGTATTGGCTGCTCCCCTTCCTTATTTGGTGTGTGTGTGTGTGTGTGTGTGTGTGTGTGTGTGTGTGTGTGTGTGTGTGTACACAAGGGGCTGCGGTTGTAAAGTGAAGGCACCGTGGCTCAGTCAGAGCGGAGCCAGGTAACCGAGGAACGCCATGCTAGAACAACTCTCCTAGAAACTGTGACTGCTGGCTTTTTTTGCTGATGTGTTTTTTTTTTCTGATCATTCACTTTATCATCACGCAGTAGCTTCTGGGCCTGGAGGGTTTGTTTTGGACAAAGATGCAGTTTATATCAGATACAGGAGCATAAAAAGAAATCTGTTAGGGTATTATGCCTCATTACTCACCAAAACTACGTGAAGACCTAATATACTACTGATTTATAAAGTATATTAAGTGACAGGGAACAACTTTTCTGCAGGCATGGTCAGGGTCTGCGCTCACACACAAAATTCTGGCCCAATTTTCTGTAAATATATTGGTGTGCAAACTGAAAATTGTTTTATCTGAACTGATTACAGAAGGTATTCTGAATTGTACTTTAAAACTCAAGCATGCCAGTAATTTATACTGTAACACGGTTTCTTTTGACTTCATAACACCAGCCGCTGGCACCAACATGGGTACCGATGGGTCCAGGAATCAAACCAAACATTTAGAGACCTCAGATTAACCTCTCTGAGAAAATCATCAGGCCATGGCAAAAGTCTGTACTTTTTATTATTTTTGTAATGATTTTATACTTGAACACTGAGCAAGTGTAAAGAAGAAAAAAGAAAAACAAACCCAAAAGAAACTGAAGTCTCATGAGTAATAGAAAGAAACATCCTTCTGCATATGACATCACAGTTCTAGAATAGAAATAGTTATATTAGTCACAATGAGTCTGTGACCAAAAGGATGCTTGTTTGAGAGATTAACAGTGACAACTATGTACAACTCTCTCTGACATTCAACAAGTCACCTGGCGACACGGCCGTCTCAATGCGAATATCGGCCTGTCTTTCTGATATCTCTGCATGGATGAAGGGCCGTCACCTTCAGTTAAATCTGTCCAGGACTCAGTTCAATGTCAATCATTCCTTACCTCCTCAGATAAACGTGCAGCTAGATTCCACCACACTTGTGCCCACATTTTCTGCCAGGCATCTTGGTGTCATGTTAGACAGACAGCTGACCTTTAAGGACAATGTTGCCTCGGTTTCCCAGTCTTACCGATTTGTTGTTTACAACATCAGGAAAATCAGACCCAACCTGACTGAACATACGACACGGTTCTTGGTTCAGGCTCTGGTCATGTCACGCATTGACTACTGTAATTCCTTGTTGGTCGGCCTTCATGCATGCTCAGCATCAGCACGTCTGGTCTTCAACCGTCTCAAGAAAGCTCATGTCAGTCCGCTGCTAATTTCTCTGCACTGGCTTCCACCACAACGTGGCGTGAAATCAGTAGCTAGACGCTTCTCCATTGTTCCCCGATGGTGGAATCACCTACCAAACTCTGTCCGACCTGCAGGGTCTGTACATACGTACTTAAGAGCAAGCTAAAGACTCTTTAAGGAGCATTTCTGCATCTAGTAAACTTCTCTGCTCATCAGAATGAATTAGTAAATTTGTCCAGGTCTTTGCATGACTCTGCACTGAGAAAGCTGCAGGCACTTATGCCAAAATTATATTATGATGGTGAATTTTAAGACCTAGTTTTTGCTGAATAAAGGGACTGTTCTGTTGGGTGGGAAGGGACAAAAAAACTAGCACTAACATGGCAGCACCTGTGTCCAACTGGACTCACAGTAGTCTAATCAGCACATATCCATGCTGCACCCTCCTATGTGGTTTCTTGCTTTTCATAAAAGCATCTGGTTAATGACGGTAGTAGTAGTAGGTTCAACAAATCTGTGGTATTGGGTTTGCTAAGCTTCGCCCATGAACTCTTCTCAGCTTACAGTAGTGGGTCTTACAGTTAACAACTCAACAAGCCTTAATGTCTTTGAACATAAGTATACTTATGTGCACCATGAACAGTCCCAACGCTGTTTCTGCCAAATGGAGCTGCTGCAGGACCTGACCGAAAAGTGGTTTTGTTCATGGCCATCCTGGTCGTCAGGCACCACCCCCTCCTTCGGTCCCAGATGTATAAAATGGAAGATCTTAATGGTCTGAGTGGAAAGAGTTAGTCTATTATCTGTTGCCACAATGATCTGAACCACTGCCACACAGCTCCCCCTTTAGTAGCCAAAAACCACACCCCACAACCACAAGTGCATTTAAAAGATTAAAAATGTAAAAGATCATGTAATCTTCTTCTTTTTGAGTCCGTTGCAATCTCAGAAGTCGTTCTGCCAGTATCTGGCACAGGTCACAGCTGTTGGGGTGCCGGGGGCTGCACTGGGGCGCGTCGTCACAGTCCAGTAGGTGGGACATTGTCTGTACTGCTCCACAACTGCATGTATCTTCTGTCTGGTAGCTCCATGCTTTCATGAGTGCTTCGCATCTCCCCTGCTCCACTCGTAGTCTGTTGAGGGTCTTCCAGGTTGGCCATGGGAGGTTGTGCCCGCTGGCGAGGCATTCAGTCACGGGCTCCTGTGTTGAGCTCATTCCATTCATCTTTCCCAATGTTCAGATTATTTAATATAACCTATGTATAGTTGTCATGAATGTGAAATGCAGAAACCATTTATTTGAATAAGTAAGATATATAATTTGAATAAGTCTGTAAATGCGTCTATATTTCGGCTGGAAAGTTGGACATTTGAACATGAGGGTCAATGGAGATTGAGGGACTCACCGATGTAACAAAAAAAAAGATATGATCCATTACTGTCATTAATTAAAGCATTAGAATTTGTGTAACAAATGGCGATGGCAGCACTATTTGCTCTGGACATTTTCTATACTTTACTACCCATCAGTCAGAGGTTGGTCCACATTAAGTACATGTTTTTATTACACATCCTTTTTATTCTTTTTTAGGGCTCTGTAAAGACATATATTAGGCTTGTGACTAGGCTTCCGTATGCAGTGAGTTGGGATTAAGAAGTGATTGTAGTGACCTCATAATGTCCAAGTAAAAAAATAGAAGCTCAACGTGGTTGCAAGAATGTCATGAAAGAGCAACTCCTTGGTGGAAAACTCCTCATTGACAAAGTGCAATTGTATTGAATGCTTTCAGGAATGTAAAGATGGCTCATTTGGTTTTACCAGCTTTAAATACAGTGTTTCAAAAACAGAAGGCATTGCTACGTTGCAAATTCACACACTACCGGCTTCAGTGTTATCACTTTTCTATCAGCGTGTTGTGACCATACTCAATGAGTTGCAACATGTAATACGGAAAGCGAAGGTTACATAAGGAGTCTTTAGAAAACCGGTGCCAACAACCCATGGCAAAAATGTAAAACCCTCTAAGCTATAATGGGAATGTTTTATCCACCCCTGTGTAGGTGTGCCATCAGGTTGGCTATATTAATATTTTATATAGTGTATATATGTTAGTGTGTTTTTCACACACTAACTGGGGCCTTATCTCTTGCTCTTATCTCTATTGCTTTGGTCTTAAATTTTGTGGTCTGACACAAATTTGTATTTACAAGGAAAAATCCTGGCAGTAGGCCAAATCGAGAAGTAGCTGTATTACAGTGAGTCTATGCCATTATTCCTACAACAGTAACAGAGGCTCAATAAAAAAAATGTAAAAAATATTTTTTTATTTATTTTTTATTACCCATTTCAAATAGTAAAATTCCATAAAAGCTACAGATATACGACTGTAATGCAATATAGAGTAATGGACTGTTGAATTATGATGGTAGATGAAGTGTCTCTGTTGCCGGTGTGTTACTGTTGTTGCCGTGTAGTTGTCAGTTTTTGTAACATGGTCCAATGAGCAGAGATTCATCCATAAAGGAAATCATGCTGTTCCCCAGAGATGCTCCTCCGCTGCTGGTGCGCCAACATGTTTTTGTTTGACTTTACACTCCGCTAAAGTGCTTCATTTGACATGTGCCCTCTCGGTGACAAGAACCATCCTCTGCGGGGGAGAAGTTAATTTCCTCAGAGGATGGCGCTCTACCTATTACATTTTTAGACTGCTTTATTTGCGCTCTGTTTCTGCTGCTTTTCGATGAAATTTTAAAGCAAGAGTTCTCCTGGGGTCAAGCACGCACAGATAGCGGCAATTTGGATTTGTTTATCACCCATTTGTACTGACAAATAAAGAAAAGGTGCAGAACTTACAGGACTACAGGAGAAGCATTATAGCTAGCCAGAGCAGCAGTTACAGATACCCAGCCTCCCATGTGGTTGACTGAAATGAAGCCAATGCACCATATCTCTACAAACACTGTAACAACACCATGAAAGCTGAAAACAAACTGCTATCTAACAAGTGCAAGAACACAGACACTTTTCCAATAATTAGACAAGCACAGAATAGCCGTTAGCATCCAGTAGCCATAGTTTACACTTAAAAAATGCATCACATTTTAAATGTGAAACAGTGTTGTATATTTGATAAATCATTCCACTGGCAATCGGCCTCCTACAGCCATTACCTGCTTGTTGCTTGTCTTTGGTGTGACTGGTTAGTTTTGTCAGCCTGAAGAACAACAAACGTCCTCGCTCACATGTTGGGCAGCGTCAGTGGTGCTCCACTGAGTTTGTAGCAGGTGGCATCAAGCGTTGCTGAACGTTTTGGATCTGTGTCGAAGCATCGTCCCCTGTAAGTAGTTTAAGCTCAACTTTTCAAGTGTTGAAGGAAGAGTCAGTTGTTGGAATTGTGCATATGCAGCCTAGTGCTAGCTATGGATGGGAATCGAGAACCGGTTCTCAAAGAAAACCGGTTCCCAGTAGTTCGATTCCGTGCAATCGTTAACGCGTCTGCCTAATGATTCCATTTATAGGTTCTGCCACCATCTGATGCATTTGCGTGATGACTCCACCACCACATCCCATCTAGTGCACTCCGGTCAGCCGACCAACTGTTGTTGGAAGTGCCCAGGACCAGGCTTAAAACCAGGGGGGGCAGAGCCTTCGCTGTGGCAGCCCCTAGACTCTGGAACTCCCTTCCCCTACACATCCGGGCGGCCCAGTTTTAATTAGTGTCTTTTTATATTGTCTTATTAAGATTTTGTCTCTTAGCCCTTTTCTAGTCCCCTTTTTTTATGTCTTCGCTTTTTTAAAGCACTTTCTGTGAAGCACTTTGGTTGCGGCTCAGCCGTTTGTTTATGTGCTATATAAATAAAATTTGACTTGACTTGACTTGACTTGGCATCATGTACACGCTTCGTTTTTTGGCTCAGAATGTTTCCAACATGGTGTGGAAGCAGAAAGGCTCCAAAGTTTGGTTATATTTCATGAAAAAGGACAATACTAGGGCCTGGTGCAACCATTGACTGTATATAACGATGGACGAAGGATTTGGTCACGTGATCCATTGGTTTCTGAAGACACGTTTTGAAGCCTATAAGCCAGCCCAAGTTTGATCCTTGCCCGACCTCTTGCTCAGTCTTTCTCTTCTCCTTTTCCTTGCTTCCTCTGACGTTGTCCTCCTTTAGTTTCTTCGAAACCTTTTGCCTTCATTGCACAAATCAACAATGGTGAGCTGGTTAGCTACCAACCACGTTCACACAGCACAGTTGTGGGAACACTTGTGTACCGCACGGGAAGAAAGGTGGATGTTTATTGGTCTGACAAAGGCATGTAAGAAACGCCCACGAGGGGGTGGGATTTGCTTTGCAAACAGCCCCGCCCCCGTGCGATTCCATTAGCCAGCACTGACTGTACAAGCGGAAAGCGTCCTGAGTTTTGCTGACTGTTCACTTAAAATGGGGTGACATCAAGCATTTCCGAACTGAGCGTTGGGTTCCCTGAGTCATGGTGGGAGCGTTGCTTCCGTCAAAAGTTTGGGGAATTTTCAACTTTTGACACTTTGAAATTGACACGTACATCAGCTAATCAAGTCGCAGCTACGCAGTAAGTGAAATCATACATGGGGGCAAGACAGTCTCAAAATATGAAGTCATTTGATTGGCTGTTACTCTTGAAGCATGATAAATCCACAACACCACCCGTGAAGCGTTAATGCACAGCTGCTGTGGGAGCGTACCATAACTAAGAGGCCACAATCTGACTGATTTGCGACAAAGTGTGAAAAGTTGAACTTTTCTCAGTCTCTGATGGGAGCAATGTTGAAACTGTTGTTTGTGATACCGCTGCACTAAACACGCTCATGAGAGTTATCCAGCTGAACCACAAAATGACATACTGCAATTAGAGGCCGGAGGGGGCCTTAGGGGGCCTGAGGCGGGGGTTGTCTGATTCACCCTAATATAAGTTCAACAAAAAAGTATTTTTTCTGTAGATCAGTGATGTTTCAGATAATTGGACTGCAAATTCTCTGTCAACCTGCCTTTCTGACAGCAGCTGTAAAACATCTTCAGGAGGTGTTTATCCCATTATATTAGTCCTTGGACTCACGGCAACATAGACGAGCACGTGAAATATCAGACAAGTCAGCAGATGTGGTTTCACGTTAAAGAACGTCACACTGAAAAGTCCCCGGAGCGAGGCGCGTCAGCTGTCTGCCGCTCGCTGCACCAGTCAGGCCGCGGGCGGACACCGAGGGGTTAACGCGCGGCGCTCCCAGGCAGAAAGGCAGAAGTAAACAAAAAGAGCTGAAGCTTCACTTGCTGCTGAAGTCGAGGCGTGACCCTTGAGATAGGCACCGAGCTATCATGAGGGCGTATCCCTGAGTGACTGGCCAGGAGAACAGAGAGGTCTTTGTCAGGGCTGTGTGCGAAAAACTGCTGAGCCAAGCAGACCCTCACACGCACACACACACACACACGCACACACACACACACACACGCGCACACACACACACATCCACCCCTCCAGTGTTTTTTTTTCTTTTCCCTAAAGACACACATACACACACTTGTCTGTATTTACCAGCGGTCCCAGGGGACAGGGCTTTCACTCCAGCTGGTGGGAGGTTAAGGACGGGGAACACAGGGACTGTTTTGTGCCTAAGAACTTAAAGCTATGTCAATATGTCAGTGGGGCACTCCGAGATGCAGTCTTAAGCTTTAACGTAACCTTTAACGTAAACAAAGAGTTTCAAACTATTTACCATTAAATCAGCTTCGACAGTCATGTCGTCTTGTCTTGTAAAAGTTTGTGTTGCGTCTCTAAAAAAGAAATGGCAAGGACTCGCCCGCTCTAGTTTGTGCTCAGCTCGGTGTGTGTTCACTGGTCTGTCTTGCAAATTGTCATTGTGGAATTTCGCCTAAAGCGAGCAGAAAAGAGAAAGTCACGCTGCTGTGGATGAGCGTTGATTTATTAAGATTCAAACCTAACGAGTGGTATTTTATGAGTGTACATCGTAAAGGATGGCATGTAGTCTTCCCTCTGTGCCTTTTGTGGTCTTTACACAACTGAATTATCTGTGCCAGAAGTAAAAAAACTAAAATTCCCCAAATGTTACAGCTGCAACAGCTTTGGTAACATTACGGTATCAATTCATACCAGCTCACTCTACAGAGCAAAGCTGCGACATGTTCATATCTTTTACGAGGTTTTTTCTGAAAGCCTGAATTCTCCGTTTTCCTGAGGCCATATGTCTCTGCTCCTCCCAGCCCCTCGCACGTATGTATACACCCTCTCCTTACTGCCCCTGTCTACACAAAGCAGCTGCCTGGGGGAGATTTCTTTAGAGACGCAGCAACAGGGAAGTGAATCACAGTTTATATAAGGTTGCACCTTCCCCCTCAGAGCCAAGAACATGCTCTTTTTTTTCATGTCCTAATTTCTAATAGTGCCTTTAGGTCTTATGAAACGCTCCTATTTTCCTTGCTAAATTAATATTTTCGGGACTTCCAGTGTTAAATCACTGCTGCCTAGTCACAAAGGAGGTTTTTATTCGACGACATGATTTTTTTTTTTGGCTGGATTGTTACTAATTGTGGCAGTAGGGGTTTGGAGAGGGATGTTCATATGACTGATTAAATATATTTTTAGAAATGCTCGCAAGGGTCCCAGTGTAGCTCTATTAGCCAGCTTGACACTTTGATCCTGATTGAATTATCTGAACAACTGCCTGGTGAACTGAGATTAATCAGCTTCAGTCGATTAAACTGAAAAACTTCAGTGATCATGAGGGCTTTTTCTATAGCGCCGCCATCCCATCGGGACTGGTTCTGGCCAGTTATGTTTTGGTTAAGCTTGTTAAAAAATTATAGATGGGCAAATATAGTAAAAAAAAAAATGAACTCAAAGTCTGGAATGTGTGTTTTTAATCATATCTGGACAGTTTGATTTGAAATTGAAATCTCTGAGCTAAACGGGTGTGTTGAGTAAAAGCTGTGTCTTCATTCAAAGCATTAGAGAACACTGCAGATATTGATCCAAAGATATATTTATTTACAGAATTAGTCATGTTTCCTTCAGCAAAAATTGTTACAAAACTCATACCCCACCCCTCGTCTTCAAATAGGCTGTGAACAACATATTAGATGCTGGAACTGAGACATTTCAAAGAAAATATTAGCTCATTTTGAATATGATGGCTGCAGCAAATCTCAAAAGTTGGAAGATGAGCAACAAAATGCGACAAACGGAATCAAAACACTGTGGAGCAATTTCAAGAAAATGTTCTTCAACACCTAACTGTAAAGACTTTGAAGATTCCCCGTCTTCAGAAAACCTGGAGGAATTTCTATGCACAAGGTCAAAGGTCAAAACTGGATGCACAGGATTTTGGGACTTTGCTTTAAAAGGAAACGTGATCCTGCATGGATGCAGGAACACTTCTAGATGTCACTTTCTGTGAACAGTTCAATCAACAAATGCAGCTTACGGCTTTATGTGTAAGAAGAAGACACGATCTAGAAACACAGATGTCTTCTCTGGGCCAAAGCTCAGTTGAAACGGTCTGAGGAAAAATGAAAAACTGTCTGTGGTCAGATGAATGAAAATGTGAAAGTCCCTCTGGAAACCACGCCCCGTGTCCTGTGAACTACCGAGAAAAGGGACCATCAAACTTGTTATCAACGCTCAGTTAAAAAGCCTGCATCTGCGATGGTATGAGGTTTCATTCATGCACATCTGGAAAGGCAGCATTAATCCTGAAAAGGTGTTTATAGGTATTTAGAGCAAAATCTGCTCCTGTCTCGATGTCGTCTCTTTCAGGTAAGACCTTGCACATTTCAGCAAGACGATGCTAAACCACGTACTGTAGCCGTCACAACAGCATGGCGTCACAGGAGAAGAGACCAGGTGCTCAACTTGGCCCACCAGTCCAGCTAGATCTTTTCTAGATCTTTTTTACCAATAAAAAACATTTGACAACAGTCCTGGGCTACACATGCCCCCTCTGGCCAGCCGGGGCACCAGATGGGGTGGGGAGGATCTGGCCGGAATAACGTTATCCTTCCACGCGCTACGTCCGGCCAGAGAAGCCCCACTCTGGTGAAAAGAAGCGGCCTGCTCACTCCTCAGGTTAAGGAGGAGACTTGAGCTCAGTGTGGCTCTCCTGGTGTTGGTAGAAGGAGCAATGCCCAGGACTTACTTAGGTAGGAGCACTGGGTGAAGGAAAAAAAACTAACAAAAAAAAACCAACATTTGACATTGCATTGAAAAGAAACTCCAGGAACTGGACCAGGACTGTTGAGCAGCTAGAATCCTCTCATGAAATTCCTGCAGCTGATCTCCTCACTTCCAGAGAGTGGTTCAAAGAGGAGATGCTACCCATCACCCTCTTCCAACTTTTTTGAGAAGTGTTGCTGGCATCAAATTAAAAAAATGAAAATAAAATCATTTTCAGCATCTAATATGTTGTTTACGTTCTGTTGGGAATATAATATAGGTTTATGAGATGTCCAAATCATTGCATCCTGTTCTTATTTACATGTGACCTGGTGCAGTGATAGTTGTTAGTTTGGAGAAGGAATAACAATTCTGATTTGCAGCTTCTGATGCTGTTAAAAGTAACTATTCAACTGTTTTTTGGAGAAAATAATTTCAAAAATACGAGAAAGGAAAAAATAATAATCTAATCCTTGTTTGAGCAGTCTTACACATTATGGTTTTTTTCTTATCTGAATGTGGTCTATTAAAAAACACAGGAAATGGCTCTTGTTTTTGCCTTTTCACAAATTCAGGATTCAAATGCTGTACTTACTATCTAAATTAGCCATGGTTTGGCTCATCTAAGGATGCAGTTTTTTTTTTTAAAGCAAGAAATTTTGCCTTTGATTTTAGACTCTATGAACTGTAAAAACCCCTTGTGACATAACCTTTAGCACACCTCACCCCCGTCCATCACCACTTATCAAGTACTGATCGGAATTAACAAGCCTTTTTCTGTGGTTATCTCATACCAACACCACCATCTCCTAAAACAGAGCCAGAGCCTCTTCAACGATTCCTTTATACCTTTTAATGTTTATGGCAGCTTGGTTTAAAATGAATGCAACTTGATTTGAAGCTGGGTGGATGCAGATGTGACCAAGCTTGATATGTCAAAGCTAAGGTGACCAGGTTATGTAACTCACTTTGAAACTCCTAAACATCTGATCTCAAGCACAAAAGACTGATGTTTTTTTTAATAAAATAACTAGCTCTGAGTGTCTTATATAAATGTCATATGCATGAGGAAATATGAATCCAGAATATTTTCTGAGAAGCAAATTGAAATGAATTCCAGACTTGTCAGACCAAAGATGGTCAAAAGCAGTGATGGGCCAGTTTTACAAACGTAACGTCCCAGTAATCAAAGCAGTCTGTGCCGACCAGAGGGAAACTGAAAGAACTATTAATGTGGTTTATTGTTGAGAGAAAATTTGTTTCCTTAATTATTTTCCATTTTACGACCCGCATTAGGAAAAAGAAGTTGAAGACAGGACATGTAAACTGAGCATAAAGTTTTAATGGGAAAAAACAGCAATGTACCCATTTAACAACAAAAGAAATAAAGAGAAACTGTAAGATTTGAGCCAAGCTCTTATGTACAGCATATTGCACTAGAAAAGTAACAAACATCCCCTGTCCTCCTCCTCCAATCCCTCCATCATTCCAGTGTCCCGCGCTGTTTGAAGTCTGTGCAGGAGAAGCAGAGCAGTCCCAAAGATAACACAGCCAATGTTTTTTTCTTTTTTTTTTGTTTTTAAAGAAAAAAAATGCTACATCTGGACTGGGTCTCACTTCATTAGACACATGAATGTGAAATCCTTGAGACCACTCTGAACGTAAAGAAAGCAAGGTGAAGACGATACGACCTGAGCGTACTGAGCACGCCGGCCTGTTCATTTCATGTGTTAAAAGATACTGTGGTTTTTCACTCCGAAGTTACATTCAAACCCTTAAGATACAGAAATTTGTTTTCCAGGAATGTTGGACATGCATTTTTACTTCATTTACATATACTGAAAAAAAGCCCTTTAACTTGAGTGACACAGCAGACTTGGCAATATCAAAAATCAAGAATGCCATAACATTGAAAAAAGCAGTTGTAGAAAACCAAAAGTCCATGTTGCTGCAGCTATTTCTTCGTCCTCTTACAAAAAAAGTATCCAAAAACATTTTCCGTGGTTTTTCTTTTTTATAAAGATTGCAACATGTGAGTCAAATTCATGTCAAATGTATAAAAAACACCAAATCACAGCACTTGACAGTAAAGATACACTCTTTCTTGGTTTCTATAGAAACAAAATCAAACCAAAAAAAAAGTGGAAAAACAAAATTAAAGACAACAAAGGTTGAACAAAAATGTTTCACTTGAGTTGAGGTTGCAACAGTGGTTGGCAGCGACGGGTTCAACGCACCCGACAAACAAATAAAAACCGGGCACCATGGTGGCTCATCCCTCCTTCAAAGGTAAACCCAGATGCTTGGCCAGCCGTCCTGACGCTTCAGCTCTCCGCTACAAACATTTAGTCTAGTTTATCTGGATTTGACTCTGATTTTCTGGGGCTAGTACCAATCAAGGGTGTTATTAGCAACGTTGCGGCCTAGTTGGTTTTAATAGTGGCTTTTGTTTCAGTCGTCACATAACGCCCGCCTCCACATCGCTGTGATTTGGCTCGGTACGTTCTGTACCGATGAAAATGGCTACGGTCCCATTCCATGAAAGAGAAGTTTTATAAAAATGAATGGGTATGGCTGGCAAGACTGAAACCCAAAGCTCTACTCGATTTGTAGATAATAAAGCACAACAACCCCAGACGCGCCGGGCTGATCCAGCATATCGCAGATCTTTAAAAAGTTTCAAGAATCGACAGGGGAAGTTCAGCACTGGAGTAGAGAAAGCGAGAGAGGCGCCAGTACAGTATACAGATAAAAAAAATTTTGTACAGTGCAAGTTGCAAACAGCCATTTCTGGTATTGAGAGGGTTTTGGGTGAAGAAACTTGCCATTGGAGCAGAGAGATATGAAAAGTTGAGCCTGTGCCTCGTGAGCTGATGCGACAAATGAATGAGATTTATTTTTGTTTCTTTGAGCTCAAAAGTGAAACGAGCTGTGACTGCAGTGACCTGGGGTATAATTATGCCAAATGTTGTTGACGCTCATGGTGCGGCAGGTCTGTTACGCACAAGGCACATTTTGTACAGTTGATTGTCTGTCTGTCCTTCATGTGATTTCGTAAAGACTCACGCCATTTGTGTGAGAGAGCACGAGGCACATGGCTTTAGTCCAACCTCCCCACACACAGGCTTCAAACACGCAACTGAACGCACCTCCACAATGAGAAGAAAAGGACTGTACACTCTGAGATAGCATCTATACAGTAGCACTGGGCAAATATACACAAAATAAATTAGAATAAATTATCTTAAAAGAATCAAAACATAGCGAAAACTGTTCTCATTAAGGACAGGGAGTAGTTAGACAAGCTCACGGAACGAGAGAGATAGAGAGAGTAGGGGAATTTGGACTGCACATGAGTGTGTCACAACTATCTGAATTGGCTCAGCGTTCAATGTTTGCAGGAAACAAACTTTCGGGTTCAGCTACTCCTGTAGTAAAAAGAAAAAAACGTGCTCAATGTGACACACTCGTAACACACTCCCATCGAGAAAAAAAAGTCTCAAACATCAGATCCTTCACCATCCTCTGATTTAAGAGCGGCCACACGCAAACGTTTTCACCAGAGGTCGCTCTCAAATAGCGTTGGATGCGTTAAATATGGCCCGTTAACTACTCCCTGAAGAAAACGTAAAAAAGAAGAAGAAAAAAAAAAAAACATCAGTGTCTTAAAAGTGAATATTGTGAATCTACAACCGACAAGTGAGGAATCTTTAACATCAAATTTCTGACAGGCAGTGGCTGTGTTGGTGTGAAACGTTGTTCCCAGGTGTGTCCGTGTGTTAAGGAAGCAGATTCTTAAACTGTACAGAAGCCGTCTTCACGGAGTGAAGCTGAAGGTACCGCTGGCAGTTTGAGAGATCTCAAGACGCGTTTCAGCACATCAGGTTTAAATCAGTGCTCGAGACATTTACAGCTGGAGTGAAATAAAATATAAATGCATCTCTACAACGCATGCCAAAATGCTTTTGTAAAAAAAAAAAAAAAACAAAGGAAAGATTTGTGAAGACAAAATGTAGCTCGTGGAGAATCTCTGGATGTCGGTTTGATTGCAAATGCAGCTGATTCCTACGACTGTTACTCCTTCGACTGGCTGGAATATTGCTGATAAATGTCATCTCTTTCACAGGCAACCCACGATGCAGCAAAAGGGTAACGTTGCGATTGTCAAAGTCCGCTATGGGGTAACACATCCTGGGGAAAATTTTCGGAAAAATTATGACATCTATTCAAAGCTTTTCAGCTGATTGTTTTCCAATGCCCTGATCGTAATCCCACGAGGGAGATTTGTGCTTATTTGGTTTCAGAATCGATGCAGGATTTGCAGACGGAAAGCACGACGGACACATGATCGCAAACCGAGATCGGAGCCGCAATTGCTTTGAATGATTCGACTGAGATATCTTCAATATACCGAATTCAAGTATACATGCTTCATATTAACAGTGTCTGAATGTACACAGTGGGTTGGAGGGGACCTCTAACACCACATCTGCTGCTGGAGGGGGAGATGCTCATAAATGACACCAGTAAAAGATGCGGATTGATTTCACATCCCCGTGTTTACAGTGGAAGCTGGTGAAACATGCATTTATATGGAGCCTTTATCACATTAGTCAGCATGAAACAGAGAAGGGTAAGTACTTGGTTTGTTGTTGATTTTTGGGGGAATAAACCAGAAATGTGCCTTGAACCTTCAAGGTTTAAAGTCAGTAATTTCAGCACAGAAATGTCTTTTATCCACAGTCTGTCACCTAAAAGTGGCCTAATCTTAGCATTTTTCTCTCTCCCATGATTTTCATGATGCAAAATATCATGTTTTGCAGCAAGAGAGAATAAGGCATTCCCTGGACTGATGGAGGTCCTCCGGGACTTGAAAACACCAAATAAAAAGAGCAGTTTAACTGTACAAAATAGGTAATCTTACAAATATTTCGAAAATATCTCTTCAAAACACAATGGCTTCTTCTCGGAGAGGCAAAAAAAAAAAAAAAAAAAAGGGAATCAGTCTCCGTCCAGCGGCGACCAGTGTCTTCATCTCATCTTCATGTTCAGTTAGAAAACAAAATCCAAACCCGTTTTCCATCTTACAGTGCCATCTCTAAGTCTGATCCCTTGGTCCCATTTAGAAAAACGAGGGCCAAGGCGAGGGCCAGCAGGAAGTCCCTTCATCTCTGCTGTCCCTGCAGGCGGGGGAAGAGACCCTCTCTTGGAAACAGAAAGCCAACAAGGGCCATCGTAAGGCGCATCCACACAGGCAGGTTTTGTCTCTGGTGCCGCACGAACTGCAGGGACGACAAAAAAAGACATTGGCGATGAGCATCATTTCTTTTTTTTCAATGAATGGTGTCATACGCACTACACTTGTCAATTATGAAACAGGGCTTCCCGTAACTATGATTTTATTATGATTTTTTTCCACTTTTTGATACATCTTTCTGTTTAATGCCAACAAATAATACATTTCATCATTCTCACAATTTTTTAAATGTGAAAAAATAAAATGACTTCCATACATAAACCAAAGCAGAAGTGTCATAGGGCTTTGTTTGGTTTATTCAGAACAATCTCCATGAATTTAAAATAACTTATTCAGACCACATAAAGTGCAAATCTTGTTTAAGACATTACTTTGTGTAAAAGTCCATAATTGTAACATAAATACTGCCCAAAGTTGTAAGTCTGAATGGTTTTCCATCACCAGCGTTAATCACTGCACAATTCATGTTGAATATGTTACTTTTTTAATCTTAAATGATCATTTACCAGGTGATAGCACAAAGAGGGATGTATATTTGCCAACAAACATGACATTAATAGAAATCAATATTGTAGTTTTAAGAGCTCAAGAAAAAAACAAATAAGCTGGAACACTTTGGAGCAGGAAAGCCGTTAGCGTGATCATTTTATGTTTTACACCAGAGAATGATCAAGCCGCGACTTACATGTGAAAACCATAACATAACAAACTACATTTAATGCAGCTAATGCGTTTACTTTCCCTTAATAATTAGGTATATGCTTATATTGTTGTAGTGTCATCACTTTTAGGTTTTGAGAACCACAGGATATTTTCTTTTGACATGCTCACGCATGGCGGTTGTGGTGATGTAATACGCTATTTAGATTTTATTGAGCGTACAGAACAACATTTTGTTGCGTTTCTCCCTGAAAAAGTCCCAAACCTGATGCTTGTGGTTTTAATCTGGTTTTAAGTAGTAGAAGTTTCATTCAATTAAGGTATGCTGCTTGTACCCGCCATTGTCAAGGTGACGCATCGATGCATTCTATGCAAGTCGACATATTTATGTAATGGATTGCGTCGATGTGTCTTGCAGCTCTATTATGAAAGTCATTTCTTCAGAACAGAAGGTTAACACTTGTGAATTATGGGTGAACCCTGTGAGTTACAACCAAAAGAGCATATATGCGAGCTCATGTTTCCACAACATTGGCTTGTTTCTAGAAAACGTGTCACAAGAACACACAAGTGCACTTGCACTCTTATCTCAGGAGCTCTCATTTACAAAAGAAAGTCAATAATGACATCTGATTCTGTTCATGTAAAAAAGGGATATTGGGGTTAAAATTAAAACACTATATACAGTCTGACCCCTGGATCTGAGGCTTATTGCAGTGAAATTACTCAATCTGTCCTAATGTTTGGACAGTCTCTTAACTTCTAAGCGTGTGGTTCAAAGTGTGATGTTTTCTCTTAACGTGCTGCTATCCCCTGGCACGCCTCCTGAGTAACAGCACAGTCAGCTGAATACTTATCAAAACTAAACTGAAACTCCCTCCCCTCGCACACGGCTCCCCTCTCCCAGTTCTGTAATTCTTGCTTGTTTTTTTTGGGGTGTTTTTTGCCCTCGTGAGCCACAGTCAGATGAAGGGGTTCCTGTTCCTGTCGGCGCCCCTCTGGATACCTCCCACCCCCACCTTCACCCCTCATCCTGGAGAGCTCCTGCTGCGCGTCTCACATATTGCAGCCTGTTGCATAAGCATTCTTGTTAAAATTATTTCTGTGCTCACTACATCAAGGTCTCTACCAGCCTAGCAATCGGAGTCTGCCACAGGCTATTTGATGCAGAACAAGCAGACTAAACTGAATTGAACCAGCACCACTAAACGTAACCCTAATTGTCCCTAATTGCTTTAATTCTACACTGCTAAGCTTATTTAAACAGCACCCTTGTGTTTCACAGGAGGCTCATCTTTCTGCACTCAAATGCGTGGGTAGTAGGAGAATAATGTGTATTATGTTGACCCAAGCTTATTAAACCCTAAATGATTAAGAAAACAAACCTTGTTTGTGCTCTAGCCTTCACTCTAAACGAGGATGAGTTTGTGGCCACAGAAATCAAACCCAAATGCATTCTGTTTCACACAGACATGAACCCACAAATCAGCTCAGATGGGCAATATTCACTCAGAAAAGCAACTGACAACATCTAACAATAGCAGCAAAGTACACAGGAGTGATTGCATGTCATAAAGGAGAAATTGTAATAAGCTAGAGTGAATGTAGTAATAGATCCGCTAAAGCAGAAGACAACCATAGCACAGGAAGCAAAAAAAAGGGGGAAGAAGAATCTTATCACTGTCACAGAGTAACACACACAAACCAAAGATGCACACGCTGCACGGCAGCGGGACAACTGAGGTATTGTGGGTAGCCGTCACGTTACTGGTTGTGTCTTCGTGTGTGTGAGTCAGAGTCTATTTTTAGATGAGCATATAAACAACTGACTACGTCTACCCAGACACAGACATGCTGTTCGCTCTAGTTGGTGGCAATCAGATCGTGCTCACCTGTTCTTTGTCAGTATTTGCAATGTCATTCTCAGGGTTTTATTATTTCCTAAACTCTTCCAAGTTTAAAAGCTGCAT
The DNA here is from genome assembly GCF_033807715.1 of Cololabis saira. NCBI lineage: Eukaryota > Metazoa > Chordata > Actinopteri > Beloniformes > Belonidae > Cololabis > Cololabis saira. The sequence continues at coordinate 26,232,488 of NC_084604.1, forward strand.
ATGATATGTTGTACTTTAAAGGAAAATGACGTGTGGAAAAGTTGCTTGGTTACAGCTGAGGCCAACATTTAAAGGAATGTGGTCATAAATGGTGTCAAACCCCGATGAAGAAGTACATTTCTCAAATTTTTACCCCCTATTTTTGTCGACTTAAAAGTCTGCCCTGATATTGCCGTTCACAGTAACAACAAGGTATAAGCGACAAAAACATTGCAGCACAGTATTCTTCTACAACCACCTTCTTATACTGAGAGTAGTTTTGAATAATAGAAGTCTACGGCCACGACTGGGACATCAAAACTTGCACGATGTGACTAATGCGTAACTTAAGACTAATTTTTTTAGTGTGGCCAAGAAGGTGGTTGATTCTCTGTTCAAGATCTGGGTTGCAGCCATTTCAGCTGCAAAAATATTCAGTCCCTTTTCTCCAAACGAGTCATAAATTGGCACAGAAACGTTTTTATTTGGGTCTCCAATCAAGCTGAAGCTAATGGACATTTTTAATACAAAAACTCAAGCCTTGCTGCTTACACGTGTGTGAAATATACATGAAATGGTTGGTGTTTTTGTGATTTTGTTTTTTCTTTTTGCTTGATAGTGCACTCACGCTATAGAGTTGAGGATGAGACTTACCAATTCAATGTGTTCCTGGTGGAACTGGTCTCCAATCTGCCGGAGTTTACGTCCAATTTGCACCTCGACGCTCACCCCCGCCGGCTCCTCCGGCCCCGCTGCCATCCTGTGGTTCTCTTCCCCTCCATCTTCCTCCTCAATCTGGCTCTCGCCCCGGTCCTCCATGGGCTCAAACTGAGCGGGAAGATGTGAGAGCAATCCAGCGTTCCCTAAGACCAAAGAAGAAAAAAAAAAGAAGCTTCCTTTAACTTCAGCTTGTTTTGAGTTTCAAATTCCCTACAGGATACCATCAAGATCGTATCAGTGGTGTTTGAGTAAGCAGCTAGTAGTTTCACTTCAGTAAAATTGCAAATTTTTGCTTTTTCAAATATTGGTAAACAGTGAAGGGGAAAAAAAAAAGCCACTAAAATGTATGATCAGACTATCTTGTTTACCAAGTACAGCCTCAAACACAGTTCCGTCTGAACTTCGACATGCAAAATAAATGTGCTGCCACAATGGTTTCCGAAACCCAAACGAACAGGCTTTATCAGATCGTTTTTGTTCTTGAGTGGAAAAATCCACCAACAAAAAAAGATTGAAAGCGTTGGTAGGAGGACAGCGCAAACACCTTATTAAATCAACAAGCTCCTCAGTGAACTGCCGCCTTTTATTGAGCTGTGTCACTGAGTTTACTCACTGCCTCTGGCATGCATCTGGCTTCTGCAGTCATGCCACTTGGAGGGAAAAAAACACTTTTTTTTTTTAATGTTATCATGTGTGCAGAATACCCTGCACGGAAGGGCATAACATCTCTAAGAAACTCAGTGCCCTGGACTGTGTTTGCAGAGGAGACGGGGCACAAATCCAAGTGCATGACATCCATTACTGGTTGGATTACAATGACCGACGTGGTAATAGCAGTCAGTGGTGTTTATGCATTGATGATTTCAAATCCAAAACAATAGGAAGCTCTCATACACAGATCCTGAGTCAACAAACAAAACATTCTGCTAAAACATCGGTTCAACTCGATTAGCGTGATGTCACACTAATTTGATTAGGCAAGGGAAAACACTATTGGATTAAAACTGATGGTCATATTAGTGCTGGTATGTACCTTCTTTTTTTTTTTTTTTTTTTTTTTACGTGTATGTGATATCATTGTTTCTGTTTTCATTTTATCTTAAAGAAATGATGGCATGAGGTGCAAAAAAACCAATCCGGAAACTGTATGCATCATCTAATGAGATTAGGATTGTTGAATATTTTTAGAACATCACATACTGTTAAAAGGTATGAGCATGCTTTGTTGTGATGATTCAAAATAGTTTCATTTCTCACAAAAAAAAAAAAGATTCATAGATACCCTACTTTTTTTGATGTAATTACATTTAAATGAAACAGACAACTTCTAAAACCATAATCCCTCATAACTTCAGCCAGCTAACAGTGTCACACCCCCCCCCTCTTACCGCGGAAAGGTATGCAAGGCTGCCGGAGTAAGCTGCAGGGCAGTAGGTTAATGCTGTTATTATGGCCCTGCGACGTAGGCATGGCGGCAGTGACGGCAGCAAGGGCCTGTCCAGCTGCCATCTGTGTGGCTTGGTCTTCGTATTTGATGTCTCTAAAGGGCGTTTCCCAGAGCTTCGAGATAGGCTGTGACATGTCCTCCTCCTCATCATCCATCCGACGCCTCAGCGGTAAATTCCCTGGAGAGAAGAGGGGGACAACAGAGAAACTTTAGAACAATATTCCAAGAATTTTGTGAAGGTGTTTTGGTGATGTGACTGCATACTGTATTAATATGACTTAGTTTAACTGTTTATGATCTTTAACCTGCAGATTACTTGACTGTGATTTGTTTTAGACCAAACAAAAACTGCCAAATATCATCCTGTTATCAGTAAACACTTTGCTCTCCGGCAGATGGAATTATCTCATCCTATCTGCATTAAATGGAAATAAGTCGTTAATCATTGTAATTCCTTGTAAGCGGCTTATACAGTATGTCATAACGATCAAAACAAACAGGCAGAGGTGGACTTTCTCAGAACCGAAGACAGATCAGTGAATTTGGATTTAAAGATCAGCTGGGGTGCCTAATGTAAAAAAATTAAATAAGATTTAAAAAATGTAATGTACGTAAATGCAACGGCAGGAACCAACTGATGGGAAACACCTTGTGTAGGGGGACCCATTGCTCTGCTAAAAAAGCTGTGCCAGAGCTGTCACCCTTCTACAGCACATTTTGCCAAGCTCTTCCTGATATTCTGCCAAAACCATAACAGAGTGCCAAAAGATCCGGCAGAGAAGCTTTACCTCCCAGAATTACCTTAATTTGAACAGTGTGATGCACAGCAGAGCGCAGTCAGGGGATTAGGTTCCTTCTGCACAATGCCACAGCTCAAGACTTGGCTCAACAGTTGCTGTTGTTGCCTGCCCCTCAGCCAAAAAAAGTCACTAGATATCTGTCTGTCTGATCTACCACCAGGCACAGATACACAGGCAGAAGGTGAGTGAGAAAAATAGCGACACTGCCATGGACTGTGTGCGCAGCAACCATACATGAGGAAGAGAATGACTTTCAGTCCCTCCTTAACTGTGCCTTCTGGATGTAAATACTCCAGGGTTTTTCCTTTATCAAAACTACCGCTTTATCGTTCCACGAAGGGTGCATGTCTCTTTCTTTTGTTGTGTAAGTGGAGGCAAACGGCCAGGGTTGGCAAATGCAAAAGTTGAAACTGGATACACTGGTATTGTGTTTTCAGAGCGAGACAGCTACCGTCATATATCTCTTTGTGAAAGTGTCTCTCTTTGCATGATGTCATATCATATGGATATCGAGGAGGAAACTACATTTTGAATAGCAGTGGAAAAATACCAAGGCTTTGACGACTAAAATGTCAAGAAAAACATCGAATTGCCTATAATGGAACAACAACTGCCCTTGATTCCCCCCCAAGTTATTTAAAAGTCAAATTAGTTCTTTTCTCCAAGGAGGCTAATTAGTTACACATTTTTTGAAAATTTAAGACAACCACATGTTGTATTAACTTCACCTCCAGGCACATTGAGCAGTAGAGGCATTTATGCAATGGAGCAGCAAGAATCACTGATATCAACTGGGCACTTATGCTGTGTGTCAGTCGCAATGCAAGCCCTGTCTTGAATTGGCAAGACTGAATTGACTGGCAGTCGTCAGTGGACTGGCACTGTAGATATAGTTTCAGACAGATGAAATAAATAAATAAAACAAACATAGACGGGGAGACACACAGAGAATACATCACACACATCAAGCACACAGTGCCTGGGGCTGGAGGCAGGCCTGGCAGAAAGCACAGTGGTGGTCAGAGGCTCAAAGCCCCAGCAGAAAGTGGCTCCCTCTGCTGCACCATCTGTGCACGCAAACGCTGGCCGAGACTCAAGGCTGATTTATGGTTCCGCGTAACACCAACACAGAGCCTACGGCGTATCGCCGCGTAACCTACGCCGTGGGCTCTGCGTCGATTTAACGCAGAACCATAATTGAGGCTTAAGCCGCTACTTCACCTACGAGTACATGTCATGTGGATATCAGCATGGACGAGTGCAGGTGACATGCATGGATGAAGTCATGAAGCCTGCTTTCCCTACGACTATGAAAAGGCCAAGAAAAGATCTAGCAGGAGTATTTTGCATCGGCATGAGTAATTACATTGATGTAACTGGTTTATTTCACTTGACAGGGAGATAGAAACGTGGTTTAACACCACGACGTGGACATGCTTGGTTAGCTTACATCGAGTTGTTTCATTTAAGTAAAAATATTTATAGATAACTTCTTTTTTTTTTTTTTTTTTTTAAGAAAAAAAAGGAGTCTCCGACCCAATATGAGGACAGCGGGAGATGCGCTCTGCCGTCCCCGCAGCAGGAGCGACGTGTTCGGGGACAACATTCACAACAAACCGGCACACATAGGCTCTAATAAAAAGGAACCAGCAGATAAAACTTACTGAAATGAACAACTACAACTGAAGTTTTTGCCCGTTTTACCTCCTGAAAAGGAAAGACGGCAATAAGTACAACATATTCCCAACCTTGACACATTTCTCCGCACCTTTCCGCACGTCTTCCTCAAAATACAGACACTGACAGGAGCAGTAAATACAAAACTGAATTATTCATCCAGGGCAAACTATTCTGCCGTATGTTGAAATTATTTGCTGGTATAATTTAAGAGTAACACCGGATAATGACACGTAGTCCCAAGGTGGCATAAATACTGACTCTCCTCCGTATCTCTCTCTTTGTCAGGCAAAGTCACTCAACATGACATAAATCCAAATCCTGTACCGATATGAGCGCTGTGTCTCCAGCCTGAGCGCTCCTCAGCGCGCCTGTGCCCGGGCATGCCCGCCCGTCTAAAGCCTGAATTATGGTTCTGCGTTAAATCCATGGCGTAGCCTACGGCGTAGGGTACGCGCCGACGCGCACCGTACGGTGCGCGTCGGCGCGTACCCTACGCCGTAGGCTCTGCGTTGGTGGAACGCGGACCCTAAAATCAGCCTTTAAAACTCCTTCACACGCGGAGCTCGAGAGTCCCCCTTTTACATTGCTATAAATGCGACACTCACCGCCAGGAAATGCGTTTTTCGTTGAAACCGGTGGTATCTTGACACGTTTGCGCGACTCTGTTTTCCAGGGACTGCGCTGGCTGCTCCCCTCTCCGCATTACAGCCGCTCGTGGATGTTTGCTGAGTGGACGGGGGCTTGTTATTTTCATTCTGTTAAGGATGATCCGCCCTTTCGCCGCGGAGCCGCCTCCTTCTCAATCATGTGAAAGCTCCACAGTCAGCCGCGCTGTTGTTATGCAAATACAACACCGCTCAGGGGTTATAAAATGCAGTCATTGCTAAATTTTAAATTCTATTACCATATGTGTTTTACACTTAATTAGGGGAGAGAAAGTAGTTAGGCTATGTGCTTAGTAAAACTATACATATCTGAGAAATATTCAGTTTAGTATATTATTTCTTCTTCAGCTAAATGCATTTGAAAACAAAGAATTAAAAATACCACACGATACACCATTTAATACAAACATATATCTCCTACTAGCAGCATATTACTTGGTTATACTTATATCAAGCCAGACATACAGTAGGTGAGGTAATAGGTGAGGTGAGGTAATGTTTTTCTATCATGGCTAATGGGGGAAGGCAATTTAACGTTAACATATTTAACTGAAAGATGTTCAGATAACCCTTGCATTCAAAAAAATCTGCAAATTCACATTTGTCTTTTTTGCATGATTTGTTGAGCTGATGCTGTATTGTTGTTCATATGGGGGGGAGGGATGGAACTGCGCCTGGCCCTTTAAGAGAAGGGCCCTCCTTACCAAGTATAACCTGGTGACAGGCAGACAGCCAATCAGAGGCTTTGTTATGGTCTTGTCTTGTATTTCGTGTATCTTGACACGTGGAAGGGGAAAAAACACAAACCAAGATAAGGCATGTGACTGCTTTCAGCCCTCAGCTCAGCTGATTGGGAGCTGCTGCTAGGTAGAGTGGCTGCACACACCCAATTGCTGGGATGGAAATTATGTTTTGTGTATTGTCCAGTGACAAAAATAGATGCATAAATCTGATTGTTGTGCATGTCATATTTCTTTAAAAACTGTATGTAATGCTTCTAAATTAAATATTAGATACATTATGTTTTCTGCACCTCTCATGTGGGGACTTCACAGTAAAAATAATTTCCCAACTGTTTGCAACTTAGTTATCAATCAGGAAACATCACATTTTCCAATCCACTTCAGCCCCTAAACATGCTATATGTGCAAAAAATAAAAATAAAAAAAGGAGTTTTTTTCTAATTTTTATGTAACGGATTCTGGCATGGATTGGTAACCTGTCGAAGTTGTACCCAAACCTTTCACCTGAATGGATGGATTGGATAGATTATTTATTAAATTGATCATTTAGTCCGATTCAAGGAAAGGTTTGGGATGCAGGTAAAAATATACCACTCTTGTCTCTGGGTTATTTTTTTAAATAACAGATTTCATGGTTAACAAATTAATAATATTTTATCACATTCAGGGTATTTTGAAAATATTTTTGCTAGAGAAAATAACTCAGTGTCGGACATTATATAATAAAGACCACCCTGTTTAACATATAGGTCACAATATTGTAAGTCACATACAAACATTATTAAAAAGTCCTAATATAACCACTTAAACATTTTTGTCACTTTGTACTTAGTGGAGGCAAAGTTAGGAAGGTTTAAACCATGACTGTATTTATGTAAAACCAAAGTTTTTAGAGAACCATTACAAATAAACTTATAGCATAGTTAACTACTCACTGATTTATGCGGGACTTGTCCTTTAATAATAATCTAGTCATCCCAGTTAATAATGCCAGTTAAGTTGCTCTGTTAGGCTCTGTTAGGTTTAGTGTAACATGGAGCTATTTTGTGACATTGGACCTGCTGATGTGAACAATAAGAGCAAAACTGATCCAGCTGGGATCGTAGGATGTGTTTATGTCTGTTGTTTGGCTGTCTAGTCTGGACCAAAGACAAAGTCGCTTCTGTTTTCCACTGAGACCCCTTTTGAAATGTCTGGAGGACTAATGGGTTAGACAATGGCCTGGAGCAAGCGTTCTGTTTATCTTAGACGACAACGCAAAACTGGAAATGACTTTGCAGGATATTTAGGATATTTAGTTCGTACGAAAAGCAAAAAGTGAAAAGTACTATGTTTATGTGCGACTAAGCCTGAGAGAAATACAGAAATTAGCTTAGCGTTTACTTTGTTGATGCACAGAGCAGTCAAGTTTGATTCTGAAGTCGAGGTAGATGAGTTCATGCTGATTTTCCAAGATAAAATCCTGACATCAGCGGGTGTACCAGCTGAAACTTCCTACATGGAACTTGAAAATTCTGACTTGACACTTTTGCACCAAACTGAATTATTGACGCCTCTGAAAAAAACTCAAACTACTTGTGAAAACCTTCGACCAATTTCTGATTGCTTAAATCACATTATAACAACTTATTTGGCAGGGCCTGAACTGAAAAAGATGTGAAAGTTAGTCAGTGGGGCTTTAACCCCTGACATAGCAGCAAATTATCAGGCTTTTGCTCTTAAAGGAGCCGTCTGTAAGAAATGTCCAAAACTGGTACTGCAGTCACTTTCAAAATATTGTTGAGCGGCGTGTACCCTCCCCCTCCTCCCCCCGACCAGAGGTTGCCAGGTAGGCTGCAGAATGCAGCAGGAACGTAGGCTGCAATGGCTGCGATAATTAGAGCCGAGCTGGCAACCCGGATGCCGAAACAATACTGACTTGGTGATTGGGAGATAGGTGGAGGGTGGAGCTTCAGGCCAAAACAAAAAATGACAACATAAACATCAGTTGAGGGCTGCAACTCCTCTTTTTAAACTGGAATATCCTGGCTTGAGTGCTGTTGTCAGTGACATAAGTATTTGAAATTAACATGATTTTTAAATGTCTGTTGATATATCAGGGTCATTTTATGATTCGTTTTATTATTGCTCTTACATACAGCTCCTTTAAATGACATGCACCCCCTGTACAGCTGGCTCTCGTAGTTCAGTTACTCAATTCAATTCAATTCAATTTTATTTATATAGCGTCTATTACAACAAAAGTTGTTCTAGGCGCTTTCCAGAGACCCAGAACATAAACCCCCGAGCAATTATTACATAAACAATGGCAGGTAAAAACTCCCCTAGTGGGAGAAAAACTTTAAGCCAAACAGTGGCAAGGAAAAACTCCCCTTTAAGAGGGAAGAAACCTTGAGCAGGACCAGGCTCATAAGGGGGGACCCTCCTAACGGAGGCCAGCTGGGCAGAGCTGAGGGCTGTATTCACACAGCAAGTTCATCCACCACTGTAGCACCTTTATCTTTATGCCCTGCGGGTCTGTGGACGACCTACACCAAAGCAGGCCGGTGGGACATTTTGGTCTGCCAGTGTCATGACCCCTGTTTCACCCTGGGAGTTAGTAACAGGCGCATAATGCGGGCAAATGGAATGCTGTATGAACTGGCAATGTGGAAATGAAATAAACTCAGTTATGACGAGCCAGAGAGTCCAGCGGGCTGCCCAGGGGGAAGTCCGCTCGTGGCATTCAGGTGGACTGCTGTCAGAACACCCGGTCAAGGCTTGGAGTTGGATGCTGCTAAGATAAAAATACCATCATGTTTTTTGATGACAGTGGTGTCTGTATTAGAAAGTGCATCATTTGACTCTGAGCACTTGGTGCACAGTCCAGTTTAACTGAATAAAGCAGTTTGTGACCAACGACTATTTACTTCTTGCTTGTCAAGGGCCGCACTCGGGGCGGCAGTAGCTCAGGTGGTAGAGCGGGTCGTCCAATGATCGGAAGTTCGGCGGTTCGAATCCCGCTCTGTCCCAGTTTGCTGTCGTAGTTTCCTTGGGCAAGACACCTTACCCACCTTGCCCCGTGTGAATGTGTATGAATGTTTGGTGGTGGTCGGAGGGGCCATTAGCCGCGATATGGCAGCCACGCTTCCGTCAGTCTGCAGGGCAGCTGTGGCTACAAATATTGGCTACCACCACCAGTGAGAATGTGTATGAATGAATAATGATCTCTGTAAAGCGCTCTGGGTGCCTTGAAGGGCGCTATATAAATCCAAGTCATCATCATCATCATCATCATCACATGGTCTTGGAAAGGAACTGTCCCTTAAACAGTGAATAATGCCTCAGTGCTTGCAAGCACCCCAAGTAGTATGTGGCAAAATCTGAGAGGAACCCAGGACTGTCCAAAGCTAAACCCACATTTATCCAGACTCCACTGATGGGTGAAAGTAGCGAGTAACACAGAGCTTTCATCACAGGCGCTGCCTTCTTTCTGCATTGTAGAGCAACAATTGCTTTACCCATGGCCTCTAATTTTTTAAAGCATCCCTACCAGGGTTCAACCGAGGTACAAGGGTAGGAGCATCTAACCAGAAACCACACGGAAAAAAATAATGTTTAAAAGATAAAGAAAGCTTCACCTGCAGCCTAGTGCTTTCATTATGATACGTGTGTCCTGCTACTTAAATTATACTTGTAAAATATAACATGGTTTAAATGTCCTTAAAAGCATCCTTCCCTGACAACAATAAAGAGCCATTTTCAGTTCAGTCCCTGGGGGCACTCATAGTGTCCTCTGATGGATCCACTTTGACAGTGGCATAAACAACAGCCTTCGCTGTTGACCCTCATCACAAACTGGGGGCACGCCTACGCACCGCCTCACTCAAAAGAGAAAAAAAAAAAAATGCAAGCCCGATCCGTAAAAAAGGGGTTACTGAGTGCAGAACAGCAAAGCAAAGCAAGGAGAGTGAGACTATTTGATCCATTGCATGAGTCAGATTTTCCCCAAGAGACAATTTCTGGATGAAAGCAAGATGTGGTTGCCTTCGCATGGAGTGCTGGTGGTCAGCTCATGCAGGATTTTATGTTTTCACACTGTCCCGCTCCTTTGTTTTGCAGCTGGTAACTTGTGAAGGGTGATTTTCTGTTTTTTTTCTGAACTTCTCACAAAATTCCCATGCACAGTTAACTGGCAGACTAGCAAACCCCCCCCTCCTGAGCCTTGTTTAAGCTGCTACTCGACATCTCCCAACCCCCCGTCTACAACAACCCCCTTCCCTCCAACTAAAAAAAAGGACCCCACCCTAAAACTGGGAAGAAGAAATCAGGCGATGGTTGTTTTTTTTGCACAAACTCCCTGTCTGTCTCTCCCAATATATTTATGTGAATGTTTTTGTCTTTCAGTTGAGAGTGAATGAACCTCTGCACAGCTTGCATGCATATGGATAGATAGAACCATATTTCAGTTATTTGCAAAACAAGCTCAGTTGGAGCCTTTAAATCAGATTTCTACAATTTAACATTAATAAATGAAAGTTCAGCATGCAGGTGTTTAGCAAATTGTGTTAATTAAGATTTAATACAGGATATGTGATAGCAAACACATTTGCTTTATTTGCATAGACTGAAGGACAAATCATTAAGATATCTAACAATTAAGGTGTCTAATTAAAGCACTTTTGGAAAATTAACAGTGGCAAATAAAAAAAAATAAAACAGCCCCCAAGTGGAATATATCAGTTTGCTTTAGTTTAGTGTGGCTGTAAAAATTAATTAGCCCACTCTGAGCTGCATTTGAACAAACAAAGAAATGAATAATCGAATCACCCATAAGCCAGTTGTTGCAGTTTTTTCTCCCCCATGTTGGCATTATCAATAACTAATTAGTGTTCCAAAATAGTGGCTCCAAGACCTGTATATCACAGTCACACTCAGTTATCTCAGTGCCATTAGACTCTGGGGTATGAGGTACTTTTTAATGAGTGAACCGGTTCATTGGAGTTGTTGTTTATTTTTAACATTTGTGTTGCAAATTAGGTTTTTTCTTCTTCTTTTTTTTTTGTTATGTTTTGGCACGGAACATAACATGATGCACTGTCACCGCAAGCGTTTCGGAAGCACAAATATCATGTGTTGTGCAATCTCAACCCACTGTTTTAAGTCATTTGCTGTCTTTTTGCTTTCAAGCGCACCACTTCAACCCCTTTGAAGACGAAAACAGCCTTTGTGTTGCTGCTGAACTCAGAACCTGTCATCTAAACTGAAATTTCCTGTGCTTCTAATGTGTCAGCCGCAGTGGCAGACAACGTGTCCCAGCCCATTTTTGTCTGAGCAATTTTACCCAGCAAGGCAGTCAAAATTTCTCCTGTGTGAGTTATTTCTGACTATGCGCTGCCAGCAGAGGTGATAAGCCTCTGGATGTTGAAATTTTTCAAAGTTCCCTGCATAATGATACAATTTACTCATGTGGCTTTTTCCTTAACGGTACCTGACAACCAGGCACTTGGTCTTCTATCTTTAATCCGTTCCACATCCAAACAACTCCATCATAGTTTGTGCTTGTACAGTATGCACCTCCATATCCCAATTTTTGTCCTTTCCATCACTGCAGTATTTAATTACCTGTCCAAATCCCTGTTTTAAGGGGCTGTTTTTCCACATAAATTGACTGTAAAATTATGTGACAGATATGGCAAGTTTTCACAGGTTAATGGAAAGCTCTGTCCTCCTCCATGCCTCCCCCCCCCCCCACCCCCCCCACCTCCTTCTTTTCTGTCAACAGCTCTTGATTTTAGCCACAGGTACAGCAGGGGCTCGGTGAATGAATTCAGCTCTCTCAGGGTTCATCCAAAGGTAACTCATTTGAAGTTCAGAACCACCCGAGGGAAGCACTTCGCTCACGATTATGTGTGTTCTGACACCACTTTCATGCAATGAATTCAAGGTAACCCAATATATAAGGACTACCAGACATGCTCTGGTAGGAAGTGCTTTGCACCGCGCCTTTCACGTTGTCTTTAGTCTTTCAACTGCGAAGGCAAGTTGTGCCAAATTAACACCTAATGATTACTGAGCAGCAGCAGCAGTTCAGGCGGTAAACAAACCCTTTGTCAGGCAGAGCGGCAGCACGATAACACCTGTGCGAAACTCAAAATAACTTCTGGGTCCATTTTGCAGGTGTCCTTGCCCTGGTGAGGATGATTGTTGTCACACTGATACCAACAGGCTTAGTGTCATTTCATAAATCATAAACAAAATGCATACAGATGTTGATCACACCCACGTAATTTATCAAGGAGAAGTGAGTCAAATGTGGCCAGACTGGTTTGTTCTTGTAAACAGGTCCAGCTGTGACTCTTCCTCACTAGGAGAGTCTTGGACTTTTGCCAAAACTGAAAATATCTCTCATGATAGCGGTGGGTCCAGGTTTTCCTGCAGTTTAAGTTATGGTGTATGTTTTGTTTTCTTCATCTTCAGAGTTTTTGAGTTTATCCTTGACTTCTCTAACGTTACCTTCATCAAGACTTAAAGGGGACATATTATGGCATTTAATGTATATTTTAAACAGGCCTTGAATGTCTTAAAAACAATCTAAAGCTTGTTTTTTCTACATAAATCAGAAATCCAGCCTGTGGGCCCTGTCTTTAGTTTTACAGCTTCTAAAGCCTTTTTCTGTGTTTCATTTTAAGGGCGGGGGGGCTATGATAATGAGGCTCTGCGCTGATTGGCTGCTTGAATGACGTGTAGGAGGGGAGGAGGAGGAGAATAAGCCTCGCTCCGGCCAGAGCAGCCGGCTGCGTCGTACACAAAACGTGTCCCATGCGAGAAGCTTCTGCGACAAAATCAATTCCATGGCTTTATTTTTTTTGGATTGGACTGTCCTAACTGGCCGCGAGTTTAAGAGTTTCAGTGTGGACAGAGAGCGTCCGATGTCACGCAGCTCGAGGTGATAGTCGGACGCTCTCATTCAGTTACACGCTGTAAACGGATCTTAAAGCCTGATTTACGGTTCTGCGTTAAATCGACGCGTACCCTACGCCGTAGGCTCTGCGTTGGTGTAACGCGGAACCATAAATCAGCCTTTAGTCACCTCGTCTTCACACAGGAAGATTTCTCATCATTTCTTATGTTACGAGACAGATGAATCATGTTAACTGTAAATAAATCACAACACTGCTGGCTCAAGGAAGGACCGTGCGTTTTCTGAAGGTGTCGTTGAACAGCTTCAGGTGCTTGGAAGATCTGAAACCAGACAGAAAAAATGTATTACTAATTTACCTAACGAGTGAGTGGCTCCGTTAGGGAACACTGGAGCCGGGCCGGTCCGTGAGCAGCTCCTGCAGCTCCGTATGCGGCCCCGGTGCTCCGGAGCTAAGCTAAATACTTAGCCCATGCAAAGATCATACAAATATAAATAACATAAAAAAAAAGGAACTTACCGCTGACTCGTGTGCAGTTGCCGGGTCCGTGCTGTTGGAACTGATCCTTTTATGAGGGTAAATGTCGATGCAAAATCTCATTTCTACTCTCCCTCGCTGTTCAAACAGCCACCGCTTCTAAACAATGGCGGAGCTCCAGCCGGCGGAGAGAGCTGGTTGTGGGCGTGGTTTCAGCAGCGGAGGCCGAACCTCTGCGCCTATGCCTACGTCACCATAGGGGCAGATTCTAATCGGCTCAAAAAAAATCACGTGACACGTGGGGGATTCTGTCGGGCGGGGGTCACATTTCGTCTCCCCTCTGCTGGCAGGGTGAGGGGAGACCACTTTATATATGTTAAAACAAGAAAAAACTTGTTTTTCGTAATAGGTCCCCTTTAAGACCTGATCTGATCTTGTGCATGCTAACAGATTACTTTTCTTCCTGTCTTATTTTGAAAATGTAATTTCTTGTGTTAGTTTTGATTTTCCCTGTTCTCCTGATTGTCCTACTTGGACACCTGTCTCACCGTCATCCCCCTCAGTTTCCTCTCGTATTGTTCTTCAGGTTATAATTTCTCTTTTCAGAGTGTTTAATACTTACAAACCGTACAGTTTTTTTGGTTTACTATAAAACTGACTTTTGTCTGCCACTGCCGTCTCTTGAGCCCCATTTCCACAGGGCAGTTCAATACGGTCCGGCACGGTTCAGTACGGTTTAGAATGGTATAGTCAATTCAGGTGAGTGTTTCCACTGCAAGTGGGACCGCCACGGCCCATCCAGGTTGTAGACATATGCCTGACGTGGCATCATGATAGTGCAACAACAACAACAGCGAAGCTACCGTAGAGACGCTACCAACAACGACAATGGAGGTCATCCAGCAGCTCATTTTGTTATGTCTGGCTTTTGGCACTTCGTATGTATAATCCATGTCACGCTGTTTGAGAGAATATTGCGGGCGGTGAAGAGTGTTTACAAATGCTCGCACGGGTTTCACGCTTGCTGCGCTTGTCGTGGGTAGTTACGTTTACTGTCCGCCAATCAAAGGATTGTATCGTGTGACTCCAGTAGGTCTGCCCTTACCGTTCCGTGCCATTTTCCTATGGACCTACAAACAATGGGGGCCAGAAAATGGTACAGTATGGTTCGGTTTAATGGAACCATTTTATAATGGAAACACAAAATACAGTACCGGACCACTCAGTGAAAACAGAGCTTTAGGGCCAGTCCCAATACACCCCCTAGCCCTACTTTTCAGCCCTACCCCTAAATTTTGCGCGTTTCCGTGAGGGTAGTGGTGTCCCAATTCCTCTTTGCATGTAGGGGTAGTGGCCTTAAACAAGGGCTAGTATGTATGAATCTACCCCTTCAGAGCGAGGGATTTCAGATGCTGACTCGCTGACCGAGGGCCAGAAAAATTTCACAGAATGCTTTACGTCATCATTTGCAGACTGAATCAAAAAAAAAAACTTGGCGGACATTTATAATTTTTAGTGAATAAAATCAATATTTTGAGTTAGATTCTGCATAAAAATGTGTTTTGATTACATTTCTAGCGAGAAATATATATTTTACTTTCATAATATTCACTCAGTGAATGTACATAATCACTTGCTTGTTCGTTTTTTCAGATCTCACCAGAATAAAGGCTGATTTATGGTTCCGTGTTACACCAACGCAGAGCCTACGGCGTAGGTTACGCAGCGACGCGCACCGTACGGCGCGCATCGCCGCATAACCTACGCCGTAGGCTCTGCGTTGATTTAACGCAGAACCATAAATCGCCAGCGGGTCTTATCATCTCCGAAAACATCGGAGCAAATTTCTTAACAGGCGTTATTTGGATAAACTGAGCCAAGGTTGGGGATCTTAACGGTTACTTTTACGCCTGAAGAAATATTAAAACTTAATAAAGTGGCATATTAACAGCCCTACAGCGGAAATTAAAACAGCTTCTAACTTGTTTAGCTCTCGACTTCCTGATATGGTGTGACGTATGTGCAAACGTAACTACGCAGTCGCTTACGTACCCGAACATAAACCACGCAGTGACGTAGCGAGTGGTGTCCCAATCCCTAGGGAAGATTACAAGGGCCCTACCTATTTTTAGGGTGAAGTGGTAGTGGGTGAGGGCTAGTGGTAGAAAGTAGGGGGTGTATTGGGATTGGCCCTTAGTCTCTTACATCACATAAAATCACGACCACATCCTATAACAAAACGTCTGCTGACTGTGACTGACGAATTCATATAGGCTAAAAGTGGGCTTTAAAATGGGTCCCGATGTGTCCATGGGTCCCATGTTAGCCATGTTTGCTTTTACCCATATGGACTGTGAATGGAATCTGCCTGATTTAAAGGTGGGACTTAAAATCAAGCCTATATATATTACCACAACTATTTGAGACCCACACGATGTACTTTTTCTCAGCCTGTGCTCATTATGCCCACAGCTATCCCTTAGAGATCTCATATAGCATACTTGGCCTACATAGACTTTCTATTTGGATCCTATACTACCGTACATGTAATGCCATGCACTACTTATGGATGTGATGCATGGCATTTGCTAATTTCAAGCCCAAACTCAGTCTGTACCCTCATATCTCACTTTTAATTCACATGGGGCCCACATGGACATGGGTGGGAAGGAGCTTTTTGTTTTCATCTGCAATGTTTTGCCATTTCGACCAAATAAGTAAAAAAAAACAAAAACAAATGCCAGACTGTGATGAGCATGATGGTTGGTTTTGGAGAAACACCTAGGTTTTGGACCAAATCATGGGGAGTTTGTAAGTTTTTATGAATTTGTAATGTTTCCTCACTGGTTCACTTTTTATTTTCTATTTTTATCGTGCATACAAAAATCCAAGTGTACATGTTGTGGTAACAAAAATATATAAAAAAAGAATATTCTGTATTGTGGAATATAGAGGTGCATTTCTTGTTTTCCAACATGACTTAAGTTGTCAACAAGGATTAATCATCCTGGTGATTCTTTATATTGCTTGTATTCATCACTCTTGCTGAATAATTCATTTTAGCAATGAAGCACAGTTGTATCCAGAAAGAAAGAGGAATAGTTTGATGAAAAGAAGATTAAAGTCGACCGAATTGCAAACCAGTACAGGAGATTTTCCTTAATTGCACAGAACTGCGAACAATGTAATTTAACTCATTCTTAATCCTGCCTAAATGGAAGTCTATGCTTAATTCAATGCACCAACTCTTGTGCAGAGCAAATTGGCCAATTTTAGTCCCTTTGAACATTTACGTGAAGGGATTAGTAAAACCTCAACTACATTATCTGGGTGTGTTAGTCTGACTATGACTAGTTCACTTTCGTCTCCAAGATGTTTACGTGCATATTGAAACTAAAACTTAATTTTTGAATTAGAAATAGATTGTTTTGTTTTTTTTCTCGCATCATGTAAATGTATTAACTGTAAGGCCCTGGCAGGATCCAGTGACCTAGCAAATTAATTCTCCATCGCAATCCACCCAGCAGATTTTTGGGGCCCAACTAAAGTACCAATCCAACTAAATGGTGACTGGTTGAAAACCAAATATCTGTACGTCAATGTGCTCAAAAGTGTCGATTGATTGTTGAGCCTTGTTTAAAAAAAGTCACGTTCTTATTGGTAGCCTCTAAGAACATTAATAAAATGTCAAGAAATGGACATTAAAGCTCAGGCTTTATCATGGCTATGTACACTGGAGAAAGACGGTTTTTGACAGTTTATGTTCCCCCACAAGTCCTTACTGGGAATTTGGAGTTTGTTTTTGTAGTGCTGTGCTAAGAAACCAGGGTAAAACTAAAAGCTACTGCATTGGAATAGGATCAGTACAAACGGATACTGGACAAACTAAAGAGAAAAAAAATGTAAACATTTGGGAGTGAAAAATCTTAGTCAAGTAATGGTCCATCTGTGTGTGCGTTGGTGTGAACTCTCATGTGAACTCTCATTTTCGAGAGCTGTTTTTCTTCTTCCATATGGTAATAACAGAGCAAACTCAGAGGATGTACACCATGCAGAAGACGGGGGTGGAGTGGTGTGGTCCCTCCCTCCAATCCCCCCTGAAACGAGCTGCAGAGACATTATTGGACAGTGAGATATATAATAGTATTGTTTGTATCCATCTGGTATCTTGACCAGGCATGTCACAGAGATTTCATGAAACCTCCTCTTTTAAAACAAAGCCTTTTGCAAAAACTTTTTTGGGGCTTATTTAGGCTCATATTAGCTGATTCAACACCTTACCAACTTTTATTCCAGTGCAGAGTGGTTGTTGTGTTATGTGGCTGAAAGCAAAGGTCAACGAGGTCATGTTGGAGGATGGGCAAGAAGGGAAACTGTGTATGACTCTTTTCATTCAGGATACCTCCTGGCTATTCCTTTTCTTTTTTCTTTTTCAGCAAGTGAAAATTGAAATCATAAAATATTGACCTTTGAGCTGGAAAAAAAAAATTCTGGCATCCAGTTGGTTATAATGGGATTTTATTTATTTAAACATGCTTCAGTAATCTCTTATTAGTGATTTTCTGTTTTATTAGGTTAAAACATGTTATTACCATGCTTTTCATATGGATATGAATGGTGGGATGACTAAAAAAAATGTCCTTTCCTTAACATGAAAAATTGATTCTGTTATTAATCTGAATAGAACTGAAAACGCGGGTGTCACTTTGAAGTTGTTAAATCCTTTTTTTTCTGTTTTGAGAGAGAATCATGTGGACATTTAGTGGGTGACTATCTACTAACTTACCGCCCTCCACCTTAATTCTTGCGACTGTGTGCACTCATGTGGCTATAATGGGATTTTGGGAAGCCCATGTCAGATCTGATGATCTACTTCCTTAAGACTGTGGGGTTTAGGGGGTGGGAGAGAGAGAGATAAGATGAGGGTGAAATATATGTCTGACTTTGTTTTTAGGGGTGGGAGAATCTAAGCTCTTCTGCCAAACATTAAATCTTGACACTCTGGAGCAGTGGCAAGTTGGACTAAAGTGCAGGTGCTACTAGTACAAGCTGTGCTTTAGGATGCTTCTGCAGGTTTTCATCTGTACAAATCCTTTGCAGAAAAATCTCCCAGAATTTCCTAAACGCTCGATTGGCTGCTAAAGTGTTAGTAGCTAGGTGCTGAGCGGTAGATTAAAAAAAGAAAGCAAAGATAAATCATTGAAGGAAGAGGCATGGATGGAAATAGAGTTGGAGTTGCTCTTGTTTCTACGGTAACTGTCGATGGGGAGGTACCAGGGATGAAAGTAGAGAGAAAACAAACCTCCCCGCTCCGATGGCAACAGCACACCAATTGGTTATCGTTTCCTGCGAGGACAGGAAGAAAAAAAAAACATAACAAGGTCCCCTAGTAGCCCAGGAGACACGGTTTGGTGTTGCATCAGAAAGCAAGAGGCAGGGCAAAATGAATTCACGTTCACAGACATGCACACTCAGCTTGTACATGCACACAGACACACACCAGCCCATTCTCACACACGCACACGCAATCACATGCTCCACTTCACTGTGCAGCCTCCCCGCCTGCTCTTGTGCTCTCCCACTCTCCCGCCAAAACATCTACAGCACGTGAAACCTGCCTAGAAACCGAGGGGAAACTTCCGCCTTGCCCTGATTGGCTGAGCTCCATAGCAACCGCGTATGTCTAAGCAGCCAGTCAGGCGCGTTGACAGAGACACACTGACCCAATGAAACAGATTATTCAGAGGCGCGGGCAGGCACAGTGACCTGGTAACAGTCAGGAGAAGAAGTCAGGGAGATGCTGGAGGGGAGGGGGGGAGAAAAGCTCACTGTGATTGGCCCTTCAGATTCTCTCTTTGCTCCAATTGGTTCAAACCTCTCTTCTTTGCAATCATTCATACATTTCTCTGCCCGCATCAGCTTTAGCTTCTCTGTTTCCTTCACCCTCAGCCACTTCGTTCAACTCAAGTCGCCACCCTGCCCTCAAGGAAATCCACCGCCGAAGGTCAATGAAGACTGTGTTTGTGATGCTGAAATGGGATTGGTTCAGACAAGCAGGAGCAGAACAAGATCCTAGTAACAAGTGTACCTCATCATGTCACTGCAGGATTAAAGCTTGTGAGCAACAGCTTGTTTAACAACAAGAGTGCTCCTCCTGTTGACGTTGCTGATAAGCTCGTTATTGTCCTGCTTGTAATGGACATGGACCAGTGAAAGGTGAAAGGCATAATTAGCTTTTCACTTAATAATACAGGCATTGGCAGGGATGTTCTCCACCAGAGCTGCAAGACACAAATGAGCAAAGGCTTCGTTTGTTTTGAAAAACTTTGCCGTTCAAAGCAGCCCGAAAAAAAAGGTTTGCGAAAGCTTTTTAGACATTCCAAACTGCTTGTCCCAGTAGTGTGGGGAATTAAAGTCAATACCCCCAGGATCAGGAGTTCATATTGAATAGTTAATGAGATGGGGGAGAGGAGGACTCAAATAGCTCTGCAAATCAAGCATACCATGCATACAGTCTAATTTATTATAACTGCAGGCAAGAATCCACTCAGGCAAGAACATTATACTGCAATGATTAGTAAAAACAACATTACCATCCAACACAAAAATTGCTCATAGCTCCCTCACAAATTAGTTTTCTAGGGTTGGTAGATAAACACAATCTATAATAGACCCTATTTTTATTATTTACTTCCAACAACAAAATGCATCACTTTGTTGTTTATTCTCCAAGAAGTCTCTTATTTAAATTGTATTTTTGGGCTAAAAAGTCTTCTTAAACTGTTTACCAACGGCATAACAAGCAGAGCCTACCAGAAAATCAGAGTATGCATGCGCAATAGGGGCCCGCTATCAAAATGTGTTGTGCCGTTACACTTGAAAGCTGTTGTTTTTTTCACTTAAATGTGCTCACTTGACAATTTCCTGGTGCACCTGGCTACAGCAGCTGTAATTTAAAACAACAGCTCTGTAGCACAACCTGTGGTGTTAGTAGAGAGAAACAACTGAAGAGACTGGAGTTGCGTGTGAGTTCTGAGATCAGAAGCTGAGCCTTACATCAAGGTTTGTTCCAGTAGATTATATGACTGCACATATTGTAGTTTGCGTCTAACGTGTATGGTGGGAATTTCTGGGGGGCAAATTAACAAATTTACCCGAAATTTAGTCTTCATTTTCCGTCCAAATACATTTAGAAATTGCATGTTTTTTTTGTTATTTATTTTATTATTTTGGTGTTAGTGTGGCTATTTGCGTGTTGTGAAAGATGGCAAACTTTGTTTGGTCATATCCAGTAGTGCACCCTGTCACCTGTTTTTTTTTTAGCATTTTGTGATCTGAAAAAATTCAGTTCACCAATTGACCACTAGGGGATGACTCCAAAAGCTAAAGCTAGCCAATCTCAGTTGACTCCATGTTATGTAAATGTACAACTGTGAGCCCTGTGAGCCCTGGATGGGTCAGTGGGTTGAGCATATGCAGAAGCTATTGTCCTCGTGTAGGTGGTGCAGGTTCGAATCCCAGCCTGTCACTCTTTAGTGCATGCTCTCTTTGTACCCCTTTCCTGTCCAGCGACTTTCAAAATAAAGGCCACTAACATAAAAAAAAAAGTCTAACCTTATGGACACAGTTCCCTAGGCCAGGGGTTCCCAACCTTTTTTGTGCCAAGGACCAGCAGAAGTATAAACAAAAAGCTCATGGACCGGTTGACAATTTATGTCAATTTTAATAAACATTTTAGAAAAAAACAACGCATTTTAAATAGGGCTGCAACTAACGACTATTTTAATAGTCAACTAGTCACCGATTATTGAAACGATTAGTCGACTAATCGGATAATTAGTAATTTTTTCTTAAATTTAGCATGAGGTTGCTTTAATTATGTGGCAAATGATAATAAACACGAGAAAGATGGGTACTTCAATGAAAAATAGATATTTTATTCAACTTTGCTGCTGTTCATACAAAAAGTAAATAAAAAAACCAAGGACAGGCAAAGTGATCAGTCAGTATAGACATAAATCCATAAATAAATAAACCTCTGTCCATTATTTTTCATTTTTTAAGGACAGGCAATTGTGTTATATGAAAAATAAATGATAAAATAAAATAAAACGTCTCATATTTTTTCTCCATCAAGTGGGTGAAATGGGTTCTGGATGGCAGGACGTTCTCTGGGTTGAACTGGTATCATTTGTTGAAACCCGTCAGCATCAACCATGGAGAGCTGCTCATATCACAGATCAGCATCTACTGACTCAGTGAGGGCAGTCGCCTGTTGCAGGGAACACGTCTGCTTCTTTTGCAGAAAGGGGTCCATGGTGGCTCTGATCTTCGGACTGCATGCATTTAATTTAAAATACTTTTGTCAGGCATAACGTTAAAACTCTCTTTTAAAGCCAAAATACGCTTAATATCTTACCAAGGCGAGTCCGTTTCGTTCAACTGTCCGAGGTGCTTTCTCTTCAAATGCTCGTGCATTACCGACGTGCTCCCGTGATAAGCAAGGTCTGCTTTGCAGTATATTTGCCGTATCCTGGCTAAAACGCTCCCGAACTTTTGTAGTTTTGTTGCGCTGAGACGCTGTCGTGCTGCGCGGCTCTCGGCAGAGATTGTATGAGGTGAAGTGAAGTGAGATGCCTCACTCCATTGGAAAAAAATGTCTGGTGACAATTGTAGACAATTTTGATTATCGATTTTTGTCGACAACGTCGGCGAATCGTTGCAGCCCTAATTATGATCGGAACACAAGCCATTTCACGGCCCAGTAGTAACAGCTCTGCGGCCCGGTACCGGTCCGGGGACCGGGGGTTGGGAATCACGGCCCTAGGCTACTGGAGGACTTCCCATGATACTTTTTCTCACGCTGTGCTATTTTACTCCAGCTTTATTTAAAATATTATTATCGCTGTTATTTATTTGTGGGGTTGTTGTTGTTTTCTCTTCTTGTCTGTTCTCTCAAACCCAACTGGTCGAATCGGATGGCCATCCTTCCTGAGACTGGCTCTGCCAGAGGTTTCTTGCTGTTAAATGTTTTTTTTTTCTTTCCCCAGTCACCTTCTGCTTGCTCAGGATGGGGACTTGTATCCAAGAAAAGTCTTGATGCAGTCTGTTGGTATCCAGTTATTTTCTAAATCCGCTTTGTATTTTAATTGGACTAAATTGGAAAGAGTTAAACTGTATTCTTGAAGTGCCTTGACATGACATTTGTCTTTACTTGGCTCTATATAAGTAAAGATGAATTGAACTGAATGGGAATACAGCTGGAATAAACCTCAACAGGCCATTTTAAAACAAAGGTTATGGCTTTTGTATGGAGATGAACATTTTATTAAATATAATTAAATGATGCGTTTGAATTTGTAATGGTTCATAGCTAGCAGTCATCATTTTAGCAACTAGGCACTTAACATACGATTTTGGTGATTTTTTACATCTTAGCTGTGAATTGAGAGCTACGAAAGCATTAGCACTCCTATTTTAAAGATTAAGGCTTGATGTGCTGTCCATGTTCTAACAGACTGGTTTCTTTCTGAACCTTTCAAGTTGGTCTGAAGGGGTTCAGAGAGAAGGCTAACGAAACACTTGGGGCCCCTGGCCAAGAGCCGGACGGCAG
The DNA here is from genome assembly GCF_033807715.1 of Cololabis saira. Classification (NCBI taxonomy): domain Eukaryota; kingdom Metazoa; phylum Chordata; class Actinopteri; order Beloniformes; family Belonidae; genus Cololabis; species Cololabis saira. The sequence continues at coordinate 26,255,514 of NC_084604.1, forward strand.
TCTAATCAATATTCTCGCACAGACTAATGCCAACGATTGGTTGGCGAGTGGTCGTGGGCACCACTGGGCTGAGCTGGTCGCCACTTTAGATGTCTACTTTGGCCCTGACACTATTCGAAACCACTCTAGAAGGGACCTGGTGTTGGTCATAGTCCAATTGCTTCTACTATGGACTTTCCTGCCTGAACGACTAGCTGAGCCAAGGCTAGGGTAGCGACAGTTGGCTGCGATGGCTCTGGGGAAGGTCAACTGGAGTTCTGGCCATCTATTATTTATTTTCTGACCGTCCTCATTTCTAATATCACTACTGCAGCATCTAAAACAAGGACAGATTAAGTCAGAATCAGTGTAACTTTAGGTTAACATGAGCTAATACAGATAGCTTGTGGTAAGTAAGCCCAGCCCCCCCAAACACACAAACAAACTACTCAGCTGAGACCTGTGGTGACATTATAGTGGGTTTGTCCAGTTCAGTCCAGTCTATCTTTGAGATTTTACAATCCCCTAAAATGACTCTGAGACTAAAAACAAAATTAAATGTTGCCTGAAGATGACTTTCTGGTCACTAAAGTGCCATATTTTGGTTTGGTCTGTTGTTTGGGGACCTAATTGTGGCAAAAACCCCAGGAGCTGTGTCCATAATCACTTCCATATTGACATATCCACCACTCCCTTTATAATGGACCCTTCATTCACACCCAAGTAAACAGAGTCATATTTCTTACTCACGAGTTGTTGCCAGTTTTTGACTGATTCTAGTGGTGTTACTGTAACTTAACCATATTTAAAATTTTCTGCACGAGGGAAAATTAGGATTATTAGCTGTAAGTACTGGGACAACTATAGTTTTGTTCAGCACTGTAATTATTGAGAATACTGTGCAGTATTGCAGAAATAGTACCAAATCAGCTGGAGTCTCCTGAGATTCAGAGGGTGGTAAACATGAGAGGATCCGTCTTGAAACACCCAGAGAAATATATTTTTGGATGCAGCAGGCTGTTCTTTATGAATCATGATTAATCATGGGTGGGTTTTATGGCAGTGGTTAGAATGGTAAGAGTAGATTTGGAAGTTAAAAAAAAAGAAAAGAAAGAAAGAAAAGAGCAAAGGACAACTGGTTCTCTGGGTGAAGAAGCCTTCACACTCGTCTTAACTTGACTTGGCAGGGCTTTGATTAAACTCCATGAGTTGAATAGAAAAAAGGTGTAGCCAATAAAATTTTGATGAGCACTTCAGAGGTTCTATGTAATATGTCAGTTTATATTACAGTGTAATGAAATAATTGATATACTGTGCTCTAAATGCTGTCAAATACAATGGTGGCCAGTAATTGCAGGTCAGAATATAATATAGAGACATTATTTTTGTTCCTCTTTTTTGCCTTTTTCAATTGTTTAGACAACCAATAACCACATATAACTGATAACTGATTCTACCGAATGCTGCTTTTATGCCAAAGGAGTTTAAGTCCCAGTTGTCAGTTTCTGAAGTGACCAACTGTTTTGGCACATTGGTTAGAGATTGATGGTTGGGCACTGACACTTGTTGGTATCCCGACATCTCAGAGCCGCACCAAAAATGCATCGAGTCCACCAACCCATCAAGCCATTGCCGACAGCTGACCAATATCTAGCACGCCAAATATCTGGAGCCACTGGGCAACTTCCCATTCGAACTACACCCAATGAAAGAACAATGCATTGAGGAAGGGACACCCAAAGGAAAACTTGTACAGCAAGTATGTTAAGTAAGAAGCTAACCGAAAAAAGCTTAATCCTTCTTTAAATTCCCTCAGGATACAGTCAGTCTGATGGTAGGATGTCCCCTGCTGTTTTCCCTGCTTTCCTGCCCCTGAAATGCTTATGTTTATGCGAATCCATTTAAGTTACCATTAGCATCCCGTGCTCCATATCATAGGTGCTGATTTTATTCCACGTATGAATTGCAGACTGAGTCCCTTGGCTTCCTGTTAGCCTGAGGAACTATAAAACTAAGATCACATTGCACGTTAACAGTCATCAGAGGGATGTTTTTCAAAGGGAAATGTTCCCGCATGTGTATTTCTTTCATATACCTTTTTGTCAAAATGAACAGAAATGTCTCAGAGGCTTAGCAGACTAAAGATATAGGTAACGTTGAGATGACAGGAAACCTGACACATCCTACATCATAAAATACATCAGAAATCAGAACATTCAAGACTCCAAGCTGAAGTATTGAACCTGTATTTCCTGCATAGACTTTTATCTAATCTGCTTAAAGGGTGCCAATCTTCGTCTGTTTCTTTTTGCCATTTTATAATGTCAGAGGGGATGAATCCAAGATAAACGGCCCTGAGGACCTGTCCAAAACGCTCCCAGCACTGATGACTCATCTGATTTAAAGCCGTATTTTAAGAGACCATAAATCCTGCTTTTCAATGCAAGTCTCCATGTTTCACTACTCCATGGCCAATCTTTGTCGTGATTTTTATTTTTTTTATAAGTTTGGCATTACATCATCCTACCACCACTACCCCACCCTACCTTCCCCACCTTTAAGCTATCGAGATTTACATATCCCGCGCTAGAGATCGGCAGCACACCGCCCTCATCCGTGAAATGACCTATTCAACTTTTTTGTTTGGCCTGCAAAGGATCTTCTCCGCTGTCTGTGTGAAGCTAATTGGATACAGCAGAGCACCAAGCTATGCTTCACAGCCAGGAGGAATAATTCCAGGAAATAAAACATAAAGGTATTGTCTGCATGAAAACAGTGCGCGTTCAGCATTTTAAGCACCTCGCTTGTCTCCGGAAAGGACTGGCAGAGGCGGCAGAAAATGAGAAAAAAAATAGAAAAAGATAGACAGGTCTTTGAATAGACACCAAAATCCTCTCTTTCTTCCTCTAAACACAGACATGCATACACACACTGATCAGGATGTAGTATTTTCATGCAAATATTACTTTGGCAGGAAATGCCACAGCATGGATATTCGTTCAATTGAAGTTTTCCACCATGTTTAAGTATTAGTTCTTGACACACGGTTGCTTTTATGCTATAATTGAAAAACTGTACATACCTCACATGGAAAGAGAATCCTAAATTATACAAATGCTTGAAACTTTGCGGCTTTAATTGCTCCTCATGTATGTAATCAGCTGTGACCCATATAGAAACTTTTCCAAAAAATAATCATTTACCAACTAAAATCAATTACCGCGTCTTGGATTAAGACTCATTAAAGATCCAGAAGACCTGGTTTAGAGATACTGCAACTAAAATCAATGGAGCAGCTGCTCCTTTCTTTCCTGGGCAGCGCCGGTGCGTCTCGGGGGGTCAGCGGCTCTGAAGGATCTCCTCTGTGCCACTGAAGATTGCCTGAAGGTGTGACAGCCGCTCTCTGATCTAGCAGCGCCTCTGAAGATCTGAGGGCAAACTTTGCCCATATCGTCAGTCGCAAAGGGGCTTCTCACATCAAAAAGTAGCACTTGAACAAGCCACACAGACAGACACGCAGCAGGAGCCCTGACTTCCACTGTTCTTTCTGAAAAATGAAAAGCAGCACAAGACAGACTGCAGCCGAGTCAGTCCCGAGCATGTTTGGAGAATTTTTATTTAAGGCGGCCTTAATTAGAGATTCATTATGGAGAAGCTTTCTGTGTGCATAGTAGAGGCCCAATTTAAGCATTTTAACTAACGCCCACCACGTTTCACACCTCCGATGTTAAAATATGTTGAATGCCATTTTGTACCCCTCAGGAGGGGTTTTACAGAAATTTGTCAATCAGTGTTAAGAAATGATCCAGTTACCAACACAGGAATGTTATGCTTGCAAAATTCTATTTTCTGGTCAATTTAGAGAGAGAAGGAGGCGGCTGCATGACTGAGCTGCAAATTAATTTTAGTGTCTTTGTGCCGGCTTCCTTCCTTGTTTCCCAGGGGCTTTGGATGACTGAGCCTTCCACAGCTTTATGTCAACACTACATGCAACACATGGGCAGCAGATGTTAGCGGTTCGTGCGCCAGGATGGCATTGGTGGTGCAGCTAAACCACTTGCATCACTTTAACAGATGTGGCTCCATTTCAGGCAGTGTTTGACAAACACACCTGCGGCGAGGACCACCTGTTTTTGATGAACGGCACACATCAGCAGCTTTCAGTCAATGTAAATTATTCGCTTATGTGAATTCAGCGTGTGTGCATGTGCTGTTTTGATAGCTAAGCAAGATTCATTATGTTATCAGATATGTTAAGCTATATAGGCTTAATGCCAAAGTAAATTCAAAGCAGAAGCACATTTAGTGGAAATTCTTTCCTGTGAGCAGCCTCTCTGCAGTTATTTTAAGTTAACAAGACCAGGTGTATATCTAAATAAATCAAAATAAATCAGAAAACAACATTAGGTACAATTTCAAAAGAGAGACAAAAAAGCAACTACAACAAATATGATAATAAAAAGAGAATAAGTACTAATAGAAAGGAGGTTTAAGCGTTAACCCCTTCAATCATACTTTTACTACAATATCCAAGGTTTTACAGGTATGAGACAAATTAATTTAGACCAGTCTCACCAGAAAATATCATGTGGGTATTCTTGTAGTGAAAAAAGATAAAATAGTATTTTACAGTTTGTGGTTTTGAATAGTAAAATTGCAACATATCATTGAGTTGTTTTCTGTACAGCCTCATCCACAGGTCATTGGATGATAGTGCTGCATACAATCCCTAATCATGTACAGCCGTCTAAGCATGACCATGTGTGTTAAGGCCTTTACAAATTGAACATGTTTTCTTCTATTTTTTTTATTTACTCATTTAGTTTTTATTTCTTTGTGTAATTAGAATGCCCTTTATTATTTTCCCCCCAAACCGATAAGAAGTTAGTGCAGGCTTTCATATCAACAACATAAGAATGATCCAAAGGCACCCTGCTCACACCTGATTACAAACCACTGGATTTTAGGTGGTGAAGCAAAGAATTGACCTCAGACAAGCTGCTGCTTAGGCTCAATCGACTCTCTGTTAATCAACTAGTGGTATCAAGTGTGGGTTTTCTAGATCAGAGGATCCTACCGGGTCCATCAATGCACTGGGGACAGAATGGCTGACAGGACTGAGGAGGAGATTGACCCTGTTACTATTCTAGCCTCCTAGGTTTTACTTTAGACCTCCACTAATTGAAACTCACCTTCTGTCTCTATCAGGAACTGACTGGTGAAAACGGGCATTGTACAATTTTATAGCCTTTATTAGGAAACTCCCTTTACATTGTGACCAATTACACCCCGTCTATTACATGTTCTGTCCTGGTACTGGTACTTTTTTTGTCTTCGACTGAGGAGTTAACAAAGCCGAATATGTATTTCCCAACTTGAGAAGAGATTTCAACTTGGGAGATATGAAATACAGCTGCACGTCCATACATAGCGACAATCACATTCAGTCTCCTCATCTTCCCCCAGCACGCGTCTCAGGGGAGCCAGGAGTTGACGTGCTGTTACAGAGGCTTTGAACAGAGGCTGCTGTCAGCATGATTGCTTCTGCTTTTTACAAAAGTAGTGAAGAAGAGGAAGTACAGTACAGATCTGGGTGGAATGAGGACAGAAATTCTTCCACTATGCCTTGTGTAAGGAGATATAAATAGAGCTGTTGCTGAAGAAAATGACTGTTAAGGAATTTAAATGTTTTTCTTCAAATATTTGAATTGAAATTAATTGAACTGAACGGTTGCTTTAATTTCAAGTAAAAATATATACCGTATTTTCTGGACTATAAGCCGCACCTGTATATAAGCCGCATCCGCTCTATTTAAAAAAAAAATATATGCAAGCCGCAGATATTTATGTTGTTTGTTGTTATTTACTACATGTACAGAACGATTTTGAACTGTAAATGATGTACATGTTTGTACCTAAATAGATCCTTTCCTAACAGTGTATTTTAACACGGCAGCAACTTTGCTGATTAAAACGGGACAAAACCAAGAGAAAATAACCGGTATTTATTTATCTATTTATCTGTTTGAAATCTGCTTCTACCTACTTCTATCTGCTAAAAAAGAAGTAGCGTATTCTTCTTTGCATTTATTTTGTCTTAGTTTTTATTCTAATTCCGGTTAGCACTCCCCCTAGCGGTGGAAGAAAAATCCACAGAATAGCCGCACCTTTGTATAAGCCGCATGGTTCAAAACCTATGAAAAAAGTAGCGGCCTATAGTCCAGAAAATACGGTACTTTAAATGATTGCCTAGCATGATCAAAGTGCATAAACAAAACTGTGAATAGGTGTGACCTGTAACTGTTGACAAACATTTTACATTCTTTTAAAAAGGAGGCAGTAGACGCACACCCTAATATACAATTAGAACATAGTTATATGGTTCTGTTAACCATATAATGAAATAGACCAAGAAAAAGTTATAATATGAAATGGTTGACCCAATTCCTTTTACCGTAAAGATAATAAAGATAAAATTAACTTTTACAACTCACAAACATGCACACTGCGGAGAAACTAAGTGTAATCAAACCCTCAATGATGTAATGAGTTTATTCACTGAACAGCAAAGCAGAGGAGATGACCTTATTTCCTGGGGAGTGTCCCTCAGAAAGGAGTTTTGGGGAGTTTTTATGCCTGCCAAGTTCTTATTGAAGCTAAAATTACACCAGGATTTCAGACAACCTACGACTTGACATGGACTGCGTCATATTCATCTGTTTCATGTACAGTACATATGTTTTGTAAGAGTCTGCCAAATAGCATAGTATGACTCAAAGCTGTGAAGTCATTAAACTGCGTGCTGTAAATACAAACTGGGTATGCATACCTAAAAGTTGAGAGCTTCTCTTGTGTTGTTGACTACTTAAAACCGCAATTTATTCACACATACATTCATATAACACTTCAGTCTACACAGTTTATACCAACCGTTTAACTGGCTGACAGCAATCTACCTCCTGAGCTATAACAGCCCCATCAAAGTCTGTTTATCATAATTACACTAGATGACACGACAAAAAAAAGAAAAGAAACTCTCAGATAAAATCTGTGCGGTTGACATCAAAAAAGTTCATACGGAAAAAAGTGCTCCAGTTTCTGTTGACGTCCATGAAAGCTTTTCTCCAGTGTTTGTCTGGTGAATCTTTCTGAAAAAGCACGTGCCCCACCCCTCCCGGCAAACACCACCCCCCCACCTGCTAGCACAAGTGGTGAGAGATCAAAAGAGTCATGTAAACAACCCATGAAAAGGGTTTTGCTACGGATGACACCATCACTTAATTACAGTGTCTTTTATACAAAGCAGAGTCTCGCTTGTTCTGATGATAAACTGCAGTGCATCCAGATGATGCTAGCTACTGTAGGGCTGCATTTAATCTTAAAGCCCAGTAACAATATTTAATAGAAAACTAAAATCATGCATTTTAGAGATGGCACAAATTAGCTGATGACTCATAGTGTTGCTGAACTGTAGAATATAATCCTGTCACCTCCTTTTGAAGGTTCTGAGTCTACAACTTAATCTGGTTTTAAAGCTAAAGAAGAGGTCACATGTATTGAACTCAATGACCTCTGGACTGTTCATTGTTAAAAATGTAAATAACGTCTAAATGTCCTTGAATCCCAGCACGGGTAAAGAGCTGGTGGTGGCCAAAAGCATGGGTCTTGGTATTCTGGCCGAGGGTATTACTTTTGTTTTTAATGATTCTGTTGAATCACAATTTTGAAGCAATGTCAAATTTGTTAACTACATTTCTTTTTTTATTATTTTTGTCAGTTTCAAGTTATTTCAGTGATCATTGTGGGGTTTTCTTTCATCCTTCAGGGGTACCAACACATTTTTTTTATGTCTACAATGAATCAATTGGCGAGGTGTCTTGGCATTGTTAGGTTAAAAAAAACATCCTCCTCAGTTGTTTTTGCCCTTTGGTACAAATTTAAAAAGAAAATTGATTGCAGTGTTTACTTCAGTGGAAAGTTGTATATCTTACTTTAAAAAGCGCACAAATAGAATTAATAATTTTAGTTGTAGGTAAAAATAAATCAAATCCATATGTTCCAGGAGTTTCTTCGGAGAAGTAAATAAATCTCACAAACTGAGTTTAATTTCCTTAAATACCTGGGAATTTTAGGAGCCAAGACTTTAAAGGCGTCCCCTCTCTATTTCCTGTGGGAAGTGAATGTTTGCTCAGTAGAAAGTTAAGGGAGAGGCATGCAGGTGGACAGAAATAACTTTAAATATGTTGATCCTCTTTTAAGTGGGTGGACTGGCCTAAGGGGTGGCAGCAGAGGCAAAAAATGACATCAGGATCACCTCCCACTCATCCTTTTCAGCAGTCTCCACTTCCGTGGTGAATGAGCCATCCACACATCAGGATTAAGTGATATCACCACTTTAAGCCTCTCGTCAGTGGTCTCCCTCTGGGACCCCTTTGACCCCCCGAGAGCCACCTGCACTTCATACATATCACTAGTGAGTATGAATCGAGGGGGTTCACGGGAACAGCAACAACTCCAATGGCAAGTATGAGCACAACATTCTTGTTGCATGTAGTCATCTTGGGAAGGGAAAATCCACCCCAGGAATGTTTTTCTGTTGTCCGAACCCAGTCAGGTCACTGAGCATGAGACCTTTTACTTTGATGTCAGGCTGGTGAAAAGGTGGCTTTTTTTTTGTATTCTTTTTATTTTTTGTGAATCACATACACCATCTATTCATTTTTCTTTATTTGCAAAAAAATAAGTAATCACAATTCTACAACATATTTGGTAACTTCAGTAGACACAGTTTGAAATAATATTCTAAACTTCTACTAAAGTAAAAGAAAAAGACGATAAAAACGTTTTTATTTATTATAATATCCTTCAGTAACCCTGTTTACATTTTTAAATTCCAGGCATGTCATTGAGTACAGTAAACTGATAACGGCAGATTTGATCAGTGGGTGTGACAGACACATAAACCTTTACAAAAAATAAACATGAAATTGAAGTACC